>NC_071506.1:132427794-132750294 GCF_027887155.1 Malaclemys terrapin pileata | reverse complement strand
CCCGGCTCTAGTTCCCTCGGGCTAGGTCAGGAGCCCAGTGGCCCAGGCCTTGCTGTCCAGGGGGGGCCTGCAGGTGGCCTCTCCACAGGCTGTAGCCTTGAAGACGCCAAGGTATCATGCCCTGAGCCCACAAGACACTCTGGGGGCTTGTTTCTCTTGCCCCCCATGGGGCCCTGAGCCCAGCAGTGCCTCCTCAGCAGGAAGGGAGCAATCGAGGCACCATTAAGAAGCTGTCAAGAGGGAGCAGCTGGTTCCTTCAGCCACCGAGTGCCAGAGAATGTGGGGTTCAAGGTGGGGAGGCCCTGGGTGGTGCAGAGGGGAGCCAAGCTGTTGCTTCCTGCCTGCTTGCAGGCCAGAGAAGCTGGAAGCAGAAGGGAAGCTCTGCTGGCATCCCACTTGGGGCCCCAGGAGAGAATCCACCAACCACTGGCTCCCCCTCCAAGGTTGGTTGGCATGGGATCAGCTGCCTCCCCCCCGCCACACACACACCCATTTAGCATGCAAGGCAGGGACCCATGGGCCCATCACTTTGTGGGGCACAGGAGAGGCGCCAACCTGCCACTCATGAGCAAGACCCAGACCCATGGACCCAGCTAGAGGTGCCAGACAGGGGCCAGCCACCCCCTCACTTTTTGCCCTTTGGGGAAAAGGAAACAAACCGTGAAGGGCCTAGAATGTATCCGGTGCCCCTCAGCACCTAGGGAAGTCCCCATGTGCATCAGGGCCCAGGCCCAGGCCCTCCCGGGGCCTGCAGAGAATGCAGGGGTGGGAGCAGCTGCTGAAGGAAGCCCTGCCTGTACCTCCTGTTCCCGTCAGTCCCTCTTCAGGGAGGGAGACAGAGATAAGGGAGATAAAGGGATTTAGGCAAACGTGCGGGAATTCACCTGCCCCCCTCCTCCTGCCACTGCTGACAAGCCGGAATCAGCCCTCAGCAGCAGCAGGCGCTTAGGCAGGGATCTGCGAGGGCAAGGGGAGCACGTATACCCAAGGGACAGAGTTCAGATGGGATTGCAGACAGGGCTGGGCTGCAAACACAAAGGGCTGGCCTCTTCTACCCGGTTCCCAGGACCAGCCCCTCGCACATACCTAGCGTAGTGCCTGTTGGCCACGGATTCACCCCTCACACCAGGGCCAGCGCCCCTCTTCCCCTTTCACAGACTGCAACCAAAGAGAGACAGCAGCACCGGGCTGGAACTGAACCCAGGCGTCCCGGCAAGGAAGATGCCCACCACCTCTCTACACCCCACTTCCTACCCAGCGCCAGGACCAGAACCTGGCAGGCTCCATGCTGTAACTCCTAGACCTCACTCCCGCCCCGATTTATTTGAGTTTGGTGGGGGTTCTTTAGGGACAAGTCTTGCCTCTCTGAAAGAGCAGAGTAACCCAGCCACAGGCCAGGCCACTGCGGAGATAACTCAGTGATAGAACCTGTGTTCAAGCAAAAGCAAAAAAATCCTCCCACCTAGAATCCTTGGTGTGGTGGAAGGGCCTGGAAGGCTTGCATGGGCGCTGAAGTGTTTGCACCTTATAGGTCAGGCCCTGCTGTGGGGAAGTGCACACCGTTGGAGTCCTGGCTGGCACGGGCAGGGCACGGCTCTGGGGAAGCTCGCAGCTCTGAAGTCCCAGCAGATGCGCTGAAGGGCCCTGGAGGAAGAAAGCCACAACAGGTGGTGCTGCAATACAATGCCAGCAAACGGGAGGCGTTTCGGGATCAAGGCAGGGGTCAATGGCACAGTGATAGACTCATTTCTAATCCAGCAGGGGGTAAAGAGCAGCTTCCTGCAGCAGGAGAGGGGGCTGGAGACCATGTGTAACAACAGCCAGAGCGCCCAGGGGCTGGGGAACCAGCAACCTCTGCAGAGCCCAGCCAACATTTCTCCTAGCCAGCTAACCCTGGAGCGTGGCCCACTGCCTGCCACTCTGCGGTACACGTTCTAACAGGCCATGGCTGCTCCAGACTCCACACCAAAACCGGATGGCAGGTGGGGAGCTCAGAGCGATCGTCATACAGGTCTTAAGGGCCATATGGTACCAACCCCTGAACACAAGCCTGGCCATGCATTCCCAGCATCACAAGGGCCACACCTAGGGTTGCCAACTTTGATGGAAGCTATTCTGGGAGATTCCCCCGCCCCCCAAACATGACAATGTCATTTTCTTTAAATATCCTATTCAAATCTCCGGGATTGCTTTCAATAGTCACCAGAAAATCAGTTCCAGGAGACTCCAGGCCAATCCTGGGGGGTTGGCAACCCTCTAGCCACACACATACAGCACGGATTTTCTACAGCCAGGTCAATGCCTTTCATGGGGTGCATTGTGCATCTCTGGGGCATATTGGTACCCACCCATAGGGCACGTTGTGCAGGTGTGCTTTGCCTTTCCAGGGCTGTACGGTCACATTACTGCGGGGCCGGCTGCATTTCCATCAGTCCTTTGGGACATCCCCTTCCTCCCCCTGGGGCATCGTTTGGCGGGTACCATGGCAGTGAAGTCCCCCAGCGGCATGCTGAGCTGAAATGTGAACAGGCACACAGGTAGAGGGATGGGGGTGCAAAGGCCTTGCCTGGATCCCCTACGTGCTACCTGCCCATCACCAGCACTCCAAGCCCAGGAGAGATAGATAGGCCTCTCCCCCAGGGAGAGAGGGGTCCTGGGCCTGGCTGCTGGGAGCAGCGGTGCCCTGGCCAGGACTGGAGGCCTTGTCCATGTGGCTCCCATTCGCCCAGCACTCCTAATCTATGTGCAGGATTCTCTGCTGAAACCAGCAAGGCAGCAGGGGGCCCAGTGAAACTCAGGGGGAGCTGGCTGATGCACAAGGCCCTGCAGATAAGCAGCAAATCCCTGATAGCACCCCCAGCACACCTCAGTGCAAAGTCACACAGCCCTGGGCTTGGAGAGGAGCCGATAAAGAGACCGCCTGGCCCTCCTTCAGGGGAACAAAGACCTCCACTAACAGCTAGCAATAAAGCACTGACACTTCCCATTAACACTTCCCAACAGAGAACAAGGGGGCAGCGGGCGGGGCCTGGGGCTCATTGCCCCACAGGAGGCCCCATGAAAGGCCTGTGAGGATTATCCAGGTGCAGCAGTTGAGCTGCCTTGTTAGCAGCATCAAGGAGTCTTCAGCATCCATCTCACACCTGCACTGGCTGCAGATCCCCTCCCCAGCAGAGCTCTGGGGTTTGGTTAAAGGACTGGTGTGTGGCCATCTAACACTAACATGTCTCCACACCGTCTGCTTAGTCCTCAGCTCCATCAGGCTGCCACCAAGGGGTGGGTTAGGACAGTCACCCTCCCAGCTTTAGTGGTGGGGAAACTGAGGCACGGAGCTTAAGTACCCTGTCCAAAGCTATGAGTGTTAGAGCAGGGAACAGAACCCAGGAGTCCTGGCTCGCACCCCTCTAGGCCTCGCTTTCTCTCCACCCAAAGTGATGGCAGTACACAGAGATGGGAGGCCCTAGCCCCCCTCCTCTAACCACTAGATCCCACTCCCTCCCAGCACCAGAACAGACCCAGGAATCCCAGTGCCCTGGTGTTCTTTGCCCTGGAGTCAGTCCAGCCCACGGAAAACGAGAGAGCTGCCAATTTCTGCCTCAGACTAAGCCAGGGGAGTCCCCTGCAGCTCCCGGGGAACCCGAGCACACATCGGGGTGCACCATGGGCAGAGAGCCCTGCCCCGGAGCCTGCCGCTTGCAGCCCTGACTGCACAGCGTGCACAGGCTGCATTCCAGAGCAGGCTCTTTCTGCGGTGACTTCATGGCAGGAATGCAGCTTCAAACAGGAAGCGAGGAGGCGCCAGGAATGCTGCTCCTGGCCTTTGGCACAGTGTTTTGTTTGTGCTTCTTAAAGGGCTGGATTCTCTCCCTTCTCCCCCCCTAACTTGACCTCTTGGGGATCGGTGACCCCCCGCCACCTTTCCAATTCAGTCCCCACCCCACTGGCATTCCAGCCACCGAGACGCCCCGCGCCAGAGAAACGGGACGCAGCTGGGAGGCTGGGCAGAGCAGCGACTGCAGGATGCTGCACGTCCAACAGACTTGCGCCACAATCACCCCATCCCACGTGGCCCAGGCGCAGGACAGGGGCCTAAGACTCCTGGGTTCTTGTTTCCAGCTCCCATACACATTCCCTCTATGGCGACGGACAAGAGGCCTAACAGGGGGGTGGCAGGAGCTCCTGAGTTTCAAACTCAGCTTTGCCACCCATTCCCTCTGCATCCTCAGGAACATCACATCCCCAGTGATGTTACACACCTACCACACGGGGTGGAGAGGCTGGGCTGTGACAGAGGAGAGTCCCATGAAGCCACTTCCTCTCCCCGCACCTCCCTCCCCACTTACATTAGCATTCCCAGAGAGCTACTTACTACTCACTGGGAAGCAGGATGAGGAGATGCCAGGCATAGCGTCTGGGTAGGAAGGTCTCTGCTGGCTAAGCAAGCTCAACCATCTCCCGGCAGATTTCAGGCTCCTCAGCTGCTTCCAAGTCAGTCGTCCCTGAAGCAGTTTGCAGACGCTGTTCCTAACACAGACAGCTGGGCTGCTCCCCCAGGGCGAGTGAGTACTGCCCAATTGCTTCCATCTCTCTGGCAGAGCGGGACTGGGCACCCGAGTCCCCCTACAGGGCAATGCTCCTTCAGATCACCTGGGCAAGGGTCTGATCTCTGTGCACTGAGAAGGGGAGGGCTGGTCCTTCAGGTGCCATGCAGGTACCAAGCCAGGCAGGCGGCCAGCATTCAGGGCCATATGCATGTAGCTGTAGGGTGGTGGCCCAAGACCCTTTCTTCCCTGGCACAGCGGGATACTAATGCCCCAGGGAACACCAGACATGGGCACACTGGTACCCGTGGCCTCTCCTCCAGCAGCTGGGTTGGAGCACAGGTACTGTGCTGGCCTGCCTGCCTCCCTCTCCTGTGCATCTGGCAGCCACCGGCCTGGTGCAGACCCTAGGGTCAGAACACACCCAGCCCCATGGGCCTGGACAGCCTTTGAGCTCTGCTTGCTAGCGCTGTTCTGCATCTCTGTGCAGGCCCCCCCATCAGGTAACCACCACCTGGGCAGGGAGCGGGGCCCTGCTCCAGCCGGCTTGCCTCCCCATTCCCCAGCCATGTCGTTTGCCAGAGGAGCCCACAGATGTTGCAAGAGTAAAGCTCCGTGGGGCAACGCTGCTCTAACGAGCTCCCTGCTCTGCACATGCACTCAGCTGCCTGCTGCGAGGGGACCTGCCAGGTCAGGGCATCGCTGCCTCAGGATCTGGCCCACTCCCACCCACAATGCACTGCTGCCCCAGCAGCCAGGGCCTTCTCTCCCACAAACACGCACATACACCCACCCACCCACCCGCCCAGGAGGCTTTGGCCTGGCTGCACCATCCCAAGTCAGTGCAATGTGCTGAAGGGAAGCTGCTGCCCTCCAGTGTCCAGCTGCCCACACTGCACTCAAAGGGGGCAGGTGACAACGGGCACTGCATTGTGCAGAGGGATCCGTCAGCCCAGCTGCTGCGGCCTTCCCCTGACCTCCGAGCAACAAGCCCAGCCAGGCCCCAGACGCCGCTGCCAGCACCCCACCTGGACTGGGACTACAGTGCAAACCTGGCTCCTGTGGGCCTGGGGCGCCCACCCTCACCCACCTTGTATCCTGCACCCCGGAGCTGGTGGCAGGGAGAGGCCCCACTGCTGCTGGAAATCTCCCCAGGTTGCACCGGGCTGCTCAATTAGCTGGTAGGTTGGCCATGGAGCCTCCCAAGTCTGCATTGGCCCCTGGGACTAGAGGTGCCCACCTTTCCATACCCCACCCAGCTTGGCAGAATACAGAAAGGGACTAAGCCCTGCACAATCCCTATCATGGGAAGGAGGGACCCCAGAGCATCCCCCTACATCCCTAATGGGAAGGTGCATTTCCTCCACCTCCAGAGTGTGCCCCTCTGATAGGAATGGGTATTTCCCTCATCAACCCCTTCTCTATTCTCCCCCACACACCTGTCTGTCTCTATCCTGACTCGGGTGGGTGGGACGCACCCCATTCCTTTAAGCCCCATTGTTCTTGGGGAAAAAGCATGCTCTCCCTCCCTCTTGGCTGCATCCACAGACCAGACACAGGAGCGGGCGGGTGCGGGGCAGGTATATATATATATATTATATTTTATATAGAGATCTGGTTTAATACCTTTGAGAAGCTTTACAAAGTCAGTGTACAAAGCTGTGCCTATCCCATTCCCCCCTGCAATGCCCCCAGTACCTAAGTGTGTGAGCGCCACCTCCACCCTCCCCACTGCACCCAGACAGACGCACGCACAGCTCCTGGCAGTGATCGTGAGAATGAGGCGATACAGCCATCCTACAGTGTCTCTCTGTATCCTGGAGGTGGCCTGGTGAGAGGTACGGGGCCAGCAGCCCTGGAGTCTGAACCCTCTGCCCACTGAGCAGGAAGAAGATAGGACAAGCATCTCCCACAGCTGGGCACCTTAGACCAGACACCTTTTAAGAAACAGGCTGAGAACCAAACAAGCTCATTTCTGCAGCTGGACAACCACCAGCTGGGACTGGCTGAGCAGAGGGATCTGGATTTGAACCGGTGACCTAGAGGTCAAAGGCCACTCTTTATCCCATTCTCACCAGCTACCCTATACCTAGCAGGCTCCCTCATCGGTCTCTCTTGATTGGCTGGCGGCAACAAGAGCAGCGAAGCCGACGGGCTGGGGTGCAGCGGGGGCAAGGGCCTGGCAGCCAATCGAGGGAGGCCGAGAGCAGGACACGGCAGTGAGACTCCCAGCATGGGAGGTGGCGTTTGTGCTTGGCAGAAGCCCCGGGCGGGGTGGGGGGGACGCGCAGGCAGAGCCAGGGAGCCCCAGGCCCCATGCTCTCGGGTGCAGCTCAGGACTTGGAGGAGATGGCCGTGGCAGCGGCGGCGCCCTCCCCAAGGCCCTGGTAGCGCTGGCGGGCGTGCTTCTCGCAGTACAGCTCCTCGCCCACCCAGAAGTGGCCTCGCATCTTGAGGTTGAGGCCACAGTCGGCACAGATGTAGCAGGAGGGGTGGCGGTACCGGCTCTCCTGGATTCTCACCGCCTGGGTCCTGCGGGAGACAGCGTAAATGCAGTCAGCTGGGAGGAAGAGCTGGTCAACAGCATCCCAGCACCACTGCCCCCAGAGCCACCCCTTCAAATCCCAACAGGGTCAACTCCGCCTTCCGTTCTCCCAAGCTATGGCCAAGCCATTCAAGCAACGGGTTCCTGCCTGCTCCGTGGGGACATCCCTGAGACCAGGGCACCTTCCTCTGAACTCCAGCCTCAGGCTGCTCACCATGGCATTGCTCCAGCCGCTCGGAGCAGCTCTCACTGCTTCAGTAACCAACCGAGCGGGAGAGTAGCCCTAGAAGCCTTTCCATGTGCACAGAGACGCACGGAGAAGGGCGACCACGTGGCCACCTCCACCTCGTCCCTAGGGGTTAATGCAGCCAAGCCCCATGCCTAGCCACGCTTCGACGGGCAAAAGGGCACATGGGCTTGGGTCCGTGGGTCTGAACTGCTCCAGAGCCCGGAAAAGGATGGATCCCCATCTCCAATGCTGCAGACATTCGCGAAGCCTTCCCAGATGGGGAAACTGAGGCACAGAGGGGAAACGGGACTTGCAAAGGGCATCGGTGGCAGAGGTGGGGATAGAACCCAGGAGAGAGACGCCCAGTTCCTGTGCTCTCATTGCTATACCAGCGCATCAGCCTTCTGTATTCTGCCAACGCCATTCTGCGCCCCCACCTAGCAATATGGGAGGGGCAGGCTGCTCCCCACCTAGACCGCTTCCCCTTGGCCAGGAACTGAACCCAGGAGTCTGGACTTTGAGCACCAGGCTGACACTCTCTCCTGCCGCACGGAGATGAGGCCTGGCCTGCAGGAGCTAGCACTGGGGGCTGGAAGGACAAGATAGCCCGGGCTTGCTGCAAGTTCCCGACTGGGCTCTCCCCCCAGAAATCCTGGGATAAATGGAGCCGTCAGCCCGAAGGAAGGTTGAGGGTCTCCAGCGTCTCCCTTCCCCGCATTAGCCACACTCACGTGATGCCGGTGCCGCACTTCTCACATGTGTGCAGCTTCTGAACCCCGGCCACGGAGCTGGTGACTGGCTTGTGGGTGCTGGGGGACAACTTGCTGGGAAAGGGGGTTGTGGTGCCCGCTGAAAAGGAGAGCAAGGGAGACATTAGGATCAAGGATGCACTCCCATGTCCACAGACCCTCCCCAGGCCTCCCCACACACTGCCCTGGACCCCAAAGACTAATCCCGTCCACCCCGACCCTTCCATCCATGCAGAACCCCATACTCTGGAGACTATCACACCCCTGCCCTTGCCCTGGCCCCTCTGCTCTCCTTTTCTGGACTCCTGCCTACTCCCTTCTCTGCCCCTCTGCTCCAGTTCCTTCCAGCCTCTGCTCACCTCCCCCATCAGTCTCCAGAGCCACCTGGAGCAGGCGAAAGGTGTTGGATTGCCGCGGAGCGGCCCGGATCTCACGGTTCTCCTGCATCATTTTGTAGACCTCGGAGTCCTCCTCCAAGCGCCGCATGGCCAGCTCCGAGTCCAGGCTGCGGAGAGAGCAGGCCCTGATGTATAGCAGCCCCGCTGAAGAACACAGAGCGCCTAGCTATGTCCAGCCCCAGGCACCCAGCACGAGGTGGGGCAGGGAGCAAGATCCCGGCCAATCAGCCCAGCTAACCACCCACTGTGTGCAGCTACTCACCTGGAAGCCTCGGTGCTCCAGAAAGGGGCAGGGGGCTCGTCCCATCCCAACACAAGGGGCATTTAATGTCCCCTCACCTGTCGAAGCTCCAAGCGAATCCCCGTTGTGCCAAGGCAGCAGCAGCCTGGCCACGGGCAGGGTGTTCAGACAATCCAACCCCCTCAGCGTGCCAGCTTGGGGACCCAGAGGTGACTGCTAACCCCCTATCCAGAGGGGCCCCTGGGGCCACAGTCCCACATTGCTAGGGAGGAACTGGCAGGATCTCCCTCCCCCCTTGATTCCAGCCAGGATGAGGTACCTGCAGCTCCCATCCCAAGGGAGGAGAGACCCCAGCTGATGAGCTCCGCTGACAGAACCAACTTCTCACCTCAGGCGCAGACAACTCTGTGCCCATCAGCCCGTCCCACCTGAGTTGTTCAGGGGGTGCCTTTCTAGCCCACACCTCTGCACTTCCTCCATGAGGAAACCCGGGGGCCACAGCCCAGCCAGCACTCTGCATCCCATACACATGGCCAGTTCCCCCTGTGGGTGGGAACTGGGAATTCACACCCCTCCAAATACCTACCCCAGGGCCCTGCCAAGGGGGCGAGCCTGCTGCCCCTTCGGTCTCTCTGTAGGCCCAGTCTCCAGCTCTCTGCGCTGACGCTCCCTGGCCAGGGTGACGCCCAGGCCTGCCCTGCTCCTTCCCACGCACACCTGGATCAGCTGAGTTAACCCTTGCATGGCTCCCTGGGCCAGGGGAACCCCTGGTGACCAGGCTGGGGCCTGGGATCTCTGAGCAGGGATTTCCCAGCCTACCAGAGGGGTTCCCCAACCCCACAGCTCCACTCTCAGCCAGGGGCCCGTTCTCTCCAAAGGTGCCTTGCCTCACTCTCAGCTACTCCAGGGCTTGGCTCCCCTCACCACCCCCTGCCCCCCGCAATGCTGGCAGACCTCAGGCCCAGCGTGCGCAGCACCTTGGCAGAGCTCAGCAGAGCAGCAGGGGGTGCCGTGGGTCTGGACAGAGGTACGTTGGCAGGGCTGTGGGACTAGACTAACAAGGGTGGGGGGGCGAGGTAGGAACAGGACACCTTTAAGGAAGCGGCTCTGGTGATGCGGCTCAATGCCAACCTGACCCCCACAACCCCAACCAGACCCAGTCTCCCCAGGCTATGCACCCCCGAACTGACCCCACAGCCCCTCCCTCAATCTCCCAGCTCAGCTGAGACCCAAGAGACCCCTCCCCGGATCCAGATCCCACAATATGCCTCAGTCTCCAGCCCCCTCACTGCCCCGCTGAGGTGATTCACCTCGACCCAACCCCCCCCACACTCTCCAAATCAGTTCAAGGCTGGCACCGCTCTGCCAACGCCCCTTCGCCCCGAATGGCAGCATCCTCCGGGTCCTCTTGCCAGCCTGGCTTATGTCACACTTCCCCTGGAGCCCTGTGGGTCACAGACTGACTCCCCACAGCATCCTTCGCTCTGGGCTGGGTCACACCCCCCTCCCTGCCCAAGCCCCAGCTGGTGAGCCAGGCTTACCTGTTGCGGGGGCTGTACGAGGGCGAGGCCCTGCCCGGGGCCCTCCCCATCTCCCAGGGGCCGAGAGGGGATGGTGTGCGGTTGATCAGAGGCAGAGCTGCAACTGGAGAGTTGCTCGGGTGGCACAAGCTGCCTCGCTCCTGAGACACAAGAGAGAGAAGGAGGAAGCGTGAGGAGCCAGACCCTGAGCGAGGCTGGCGCAGAACTTGGGGACCCAGCCTTCCCAAGCCAGAGCTCTGCTTGCTAGGCCACGGCGCCCATCCCGATGCCTTAGCAAGGGACAAGTCAAGCTGTGGATACTAGCGAATGGGATGCCGCAGGGCAGGCGTGCTTTGTGCAGACACTCAACAGTTCCATCCCGTTTTCATCCCACAGGATACAAGAGTGTGGCCCTTTCACATTCACCCAGGGCTGCATGGCATGCTCTGGCCACTAGAGGACGCTCCTGACCCACAGTCCAGACATCTCCTCCCAGCTGCTGGAGTGTTTCCCAGCAGAGCAAAGGGGACCCCTCAGACCTGCGGCTCCTGGCTGGGGAGACGCACACGGCAACGCCCTCCCTGTCCCGCAATGCAGGGCTGGTTTCCGGGGGCCCCCCAGCTGGGGCGTGAGCGGTGCAGAGAGGGCTCTGTTTGCTGGGGGAAGTGGGCAATGGAGAGATCTGCAAGAGGCAGACGCCCCGTCAGCTTGCAGGGGAGATAGAGGCTCTGCTCATCCTGGCACCATGCGGTGAGCTGCACGTGCTCATTCCACCCCAGAGCAAGCAAAGGACGTTCTGGGTAGTCACACCCTCTTGGAGCAGGCCCTAGAAGGGGTCCCCAGCCGCCCCACCAAGCCGGTGCCAGTTCCAAGGCCAGCCAGACCCTGCTCCCCTCCATGGGGATTGGAGGGAAACGGGGCCAGCACAACACCCCTCCCTGCTTGCTCCCCACCCCTGCCAGAGCCCTGACTCCTTTCTGCAAGGACCAGCCAGCTATGCAGCACCAGGCAGACATGCCCCTCTCCTCCCTGTCACGGTGCTGCCCAGCGCCCTCTCTGCCAGTGCTGTGTCCCTGCCCAGCATGCCTATTTCTGTGCTGTGTCCCTGCCCAGCATGCCTATTTCTGGGTCGTCTCTAGCCAAATCCAGGAGACACTCCCCCCCCCCCCCCCCCCAAAGCCTGTTATTTTAAGCCTGTGCTGCTAGCCCAGAAATGCTCCTCCAACGGCATCTGCTCCTGTTTAACGTCCCTGGAGCCACAAGAAAGGCAAAAACCCGGATAAGTGGAAGCAAATGTTTCTGGGAGAAAAACTCGACAGAGCACATCCCACAAGCCAGCAAAGCCCGACTGCTCAGCCTTCCATCCAAGGAGGAAAGTAGAGGGGTCTGGTCCCCTTCCCCAGGGCAGGGGATCTGGCTGGCTCAGATCTCTGCAAGAAGCCAAGCACAGAGCCCACAGTGTATCTGTGCCATGCGCACTGCAACCCTCGTGTTCCCTCGCCCCAGAGTGGCCCAATAGAGATTACGGTGCCAATCGATCCCTTAGACTCTTCTTGCAGTTCCGCCTGCACTTTAAGCATCCATCCTGCCATCAGCAACACTCCAGCTCCCACAATGCAGCAAGGTCCGGCCAGATCAACGTGCCACACGCCAGGCCCTGCAATTAACTCGAGCGTCCCAAAGACAGACCCTCGGGAGGCTGGGGGGTATCATTGGGAATCAAGAGACAGGCAGGTTGGGGGGGATGGTCTAGCCTCTGGGGCCCTGTTTGCTGCTAGGAAGAGCTAAGCAGTTGCCAAGGAGCCATGTGGCTCAGGGAAAGCATCCCTGCTCAGCTCCCGCACACTGGGGTCCTGTCTCCCCATCTCCGATCTCACCCGCAGGGCCCCAGCTCTAGTGTGGCCTCCAGGCAGGGAGGAGCCCACCAGGGCCCAGAGACCAAAGCAAATAAACGCTGGGAAGGAACGAGAGAACAAACCAGCAGGGGAAGCCAATGGTCTGCTGGGCCGAGCCCGCTGCCAGCTGGAACAGGCCATGCTCCGGGGCCACCACGCTTCCCAATTTGGGCTTGAAAAATATCCCCAGCCCCGAGAAAATAAAGAAAGCTAAGGAGGGGAGGGAGAGGGCCCCCGGAGTCAGCGGCTGCCACGGAGCGGAGCCAGGAAGAACAAGCAGCAGCAGCGCCCAGGCCCAGGAGAAACACGCTGGAGAGGATGGGAGCCAAGAAAATGCTGGGCCAACGCAAAGTGGGGCATGCTAGGATGTGGCTCTGGGCACTATGCCACCGTAGTGCACAGAACAGGCCCCCCATGGGACAGGGGAGGCTACAGGGTGTAAGATATGGGAGAGTCCAGGAGCCAGACCCCCTGGTGGGTCACAGGCTTCCCAGCACCTCACCCCGGGTGTAGGTTTGGCTAGAAAGTCAACTGGAGGCTTGCACTGCAACCTGCCTGGGCCACACTGCCCAGGCACCTCTGGGATAGGGAAGGCTGTACAGGGAGCCCAGTGGTGAGGAGCAGGGAACGGAGCCCACTGCCCCAGGGCAGCAGGGGGATGCAGCCCCTTGGATCCAGGCTCTGCCAAGGGCTCATGGCTCAGGTACTGGGCTGCAGCTCCCCAGCCCTGAACTCCCTGGACCTGCAGCTGTGGTGCCAGTGTGGCCTGGCTATCAGCACAGAGAACACACCCAGGACTGGGGAGGGGGCACTGGGGCAGGCAGTACTCAGCAACGAGGGAGGGCTTTGAACAGAGACTGAACAGCCCCCCCCCCCCCAGAGGCAATGGAGCAAGCAGCTCCTCCAGGGAAGAGCAGAGGCTCCCAGGACCCAGCACGTGTCTTTGTGGAGGCAGCCTCCCCTGCCAACGCCCCTGCCTTGCATGCCCACGGGAAAGCAGCAGCATCTCCCCAAACTGGTTTTGCCTCCCCAGCCCTGAGCCGTTGCCTCGGAGACGCCAGGTAGAAACAGGCAAACATCCCCAGCCAGGTGCACTGCTGCCTGTGGGGACAGAGGTGGGATCCGGCTGCCTTAGTAACAGGGCCCAGCGCACGGCCTCAAGGGGGCAGCTGAGGTGGGGCAACATGGTGGCCAAAGCCCTTGCTCCGCCAGGAGAGTCCCTCTGGGGCAGGACAGGAACATGGAGACTGGATGGAGCAGGCGGGCAAAGCTGGATGGACCAAGAGAGGAGCAGTCAGAGCGCCAAAGGGCTGATGTGAACACCCCAATCCCCTCCGCAGTAAAATCCCCTCCTGTTGCCACAATGGAGCTCTTCCCCAATCCTACAAATACACCTGGACCCAGACCCAGAGTCAGCACCGGGAGGGGAAGGGACAAACGCCCCAAGGAAAAATATCCCAGGAGAGGGGGGTTCAGAGACAGGCACTGGTGCAGATGGACAGACCACACCAATGAGTAGGACAGGGAAGGCAGTAGCGACACCCCAAATCAGCAACACCCAATGGCAGCATGTTTCAGATTGCTGCAAAATGGGTGGTTTGCCTGCGGAACTCGCTGCCACAAGGTATCGTTGGGGCCAAGAGCTCAGTAGGACTATGAAGACGGACTGGACTTTGCTACGGTGAGAATGTCCAGTTATCCCATCTGACAAAAAAGGGACAGCCAGCGACAGGAATTGCCAGCTGGGCCCCTGGCACCCTGCTCCCCCTGCGTTCAGAAACGAAGCATCCCAAACCCTGCGGGGGAATTGGAGGAGCTTGGGTCATTGGCCCCACACAGGGCCTCACGAGGCTTCCTGCAGCGGCCCAGGCAGGGGAAAGAGACAACATAACTCAGACACTCCCACACAGACACACCTCCGCCCCAGCACAATGCCAGGTCCCCAGGGTACGAAGCCAAGACCTGCCCCCTGCAGCGTCACACCCCAGCTCGACGGCGGGGGGATCCCTCCAACACAGAACACTGTGCACCTGGGATGCTGTTACCCCAGCGCCCTCCTGCTCACCTGTCTGCTGCCTGGACGCTGATGCCCGTGCGGTGAGGGGGAGCGATCCTCAAAGACACTGGGAGAACTGGCCAGAGACTGGAAGCTGAAAGGGGGAAAAAAGTCCATGGGAAACCCATTCACGGAGGGGGGGGGGAAAAATCACAAAAAAGGGTCAGCTGTACCCCATCGCCTCCACCCTGCCAGCCCCCCCACACCTGTGCCATTCAAAGCCAGACACGTGGCACGCCCACCCCGCCTCTAACTGCCAGTGCTCGTTGCTCCAGCCATGAGCCTCTACCTCTCCCTGGTTCTGGGCCTTACCTGCGGCTGCACGCCACCATCTCCCCTCTGCCCTCGGAGGGCAGGCTGGGCCTCTGGGGGCTATAGGGGCTGCCGGGCCGGTACCCGGGTGACGAGGATGAGAAGGGGCTGCCAGGCCGGGGGCTAAGGGACGCCGGGCTGGAGTAGGAGGACCTCACCGAGCCCTGGCTGTCATCCCTGGTTCGTACGACATCCTGGGGAAAGATACTGTCAGCCAAGCGGGCAGGGGGATGGAGCCACCCCACTCACCAATCAGGATGGCTTGGCTTCCTGTCACTCCCCCTCCTTTGGGGTTGAGCAGGAAGGACCCTTGTGTGGGGAGAGGCCTTGGGATGGGCAAAGGCAGCCATGCCCTGAAATCTAGGCCCAGGGCCATTAACAGGCACAGCACCCTCCCCGCTATGGGCAGGACTTGGGGCCAAGACATGGAGCTCCCGCTGCCAGGTAGAGCTGGATGTTTCCACTCTCCCCAGGGTCTGGGGAAGGACCTGGTGGTGACTTGGGGATGGGAGGGGGTCTCACCTGGAACCGCATGGCCAACATCTCTGGGGAGCTCTCACCGTTGGTCTGTCCGGGAGAGAACAACTGGGACCTGAGTGCAGTGGAAAGAGGGAGGAGATGTAGAGAGAGTGTGAGATTGGCCTGGCTGACCCCCATTCCACCTTTGGCGCCTTGGGATGACACCCGGGACCAGAGAAGGCAGCTGGCTAGTTACCCCCGCTCGTGCCCTGCCCTGAGGCCACGTTCCTTGGTATACTGTGTCTGACAGACTGCACCAACTACCCTCCCCATGGGAAAGCAGAAGAAGGATAAGCTGGGGGCACAGGCCTGGGACACAGGAGACCCAAGGTTTACTCCCTGCTCCACCACAGACTCTGTACCCTTGGGCAAGGCCCCTAGCCCTTCAGTCCTCATCTGTCCAACGGGGTAACATTAATAACCCATCATCTTGTTTATTTGGCTGGTAGGAAACAGCCCGTTCCCCAGTGAGCTATTTACGTACAGCACCCGGAGCAACGGGGCCCTGATTTCAGTGGGGGCCTCAAGGTGCTACCAGAACAGTCTCCCCGTCAGCGAGGAAGAACTCGGCTCACCCCAGAGGCCTCGCTCCACCCAGCACGCTCCCTATCCAGGGACCTAGAGGGCCACAGTTAAAAGGACAAAGGGTTAAGAGGACTTCTTCCACTCCTGCTCCTGGTCCCAGCCCAGATGTGCTGGACGCAGTGCCAGCCCCAGAGGCCAGGCAGAGGGGAATACAGGGCTGCTTCATATTCTCTCCCCCTCTCATCAGGAACCCGCTGGGGGCTTTGATGTAGCCAGGAGCTGGAATTCATTAAGGGCAGTTAAATGGAGGGGTACAAATGGGACTGTAGGAATGCAACATGACGGTGGGAGATGAGAGGAGTCATCCTCCCACATCCCATACGCCCATGAGCAGAGGGGCAGGGCGCTGGGAGTTCTGAAGCCTGGGCCCAGCCCCAAAGGGATCAGAATATAGGGACCAGCACTCCACCCGGGGAAAGGGGCCACACGGGGTTAGCCCCAGCCAGCAGGACACAGAGCAGACTGCGGGTGTCTGCTTGCCTCTCACACACAGGCAGACACGCCCAGTGGCAGCAAAAGGGCTTTCACAGAGGGACAGAGCCAGCTCCCGGGGCGAGGGTGTATAAGCTGGGGGCGGCTGCTCAGGTGGGGCGTTGCTCTTCCCTGTGCTCTAGGGCTGCAGTACAGCGGTGGCCAAGGCGTGAAGAGCCAGAGCAGATGAGGGGAAGGGCCAGCAGCCTGGGGATGGAGAGGCATGGCTCCCCACCCTGGGGACCCAGCGGGAGCACAGGGACAGCGGGCTGGCTCTTAGGGCAGGCGGGGAAGGGAAGGAGATGAGCCAAAGGGCCCGGAATGAGAGGAATGCAGCCTCCTGAGCCGCTCCGGCTGGGTTTGTGGGTCTTGGGCCACTTCCAAGATACCATGAGGGTTTCCCACCCTCCGTCAGGAACCCGCTGCACGTCCCAGTCAGCTGGAAAGGACGCAGCACCGAGCAGAGAGGCAGCCAGGAGAGATGGGCTGGCCAGAGAAAGGGGCTTCATGCGTGTGGGAAGGGGTCTCTTGGGCAGGCAGCTCCCCAGGAGCTCGTGCACCAGCAATGGTGAAACTAGGCTGCACATGCCTGTGCAAGCATGACTGCACGGAAGCTGGTGCGCACACGCATTTGAGCTGCAACTGCTGACAGGGAATGCGAGCAAGCGTCCAGGCGATGCGACCTGCTGCAGAAGCGGCTGACCAGGGCCAGGCGGGGGCTCAGCCTAAGAGTTTGCCTGACGCTCCCAGGCACGTCCTCACCCTACAATGCAACCCCTGGGGCAGCCGGCCAGGCAGATTCCCTTGCCAAACAATCCCTTGCGAGCGCCGCAGATGGCGGGGGAGGGCCAGAGGAAGCCGTGAGTCAGGCTGGCATGTGGCCGCGCCCGGGTCAGCAGCGAGGTATTTTTAGGATGCACCCATCACACCGCCTCCCCCCCCCCCCCCCGCAAAGACGTTTCACGTTCTATCTAGACAGTCAGAGTCATCAGGAGACAGCGCAAAGAAACTTTCCACCTCCCCACTGGGGCAGGGCCCAGCTGCCCAGCTTCAGGGGAAAGACAGCTCCTGGCCTCCCTTCCTCTGGGTCTGGCTTAGACCATAAGCATCAATGCAGCCGCTGCAGCCAGCTCATCTGGGCCAAGCAGGTGAATCGGGGAGGGTCATGGAGAGCCAGCCCCGGGGGCAACCGGATTGACAGGCCTGCCACGCAGGGTCCCTCTCCTGCAGCCTGGCCATCCGGGGGGGGGGGGGGCGTGTCCAGCTCCAGCTTCCGCTGACTGGGGCCTGCCCCATGCTGCAAGGGGCTGTCACAGGACACCCCTGACCTGCCCCTCCCAGAGGCTTGCTGGAACCAGTCAGACCTGGGCTGCAGGGCGGTAGCTGCCAAAGCTGCCTGCTCCGTCGTGCGCTCAGCATGCTGGTTTCCAGAAGCATCCTAAAAGCCCCCTGAGGCCAACAGCAGAGATGGCGTCTCCCGAAGCAGGGAGGAACAGACATGCTGTGCCTGGCACAGTCCCACCCTACAGAACCCCAGCCCTGCCCTGCATGCCGCCCGAGCCACAGCTCTGTGCCCAGCATGCCCCTGCCTCAGAAGCACAGCACAGCTGATCCCCTCACCCAGCCTCAGAGCCACCCAGAGCACAGCATGCCCACCCCATAACATGCCACAGCCCCCCACCCACCCAGGAGCCACAGCTCTGTGCCCAGCATGCCCCCCAGCCCTCAGAGCTGCAGCATAAAGCCTGGCACGGGACCCCAAAGCAGTGATCCCCAGGGTGTAGCAAAGAGACCAGGGCAAGACCCCTCTGTATTCCAGCCTTGTATCCCCCATACAGGCCTCGGCTCTCTCTTGTACACTTCTGCTGCTCCATGTAAATAGAGGGAGCTGGAGCCCTGAACTCCACTCAACCTTTGCCCAGGCTGGTGTGCTTCCACCACTGAGGAGCAGGGGGGAAGAACCCTCACCCCTGGCTCCACAATCTGTCCATGCAGGAGGTATAGGCAGGAGCAGTACAGGGCTGAGCCCTGGTAATGGCGTATTGTATTAACTAACCCCCAGCCCTCCGGGAGAGGTGGAGGGATCACTACCCCACCCTGCACAGCAGGAGAAACTGAGGCACAGAGGGGGCCAGTAACTTGCCCAAGGCTAGCCAGTGAATCAGTGGCAGAGCTGGGAAGAAAACCCAGGAGTCATGACTCCCAGCTCCACCCCTTAGGCCTTGCTGCTGTGACGAAAAGAGCTCGGACTGATCCTGCTGGAGTGATTGCTAGTTTGAACTTGCACGACTCCAGATTCCTCCGCACTCTTCTCCATGACACCATAGACCGCCCCGACGCCCCACCTGGACGCTGCACCACTCCCCAGCACCAGGGGACTGGGGGGGAAATAGCGAAGCCAGACCCCCGAGTAGATCCCTGCCCTCTGAGGAACAGGAAGCAGTACAGTGCGGACGCGGGCAGGCGGATCTCACCTGTCCACTTGAAGCTGGAGCCGGCCGGAGCTCTGCTTGATCTTGTTCTGCGCCTCCACATTGAGCATGTCGGCCGTGCTGTCGCCATTGATGGAGACGATGATGTCACCAGGTCGGAGGTCCCCTGCAGCTGCCTTCCCATGCTCCATCACCTGCGCAGCAAGGGGGCGGGGGAAGCAGGAGAACACCCAGGCATTACTGCAGAGAAAAACCGCCCTGGGGGAGACACAATGCCAGGGATAGAGGCCTGCCAGCCACCTCCAGCATACCATGGCACAGGAGACACTGCCACCCTTGCCCAAGCAACAGCAAGAGGGGAGGGGGAGATAAGCAGGGGGGCCTTCCCAACCTGCTCTGAACAGATGACACACACTGGCCCAAGCTTAGCCCTGCCTTGGGCTTGCATTTACCATCACCTACCGCCATGCCACCAGCTTCCAGATTTTCCCCCAGCTTGGCTTCTCGGTGGGACCTCTTCCAGCCCAGCCTCCGGCCCTGCCCATGGTTGGCCAGAACACACTAGCGGTCACACAGAGTAACTCTGCAGTGAGGAGGAGCCCAAAGGGATGGCCAAACCCTGCGAGTCAGCAGCGATTTCTCTACCTGCCCCTGGCCCCGGCTGGCTCAGAGGAGCCCTACATTCCACTCAGGGGCCTAGAGCTTTCGTCCCCAGACAGGAGGTTCCCAGACATCGTACCTAGACCTGGGGGAGGGGAAACCATCCCTGACCTGGAAACCAGATAGCATCCAAATACCCTGCTGCCTTTGGGAAGCGGCTGTCAAAATGGGGCCACAGTGTAGGGAGTAGACCTGGGGCAGAGGACACTGTTGAGTTTTTGAGTGGCTACCCGTTAGCCCTGCGGGTGAGACTCCCCAGGCACCCCTCTCCCACCCCCAACACTACATGCCTTACTCTCTGGCCAGTGCTCAGCGAAGCTGGGCAGTATTTCCTTTTATCCTCCTCCAACACTGTGCAGTCCCATGCATGACTATCCTGCTCTGAATACAGAATTATTCATTTCCCTGTGGGCTTCTTCTACAGTGCTCTCATTGCAGTCTTCATTCTTTGCGAACATGAATTAACAAATTCACAGAGCCCAGGAGGCGAGGGATGGTATTACCTCCCCCCCCCCCCCCAATCTTATAGGTGTGAAAACTAGGCACAAAGATTAAAGCCAAAATTGTCAGCTAATTTTGGGTGTCCATTTGAGACACCTGGAGCCTGATTTTTCAGCATACTTAGCAACACATAGCATGTTGTATGCTCACAGCCCAGCTCCCAACTCACTTCAGGCAAAGCTGGGAGCGCTCAGCACTTCTGCTTATCTGGTCTCAAGTTGGACACCCAGAAAATGAGGAACACACAATTAATGACCATCTGTCAAACAAATGTCCAGTTTAAGTGACTTTCCCAGCATCACACAGAAACTCTGTGGCAGAGGCAGGGATAGAATCTAGTTCTCCAGGACTGCATTCAACCACCTTACCTATGAGACCATCCTCTCTCTTCCTGCAGCCTCCTGCCTCATTCACTACACACCTGCCAACCTCTGCAACAAATGAGGCAAATTCCATTCTCAGAAACGGCTAAACCATTTTAGCTGAAACTTTCCAAAAAGTTCAGCCTGAGACACCCAGTTGGCATAGAAGGTATCAGGCCAAAGGCTTAAAGTTTGGCTTTGGAAAACAGGGCCTTAGAATAGGAAATGTCCAGCAACCTTAACTGTAGGCCTCGCTACCGGCGCTACCTACAATAAAGTGACATGACTCTAGTGCTGGGGAAAGATGCCAGAGCGACAGCCGCAGGGCGTAAAAGCTTCTGAAAATCCACAGTACAGCACAGGATGAGTTCTGTCTTGCCAATGTGCCTCAAACCCTGATTCAGAGGGACCACCCCTAAAGCTGGGGGAGGGTGTTGAATCTCCATGGTCCAGCTAGTCCTTGGCCTCACTGCTAAGGCGGGAAGGGCTCTCGGTCACAGCCAGCCTGCTCACGGGTCCCAGCTGGTGACTTGGAGGCAGAAGGCCCCACCTCCCAGTCCTGATCTCTCCTGATAGAGGCCAGGTTTACAGTGGACACCAAGGCCAAGGCCAGAACAACAACAGAGAGAAACTCCTCTTGGCCGGGGGTGACGTTAGGGCCCGTTGTTTTTCTCCGCACACGTGCACCACAGGGACTTCTAGCCTGTTCCCACAGAGCAGGATTCCTCAAGGACGGGAAACAGGATCTGCTCCCAGGTCCCTTGGCACCACGCCCACTCAGCGGGCAGCTGGCTTCCTCTGCAGCCCCTGCCCTTCGCCGATGGGAGAGCGAGCGGCTGCGGCATGGGGGGATGGAGAGGACAGCATGCCAGCAGAAAGATGCATGAGAGCCAGCCAGATTCTACTAGGGAGCCATGGGGAAATCCACAGGGAGCTCACCCCAGGATCAAGCCTGCCAGACCCCACACCAACGGGGAGCTGGACCCAGTGCCTGGGCTCTTCCCTTTCAGATCCCCACAGGAAGGCACCTGCAGCATCCCTGCCGGGGGACAGCCTCCCACTCTCTGCGGCTTCTTTACCCCCCCCCCCCTGGACTGGCTGCTCTCCACCTGGGGCTCCTTGAACCACTGCAGCTAGCCCAGCACATGCCACTTAGCAGGGAGAGCCATAACTCCGGGCATCCCCCTGGCTTCCAGGCTCCCGTTCCAGCAGCTACTTCCTGAACGCAAAGCCGTGTCCAGCTGGGGGCCTGGCTGCCACCCTCTCTGCCCGCCACCAGCCAAGATCCCTTTGCTGAGACCCCAGACACACCCTCAGGCCACTCCCAGGTGAGGCTTTAGAAGGTGTTCGCTACTCGTTAGCCGAACCTGGACAAGGCAATGTGCCTTGACATGGGTTTAACTGGGCACAGCACATTCTGGGTGGAGCCTAGTTTGAACTCGGCCAGTTTAACACGCCTGCGCTAGGCTGCTAACCCCGGTTGTCTAGCCTAGGATTTGGAAGGGTTAGCTAAATCCTCAGTGCCACTCCCCTTGCCAGCCCATCAGAAGCTATTCACCTCCAGAGCACAGGCAACACTCACCCTCTCATCCAAGGCGCTTGTGCAAGGCCATACAGGGATTCAGTGGCAGGGTCAATATTAGAACCCAGGAGTCCTGGCTCCCAGTGCCCCGCTGCCCAAGTGCCTAGAGCACACTCCAGCACAAGCAGACAAACCCCAGGACATACCCGTGTGGATGCTCCTACCTTGGACACAGTGATGGGCTTCCTGAAGTCCCTTCCTCCCATGATTCGGAAGCCCCAGGGGGCCGGGCCGGTCAGATTCACCGTCATTGACATGGCGACGCCACCAGCGTCAGGCTGGGCAGCGCAGCAGCACCTGGAGGAGGATCTGAAAATGGAATGAGGCTGGAGGGGTGAGGAAATCCGGGGGGCAGCGAGGGACAAGCTGAACCCAGCAGCATGAGCACTTTAGGCTGTTGGGGAGTCCGGGGTTGAGAGAGAGATCTTTTTTGCCTCGCCCAAAGCAGGTTAGTGGCAGAACCAGCAATAGAACCCAGGAGTCCTGGTTCCAGTCCCACTGCTCTAAGCCACTAGATCCCACTCCCCTTCCAGAGGTAGAAATGGAACCAGGAGTCCTGACTCCCACCCCCTCCCAGCACCAAGCATTAGATCCCACGCCCCTCCCAGAGCCAGGAGCAGAACCCAGGAGTCCTGACGCCCAGGCCCCCTCCTCCAATCCCGAAATCAAAGCTAGAAGGGCTGCCCAGCAGTAATCAGGGCCCTCACCCTGGCTCGTCCCAGCGCTGCTCTCTCTTGCAGGGCAATCGGCACACTACGTTCATTCGCCCTGCTGCTCTTCACTTCCGGGGAGGACAGCTGCGAGACACAGAGAAGTGTCTTTCGCTGTCACAGGTTGGTGCTAACAGCCTCTGCCTTCCCCTTGCAGACCTGAGACCAGCCAATAAGGCTAATGGTTTCTTTTCCTAACCACAAGCAGCTGGGACAGATGGAGGGGGCTCCCTGCGAAGAAACACACTGTGGGCCCAGGCTGCTAGCTCACAGGGCCTGCTCCAGCCCCGCCCAGCCCAGCAGAAAAGGGCACAGAGAACAGGGATGGGGAAGCTCTAGCATCACCCTACAGAGGGATCAGACACACTGGGGAAGGCACTGGCCGGATGGTGCCAGCATCAACCCAGCCTTGCAGGTGGCAAATTAGTCTCATTCTGGGGCTGCCCCCTACACATCTCGAGGCCCTTTTGCGATCCAG
Organism: Malaclemys terrapin pileata; assembly: GCF_027887155.1. NCBI lineage: Eukaryota > Metazoa > Chordata > Testudines > Emydidae > Malaclemys > Malaclemys terrapin. The sequence continues at coordinate 132,727,508 of NC_071506.1, read as the reverse complement.
AAAATGGGTGCACTGGCAGAACCATCAGCTGGTAAACACGACACCTGTGGGGTGAGCCAGCACGCTATGGGGATGGGGGGGGGGGGGAAATCACGCACAGCAGGGCTTGGGGCAGACGAGGAGGCCAAGGGGACCAAGCCAGCTTCAGGAAGGAACCCAGCTAAGAACTCTGCTGGGACCCCGGGGAACAGGGACCTAGACATGGCACAGGAGTTGGCATAGCCAGGGTCCAGAGAGGAGCGAACCTAGGGCAGGGGGGCCTAGGGAGAGCAGTGCCAGGCTGTAGGACCAGGGCCTATGGAAGATGGCTCAGAGAGGTGGCAGAATGGATAGCAAGAATGGTGCTGTGGGCAAGGCGGTGAGGATTGGGGGTGGGGAGAGCTGGTCAAGAGCGTGTGTTGGAGAGGAGAGGACCACGGGACTGGCAAGAGGCAGATGGTAATAGTGCAATGGCAGAAAATCTCTGAAACTTGAGCAGAAGGGAGATGGTGGGAGCAGAGACAGAACAACTGCCAGTATCAGGGGGAAGGGAGGGTCAGAAGAGGTCTTGGCAGGTCAGTTCTGTAGGCCTGAGCCAGGCGGCCCTCCCACCCCCTGCACTGCCAGGAAGCAGTGACAAGACAACGCAGGAAGTTTGCAGCCACAGGTTTGAGTCATTTGTTCCTGTGGTTCAGTAGAAGCTTTTCAGCTCCCTGAGTCCGCCCCGGAGAGGATGCTGGGCTGACACCTCCATGTGCCAACACCGGCCCCCACCCCCACTCAAGGCAGGCTGCAGTGGTCGGGGTGGGGAGAGACTGTCTTGGCGGGACAGCACAACAACCCAGGGCTCTCAGCGAAGCAGCTGGTGGGGTCACCCCAAAGAACACACGAAGAGTCGGATCTGGGCAGCATCACGAGGGGGAGGCTGAGTTAGCCCATGTGGTGCTGCTCGTGTCCCAGCCCACTTTGTGCATCCTCTTCCGACTGAGGGAGGAAGGAAGGCCCCTGTCCCCTCTAGAACCCAAAGGGCCAATCCACCTGGCACTGCTCCCATCCCGCGGGGGCAGCCTCACTGCGCAGCCCCGGGGATGACCCGATGCTCCGCTCCCCCTCGTCTGAGCGGCTGGAGTCAATAGGTCAGATCAGGGCCGGTTCCAGGCACCAGTCTGGCAAGCAGGTGCTTGGGCGGCTGCTCTGGAGAGGGGCGGCACATCCAGCTATTCGGCGGCAATTCGGCGGACGGTTCCTCACTCCCGCTCGGAGCGAAGGACCTTCCGCCGAATTGCCGCCACAGATTGCGATCGCGGGGTTTTTGTTTGTTTGTTTTTGGCTGCTTGGAGCGGCCAAAACCCTGGAGCCGGTCCTCGGTCAGACACAACCCCGAGCGCTCTTGACCCCTGCAAGCCTTCACCACACGCAGGCCCCCTCCCCGGGGAGATTAGGTTCACATGCAGCTTGGCAGAGAGGGAGGAAGCAGGGCTGGTGGCCGGCTGGCCCTGACACCTCTTCCATAACCGTCAGGGAAACATCTTAAAAATCCCAGGCGCACAAAGAGGGGCTTGAGAAACCGCTGGGAAGAATTTCCTGTGCTTGGCTTTGCAGCGCCAGTAGGAAGCGCCTCCCCGCCAAACACACACACCAGATACAGACATGCCCTGTGCCTGGCAATCCTCTCTGGACTCCAGCAAGGCCCCCATAAGTGAGGGGGGTGGGAGTGGCAGGGAGGGAGAGAAGGGCTGAAACCACCCATCCCGCCCAACAGCAGGGTGGGCCTGTGTGCCTATGAGCGCCCAGGCAGCCATCCCAGAGGCTGGATGGGGGCACAGACAGCCCCTTTGCTTGTGACACTCAGAACCAGACAGGACAAAGCACTAAGAAAGGTCCCCTCTTGGCGCCCAACATCTCTGACCTCCGTGCCCCGCAGACACGTCCGCTACGTCACCCCTGCGAGCTCACCAGTGACTGGCGCATACCCCAAGGCCAGCGCTGCCCACAGCATGACTTGAGGCACAGGGGAGACACAAGGTGCTGACTGATAGGCAGAGAGAGCCACCTCCATTAGCATGGGGAAGCCCTGTGGCTCGTACATCATGTGGGCAGCATGGCAGAAGGAGAGATTGCTCCTGGGTGCATGACACTTTGGCAGCAGCAGTCAGGCTGGATTAGCTCCCTGCAGGGCAACTGGAGGGGTGGCAAGAGGAGGCCAGGGCAGCACAGAGTGGGGCTGTCTTTGAATAAAGAGCCAGGGCAAAGCTTGCTCGGCCAAGGGGGCATGCGAGCACCCTGTCAGAGAGCGGGGGCAATGGGGTGAGGAGGTGCCAGGCCTTCTGCAACCAAGGTGCTCTCAGTGGCTGTCCTCCCCCCACATGAAGAAACAAGCTAGTTACTAGACAATCCCAAAATAGCTCCGGTCCTGGCTCCGCTGTAGCACAGCCTGTCATTACCCCACAGCCCTAAAGCCCGAGAGACACTTTCCAAGTCTGCAGCGCAGCAGACAGGGGTCAGAGTCCAGAGACCGGGCAAAGCTTGAAGCTGCCGGCTGGGCAGGGGGGCAGGGAGGCTCCCAGGGCCCAGGATACCTGCAAGGAGAGGCCAGAGCATCTGCAGCCCCTGCCAGCTCCTCTTATCCAAGGGCTGGACAAGAGCCCCCCGCCAGCGTGTGCCTGCAGCCCCTTGCCCGCCCCGGGTGCCCCCACCCCCAGAACCCCAGCACAGGACAGGCTGGGGGGCAGGGTAAGTGACCAGATAGCAAGTGGGGACTTTTTCGGGGGGATAGAGTTGCATATATAAGACAAAGCCCCTAATATCCAGACATCCAGGCACCCTAGGGCAGGAGCCAGAGCAGCCCAGGAATCCCAGCCCCCCCGGTGGGCTCTCCCTGCACCCCGACAGCAGCCCCGGGCACTTACCTCGGGGCAGAGACGCCGCTTCTCCCTGGACTCCCCGACCCGGTGCGGAGCGGAGCAAGCAGCCCCCGCCCGCGGGCTTCCAGCCCAGCCGCTCTCGGCCCGGCGAGCAGACGGCCCGCTCCGCGGTGTCCTTTGCAGGGGCGGCCCGGCGCTAGCAGCCTCCTCCCGCCCCATGGGCAGGGGCTGGCCGCTCGGCTAATGAGACAATTGGAGCGGCATGGGCGAGCCGGCCCAGCGGCGCCACCTGGCGGCGCAGCCCCGGCCCTGCCGCCCGACTGGGACGCCCGCGGTCCCTCGGGTGGATCCCAGGCACAGGGGCTTTCTGGAGCCGGGCAGCGGGAGCTTGCGCAGGCCCCAGCAGCTCGCATCCCATTGGCAAAAGTGACTCAGGCAACTAGGGCCCCCCTATGTCCCCACAGGGCCTGAAGCCCAGAGCTTTGCGGGTACCCAACTCCTGCTGACATCAATAAGAACAGCCCTACGGGGTCAGACCAAAGATCCATCCAGCCCAGTATCCTGGCTTCCAACAGTGGCCAATGCCAGGTGCCCCAGAGGGAATGAACAGAACAGGTAATGATCAAGTGATCCATCCCCTGTCGCCCATTCCCAAGAAGCTCAGCATCACCCCCTTTTACAGATGGGGAAACCGAGGCAGAGAGCAGGAAAGTGACTTGCCTGAGATCACCCAGTAGCCAAGTCAGGAATAGAATCCAGGTCTCCCAAGTCCCCGTGCAGTGCTCTAGACACTAGGCCGCACTGCCTGCCTGAAGTTAAGCCCCCTACTACGCTTGCCAAGCAGGGCCTAAGTCACTCCTGGGGGCCTCATTGGAAAGCTCTGGGAGGCGGGCGGGCGGAAGCCCATCTGCTTCTAAAGGCCCCTCCCCCAGCCTTCTGGGAGGGACCCCTGGACCCGAGATCCAAATGTGTGTGGGGGACAAGTACGAAATAACAGGGTCAGGAGTGAAGGCCAAAGGTGCAAAACTAGGGATCCAGAGGGGGACACCGAGCAGAGAACCCTGGCTCCTGGGGGTAGCCCACAGGCACCTGTGTGACCTAGTGGCTCTTGGAAACCTGAACCAATGGCAAGAGTGACCAGAGCAGAGAATGACAATCACACACACACTCCGGCACACACCGAGGCTGGAAAGGAACCAGACTCAGCTGAGGCTAGTGGTGAGAACAAGGGGAAGTCATGGGGCCCGTCAGGCTGGCTCTGGAAGAGAGACTGAGGTGCCCGTCTGATGGGGTGGGTGGTCAGCCGCTGGCATGGGCTGCCCGGGACAGGGCGGATTCCCCGTCCCCAGCAAGAGGATGGATGTCTCTCTAAGAGCTCTGCTCTAGCTCAAGTGACTGGCTGCAGGCAGGAATCACTGGATGGAATTCTCCGGCCAGCTGGTGGGACGCAGCTCAGACTGGCTGGTCACAAGAATGGCTCCTGCTGTCCTTACGATCTACGAGGGAGCACAAGTGGGGGCAGGACGACAGAAAGGAGATGGCATAGGGGCTTCAGAGGCTCACACAATCCTTCCCCACCTTCCCGTTTCTCCTCTGTAGACACCGTCCCCGCCACAGGCCCCACAGCCCTGCGTTCATTACCTCGGAAGAGCCAGATTGCAACACCAGGGTCACAGGCAATGTTGTCTGTGCTAAGGAACTGTGCCCAGCCTCATTGACAACTGACTGTGTTGTTATTTCTCTCCTCCTTCCTCCCCACTGTAGCTCCTTGCCCCTCATCAGGGTGGTGGCAGGTTGAGGGATGCTCTGGAGGATCTGATACGATTAATTGGCTGTGTGTGCGTGCCACTGCCGTCTACTGGGTAGAATCAGAAGTGCTCATCTGTGTGGCATAAGCACTACACTGCTGCCGGGTGTTGGAGAATCTCCTTTCGCTCAAGTGGCAGGGGCCTGTGATTTCAAGCAGGGAGAGCTGAGTTCTGTGCATGCTGCTGGTGTAATGCTCTCTAGCACATAGCAGAGGGACCGTGGGGCTGGAGATTTGTTACAATAGCTCAGCTAGTCCCTCCTGCTGGCAGCCCCAAGACAACCTGGAGTCCTCAAATCCTGACATCCTCTAGGCACAGCTCCACGGAAATGCAGCCACCTCTACAGTGGGAGGTAGTGACCTGGCAACACAGCGCAGCCGGTGTGTGAGGGGAAACCTCGGCCAAAGGCAAATTCCAGCCTGTCAGGGAAATGCCCTGGACCCTTTAATGGGAAGGCAGGGCAGACAGAACCTGGGTTTACAGTTCCACACTTAATAAACAGCCTGGCACATGGGTTAGCTCCTTCTGATGGGGAACAAAGTGCTCCCAGGATTTGAACCTGTGGCTCTGGGGAATCTCAGTTGCCCACCTGCTGGTTGTATCCCAACACTGTCCCCTCCAGTGATGGCACTCAGCAGGTAAATAGCACTGCCTGCTGACTATTCTGCAGCCACGCAGTGCAGAAGGGCTGACGTTGCACCTGTCATTACAGCTCCTCCTGCCTGGGTGCTGACCTGAGGACCACCTGCCCCGATCCCTCCCCCTATACACAGCTCCTGGGCCTAGGGACACCCTGCCCACTCCCACTGATTCAGTGGGGTTTCCTGGTGAGTAACTCAGAGCAGAAGGTGGCTGCCAGTGTGTCCATCCCTGCTCAGACTTTATTCACTGGGGTGCGGAGAGCCTGCCTGGAACCCAGGGCCCACCTTTCACTTGTATGAAATGGGGGAAGTTTGCAGCCACCCTTGTTCCTAGCGAGGGCCAGTTATGTTCCAGCTGGGGAAACTCAGAGCCTTCTCTCAGTGCCTGGAGATACTAGTGTCCAGGAATCCTGCCCGTGTGTCCTAGCACTGCCCCTAAGATGGGTCAGTGTAAAGGCCTGTGCGGCCCAAATCACTGAGACCCCCAACTGGCTCTGCACCCTGCCCATGGAGGTCCAAGGCGAGCTCGGGGAGAGGCAGCTCAAGGAGGCCAGGCCTCGAAAGGGGTGGTACAGACATTGGGCCAATGTTGTCCTGACCCCTGGGTTGAGCCAGGCCCTGTTGAATCGACAGCCCCGACCACCAGAATCACTACAAGAGATTCCAGGGTAGGTGTAGGCTGGTCCCGCACAATTGAGGCCGGGAGGCTGCCCGGGTTGAGTGTCTGTGAGGGAGCAGCTGGAGGCTCCTAAATCCCATCTGCCCCAGCTCGGAGCAGCCCCATCTCTCATAACACGCCAGCACCCCTTTGCTCACGAAATAACCTCCTGGTGCTCACAGAATGGTAGGACTGGAAGGGACCTGGAGAGGTCATCCAGTCCAGTGCCCTGCACTCATATTATTTAGACCATCTGTGACGCATGGCCAGAAAGGGTTAAACATTCTGCAAAATAAACGACCTTCAAAAGACATGTGAGGAGATAATGTTTGTGTTTTTGTGTATTTACATACTTATGAGTAAGGTAGACAATGTAATCAACAGTCGCTGTCTATGCTGCATTCTCATAATTCAGAGGTCAAAAGAGCATCCTATCATGTAAATGAATTGTAAACATGGGATATCTCTGTATTCATCTCTCTTTGAAATGTATAGCAAATACTCTGTGAATGGTGGAGGAACAAGCAAATTGCCTTATGTTAATTCTATGGCTAAGTACCAATGATGGACTTCCTCCAGTCATCCTAATTACCTTTTGAACTCCCAACTAATCAAAAGACATGAAAGTGTATAAAAGATCCTTAGGTCCTGATTCTGTCATCTCAGATCTGCTTAAGCTTCACCAGGGGAAGTTTGAGTTGCAAGACTGAGGTCCCGGTTATGCTGGTACACCCTGAATATGAGATTTGGACATTGGACTATAATCTATTAACTATTTCTGAAAGAACTCCTTACAACGACACAGCTCACCATCTCTGCTATGAATCTGCACCTCACTGAATTGAACTCATGTCTATATGCATATTGATCTTTTAACCATACTCCCGATCTTTTGTTTTTTAATAACTTCTAGTTTAGTTAATAAGAATTGGCTGTAGTGTGTGTTTAGGTAAGATCTGGAATATTCAATAACCGGGGAGGTAATGTGTCCGATCCTTTGGGGTTGGTAGAACCTTTTCTTTTATATGAGGAAATAAGATTTACAGACATTTTCATCATATTTGATGTGGGTACCTGGATGGAGGCTGGATCATTTTAAGGGAACTGTGTTGTTTGGACTTCTGAGTAACCAGTAAGGTAATAGAGAAGCTGTTTTGTGCTGGTTGGTAAAGCTTCGGCATATCCACCAGCTTTATGGGGATTGTCTGCCCCATTCTTTGCAGTTCACCCTAACTGAGTGACCATAGCTGGCTCCCCACAAGGACCCCGGTCACACCATCCCTGACAGGTGTTTGTCTAACCTGCTCTTAAAAATCTCTAATGAGGGAGATTCCACAACCTTTCCGGGCAATTTATTCCAGTGCTTAACTCCCCTGACAGTTAGGAAGTTTTTCCTAATGTCCAACCTAAACCGCCTTGGCTGCAGTTTAAGCCCATTGCTTCTTGTCCTATCCTCAGAGGACAAGGAGAACAATTTTTCTCCCTCTTCCTTGTAACCACCTTTTATGTATTCATGCTTGGCCTGAGCAGGTCTGACAGGGCACATCGTGCCCCATGGTCTGCCATCACCCACCGAGTGTGAAGAGATGCTCTAGGGGGTGCTCAGCCTGCGGTGACTGGCGAGCAGCCAAGCTGATACAGAATAGAAATGGCTGCACCCAGCAGAGGGCAAGGGGAGCATGATCCGAGCTAGGACACTGCCCGCTGCTCAGAGCAGGTCTATCACATGCGGTGCATCCTGGCATTGGCAACAAGGGCGTCTGCCTCAGGGTTCCACTGGCCACAAGCTGCCCTTTGCCCTGCTGCATGGATTCCCGCCCGTCCCTGACGAACACCAGGCGGGGCCTTCGCATGGGGTGAGGCTGATCTTTAATAACAGAGGACAAGCAGATCAGGTTTCCATGGCCGGCTCTTTACAGGCAGCTTGGAGGAGTCTGCCCTCCCCAAGTCCTCGTCCCACCCCCCACTCATGCAGGCACAGGGTTCAGCACAGCACGCTGGGTCCATGGAGGTGCAGAGGGCAGGCTCAGTGCCCGCTTCCCTTCAGAGGTCGTGGTGGAGCAGATCTAGTGTTCTGTGCCCCCAGGGAGAAAGCAGCGTCCCGCTTTGGGGTTCAGCTGGAGGAAAAGGACTAACAGCCCCTTCCCCCGGGATGCAGACGCCTTCTGCAGCAAGGCACAGACTGGCAGATATTTATTGAGCGGGCACAGGGCGAGACTCCCTGCCAGGGAGAGCCCTGGGGGCAGGGATGGGGACTGGTCCCCATTAGAGGGAGCCCCCTGGAGGTAAGGCTGGGGGACTGGTCCTGTTAGAGGGAGCCCCATGGGAAGTGGCTGGTCCCCATTAGAGGGAGCCCCTGGGGAGGGGAGGGACTGATCCCTGTTAGAGGGAGCCCCATGGGGGGTAAGGCTGGGGGATTGGTCCCTGTTAGAGGGAGCCCCACGGGGGGGACAGTGATTGGTCCCCATTAGAAGGAGCCCCACGGAGGTAAGGCTGGGGGGCTGATCCCCGTTAGAGGGAGCCCCACGAGGGGTAAGGCTGGGGGATTGGTCCATGTTAGAGGGAGCCCTATGGGGGATAAGGCTGGGGTATTGGTCCCCATTAGAGGGAGCCCCACAGAGGGGGTAAGGCTAGGGGACTGGTCCCCGCTAGAGGGAGCCCCATGGGGGGGGTAAGGCTGGGGGATTGGTCCCCACTAGAGGGAGCCCAAGGGGGGGGTAAGGCTGGGGGACTGGTCCCCACTAGAGGGAGCCCCACGGGGGCCTAAGGCTGGGGGACTGGTCCCCGCTAGAGGGAGCCCCACGGGCCGGGGGGAAGGACAGGAACTGGTCCCCATTAGAGGGAACCCCATGGGGGAGGGAAAGGACAGGGACTGGTCCCTGCTACAGGGAGCTCCATGGGGGGGGTGTGAAGGACAGGAACTGGCCCCCATTAGAGGGAACCCCATGGGGGAGGGAAAGGACAGGGACTGGTCCCCGTTAGAGGGAGCCCCAGAGGCAGTGCTGGAAGCTGAGCTGAGTGACTGGGACAGGGAAGGGGGGGTCTGTTACTAGGAGAGGCAGAGGCCCGTCCCAGTGCCGAGCTCCCCAGCAACAGCCACCAAAAGGGTCCTGCTGGGAATGTCCGTGGGGGCGGGGGCTGGGCTGGTCCAAATCCCCATCTCCTCGTTCCTCTCCTTGTCTCAGGGCGCGACGCAGGCTCTGGGTAGGCTGCAGGAGCCTGAGTCGCAGATGCAGCTTCCTCTTGGCTCGTGCTGGGATGTGGGGCAGGGGGATGTTACACAGGGGCAACGTAATTGCCAGGGAAGGTGCCGAATTTTTGGGTTCTCCTGGACACACCTGGGGGTGGGAAGACAAAGGGAGGGCCATGAGGGAGGGGTCTGAGGCTGCCCTGCAGGAGAAACTCACCTCCTTCCAACACCACCCTCTGCCGGAGGGCCCTGAGGCTGGTGTTCCCCCCATGGGCCGGTCCTGCACCATCCCCTACGGCGCCCCCGCTGGGAGAGGCTGGGACTGGAGTCACTAGGAGCTCCTGTCCTGCTCCCCCCAGCACTCCCATGGGTAGAGTCTCCCTCCCTCCACCTGTTAGGCTCCCAGCCGGCAAACGTACCCACAAACCAGCCGTCGTCACACTGCTGCATGACGTCCACCCAGTCCCCTTCATGCAGCTCCAGCTCGTCCTCGTTCTGGGGTCTGTACTGATAAATGGCCTGGAACCTGCAAGGCACCATCAGCCCGTGAGATCCTGCTCCCACCTCAGTACAGCTCATGCGCTGGCCTGGCACAGCGGGTTCTAGGAACCGAGCTGGGCCCACCGAGTCAGCAGAGCCCCCTCCCTCCCATTGGCCGCTCCCGCACTGCATCGACAGAGACAGGCGTGTTGGGGGCACTCAGCCCGCCAGCAGGGGGTCTGCAGTGTTGGGCGGGCACCTGGTACAGCTGCCAGCAGCATCCGCTGGTCGCAGCTCACTGCGCAAGCGGCTCTGAAAAGGCCCTTGTTTGGGGTAACAATTCAGACACTGTTCCAGCCCAGCGCCTCAGCGGGGTGTCTGCAGCCAGCCCTCGGCACGGGTCACTTCCCCAGGCTGGCTTGGCTGGCTTCCAAATGGAGTAGGAGGTCCCTGCTCCTCTCCGCCCTTCACTGAGACAGGGAAGCCGTCGATCCGGCTACACTTACGGGGTCCACTGTATGCTGGAGCCGTTGTCAGATGGGGGGGCCTTGGGGAGGTGCCCAGCACCACCCAGATGGCAGCCGGCAGGTACTGGGGCTTCAAGGGTGGAGCTCTGCAAGGGAGAGGGAAGAGTTTGGTGCACTAGACAATGAGAGCAGCGCTAGGAGAGGGTGCTGGAGGTGGAGGGGATGGGCACTCCCACTGCGTCACTGGGGGAATTAGCCCAGTGGTGGGGAGAAGGGAGGGAGAGAGCCCAGAGGACAGATGCTGACCCCCACGCATTGGGGGCTACAGGGGAGGGTGGTTGCACTCCAGGGGTGCGTGCAGGTTCACCAGCTGTCCTGGGACAGCTGCAGGGGCTGCACTGGAGGGAGCTGGGGTCCTTGCGCTGCAGGCTGGGCAGGGCAGGGCCCCTGGGGCAGGGCGATCCGGGGAAGGAAGGACTGAAGGAGAAGCACGACTGTCTCACCTGCCCAGGGAGCGAGGAGGGCGCAGCAGCGGGTGGAGTCTCCTGTGGCCGGGAGGCGGCCGGAGGCTGCGGGCTCGGGCTCAGAGTCAGGGGGGAGACCAAGGTGGTGCTGGGGGCCAGCTGAGGGCTCTGGGGCCCCTGCAGGACGCTGGACGAGACTCCGGCGTGCTGCAGCTTGGGGGAGGCGGGGAAGGTGAAGCCGAAATGGCGCGGCGAGGACGACAGGGTGCCCCCCTCCGTGCCGCGCCGTTGGGCAGTGGGAGAGCCGGCCAGGAAGGAGGACGAGGGGTCGGAACGCTGGCTACCGGGCGAGTGCAGCTGGGCCGGTGAGCCTGCGTGTGCCAGCAGCCTTGGGGAGGCAGGGGCAGTCAAGTTTGGGGAGGAAGGGAACTCCTCTGAGGCCTTGACCCGCGGCTCCTTCACCACTTGCACGTAGTTGGCCGGGAAGATGCCCTGGCGGCTGGTGCCAGAGATCCGTCCCTCATACCAGTTCTCATCCACCTTGCGGACCAGACAGATGCGCTCGCCCTGTGGATGGAGAGAGGGGCAAGGTTAGGAGCCCCCGGGATAGGGACATGCCACACGTCAGCCTGTGTTGCATCTGTCGTAAGGCTTCCTGCCCTTTCAGAACAGACCAGCCCACCCTGGTACTCTTATCTCCTGCTCCAGCAGGTCCAGCCAGTCTGGTTTCCTGTCTCCTAGCCCCACTGGTCTGTCCAGTCGTGCGATGTCCAGTCCAGCCGGCTGCGCAGTGCTGTGCCACAGAGGGGAGTGCCGCTGGTGCTGAGCAGCTCAGCCCCCAGAGCAAGTCGCCTGAGGGTGATGCTCGTTTTTAGCCCAGCGGGCGTCACTACGACATGGCTCTTTGCAAGTGGATTCAGTGCTGGGGAAGGGCTCTGGACTGGCCACTCTGGAGACCAACACCTTCTGAGCATCCACAAAACAGATTCGGGCCAAGATCACCTGATGCTAACCTCTGAGGACAGGACAAGAAGCAACGGGCTTAACTTGCAGCCAGGGCAGTTTAGGTTGGACATTAGGAAAAACTTCCCAACTGCAGGGTGGTTAAGCACTGGAATAAATTGCCTAGGGAGATTGTTGAATCTCCATCATTGGAGATTTTTAAGAGCAGGTTGGACAAACACCTGTCAGGGATGGTCTAGATAATACATAGTCCTGCCATGAATGCAGGGGACTTGACTAGAAAACTTCTTGAGGTCCCTTCCAGTCCTATGATGCGCCACCACCCCACACATGCTGCATATCCAGCTCAGTCCCCAGGAGAGACCAGTGCAGAGAACTACACTGCAGGGGTAGCCAGGGGACAGAGGGGTTAGTCCGCATCACATAAGCTGGGTCCCTCTCCACTACGCCCCGTCAGGGACGAGTCCCTGAGGCTGCCAGCTATAGGGCCAGGCGCTGGTCTGAGACCCAGCAAACAAAGTTCATGGAGGCCACTGAACAGCTGTCAGATGGGAATGACTTTTGGTCATTACCAGCCTGGGCTGGCACTGAACTGTGACCTGAAGGTAACAGCTTCTGCAATGAGATTCCTCGTGACCGTTCTGTGCTCCCCGCGCCCAGCACCCTTTACCGGGTGGGTTCTGTACCTTGCGGAAGGACAGCTCCACCGCCAGGTCCCCTTTGAAGTTGTACTGAGCCAGGGCATCTCCGTACTCCAGCACCTGGATGGTGGGTGGCTTGATGGGCTTGGGCACTTCGGTGGGAGGCAGGATCTGTTTGTGAGAGACAGGGAGCAGGGTAAGCGGAGCACGGCAGCGGCTGGTGGGAAGCTGTTTGTCCGGAGCGCCCCATCCAGCCCTTGCCTCGATACTGCCCCCTCTTGCTGGGGTGGGGCATGTTCCATTTCAAGACCCCCAGGTGTAGGGGAAAGGGGTTAACCTTTCAGTGCTGCTGGCCCTCTCCCTGTACCCTGCTATCAGCCAGTCATGTCAATGGGATATTAGGAAACGCCTGGTCTATTCTAGCTCCGCAGGCTTGGCACATCCAGCCTGTTCAGTAGCAGCAGAGAGGAGATCTGGGCTTGGGAAGAGGGAGCTGTCGGGTCTGGGAGCGCTCCGTCCCCACAGCGGGGCAGCTGGTCCTGCCAGGGTTTCTGCTGTCCTGGTGTCTGAGGGCAGGTCTTCACTACGGGTGTGGGTGTGGGTGGGGGGGTCGATTTAAGATACGCAAATTCAGCTACGCGAATAGCATAGCTGAATTCGACATATCGGAGCCGACTTACCCCGCTGTGAGGACTGCGGCAAAATCGACCTCCGCGGCTCCCCGTCGACGGCGCTTACTCCTACCTCCGCTGGTGGAGTAAGCATGTGGATTCGGGGATCGATTGTTGCGTCCCAACGAGACGCGATAATTCGATCCCCGAGAGATCAATTTCTACCCGCCGATTCAGGCGGATAGTGTAGACCTAGCCTGAGTTACCTTCGGGCTGCGGGAGGGGTTGGAAGAGGGTGTTGATGGCTGCTCCTGTTCAGATGCAGGCGTGATACCAGCACTGGCCACTAGAGGGCACGTCTCTATTACTCCATGCACCTGTGCCAAGTGCTGAATTGAGAACACTTGTCCAGGAAGCAGCTTGCCAGCCTCGATGCCGAGTTCGGGACCCGCCCTGGGCGTGCGCCCCTCCCGCCAGGCTTGCAATCGTGTTAGCAGCAGCCCCGTCCTTACCTCCACGTAGTTGGAGGGGAATATGCCCACCCTCCCATAGTGCTCTCCTTCCAGCCAGTTCCTGTCCACCTCCTTGTGGATATAGACGATGTCTCCCTTCTGCATGGTCAGCTCCCTGAAAGGTCAAAGCAGAGCATCATGGCCCACAGGCCCTTCCCAGGGGCTGGCGCCTGCCCCCTTCAGCCAGCAGCTCCCTTGCCCCTAGAGACATCCGCGGGGTCAAAGAACCACCTATGACTCCTGATGCTGGGCTGAGTCCTGGCTTCCTGCCCTCAGCAGGGACACATCTCAAGGCCTGGCTGTAGGGAGTTCACTTGCTGCTGACCCGGTCCCACTGGATGCCCACTTCGCAAGGGGCCTGATGATGGAGCCCGAGGCTGAGCCAGGCATTAGGTTCACCCTTCAGGACATGCCAGCCCCACTCTAGTCCATAATCGCTCCCCTGGGAAGACTTCACTTCCATGCATTCTTCTCTGGTGAGGTTAGACCCAGTGAGGGGGAAGTCGGCACCCTCTTCCCGGCCTGCCCCAGCTGCTCTCCTCTCTCTGCAGGAGCAGCCAGGGGACAGAGAGGCTAGCCCACATCGCATAGGCCAGGTCCCTCTCCACCATTCCCCAAGGATTCAAAATGACCAACGAAACCCACCCAGGAGAGGGAGAAAATACAGGCCACTTCCACAGCTGGCATGGTGGCTGGGTCCACCAGGACAGAGAGGGATAGCTACACCGATAGGAACAGACCCGCTTAGGGGACCTCAGGTCTGGAAACAACAAAGATCCACTGAGTGCCACTTACTTTGGGGACTCAGCCTGGAAGTCAAACTTGACGCGAGCAGCTTTCATCTGGGGTGGGGGAGAGAAATGGTCAAAGAGGGCAAAACCAAATCAGATCACAGCCAGAGCCCCAGGGTCCTAGGAAGGTCCTGGTCCCAGGCCCCCAGCCAAGTCCAGTCCCTAGAACCCAGCCTCCTACCCTGTAGTCACTGATTCCTGAGGGAGATCCAGAACCCACCCACTGCTTGGTCACTTCTCCCAGTGCTCCTGGGTCCCCTGAAGAGATGCCAGCCCCAGTCTCTGGCTAGTTCTTCTCTCCCGTACACAGACTGGTGGCAGTCTCCCTTGTCTAGGCCCCCTAGCCCTGCAGCTGGCTCAGTAGCATCTATGGTTAGTTGGCACCACGGCAATCCCCAGAATCCATGACTGGTCCCAGGCCCACGCTAGCTGGATAAAAAGTGACCTGCTGCCCCGCCAGCTGCAGACACACCTGCAAGCTCTCTCCCATGTCTCACCAACCCAGTGTCCCAGCTCTGTCAGCTGCAAGTGGAGGACGTTCCCAAGGAAAAAGGCCGTGCCTCACCTTCTTGTCCTCTCTCCTCACTGGTCCATCCACCGCCTCTATGGACTCACTTTCATCAGCCAAGGGGCTTTTCCCAGGGTGGCCTGGGGGATCTGCAGAGAACCATGAAACAGGGGGATGAGCACGTCATCCTCTGGTGGGGCACTCACAGCTCTCCTGACAGCCCCCGTGGCTGAGGAAGGCGGGTGTTACGAGGAGACACCCAGCACTGTTCCAATACAACGGGATGCTCTGAATCTGCAGAGACAAGACGCCAGCGGAGGTGCATTTCCCATCCCTGTATCCAGCCATGGGCATGGGAGGGCTCCACACACCACAGGCGGCTGAGTTGGAAGGACCAGGACACCTGGGTTCTGAGTGCCTGCACCTCTCCCAGACTGCGAAGAGGCGGCGTAGTTCAGCGGTTGGGAGTCAAGAGACCTGGTTCTAGTCCCAGCTCTGCCACGAACTTGGACGAGCTGCTTCCTCTCTCTGTAGGCTGAGGACAATCACTCTAACCCGCCCCTCCAGTCTGGACTCACTGTCTCAAAGTATTAATAGCACCTCTAGCTTGTCTCAGATCTCAAAGCACTTTACACAGGAGGTCAGTGTCATTAGCCTCATTTTACACTGAAATTGAGGCAGAGTGGGGAAGTGACTTGCCTGAGGTCACCCAACAGACCAGTGGCAGAGCCAGGAACTGAACCCAGGTTTACCAAGCCCCAGTCCAGTGCTCTATCCACTAGGTGATACAGCCCATTAACATTCTCCTGACAGCTCACAGGCACACAGACTCCTTTGCATCTACCAAAATAGACTCAAATAAGCAAATTTCTGCCAATCCAGCTGCTCCCCAGTGAACATGACCAGAGCTCTGCTACTAGGGTACATCTACACCAGCCAGTGCCCGAAGTACAGCTCTCTGTCTGTGACACCATCCACTCTTAGGTCATTCATAAGGAGCAGCACAATAGGCCCAGAGCCAGGTTGGGTTGGGCCAGGAGACAACTGTGCACCCACAAGCTGCTGTCTTGTTCTCCAGAATCTCCACTTCCATTTAAAAAAAAAAAGAGTATGTTAAACATAAGAACAGCCACATTGGGTCAGACCAAAGGTCTATCCAGTCCAGTATCCTGTCTACCGACAGCGGCCAATGCCAGGTGCCTCAGAGGGAGTGAACCTAACAGGTAATGATCAAGTGATCTCTCTCATGCCATCCATCTCCACCCTCTGACAAACAGAGTCTAGGGACACCTTTCCTTACCTATCCAGGATGGGTAAGCCAGTTCTTATGTTCTTATTTATGTTCTTATGTCGTTGCGGTTGGGAAGAAAACCTTGAAAACTTGAAATACATGCAGGTAATGCAGTGACATCTGCCTGAGTCTGCAGATAGCCTGCAAAAATCGCTCTGAGAGGGGCAAACTGCCCCATTCATCTCAGTGCGGGTTAGCTCAGATGCCATCAGTGACACTTAAGTGTCAGCAGAGTTAAATAGGTCACTATTCCAGTGGGCAGAGCTTGGTTTTTGGGTGGAGCTTGGAAGGGTACGGCTCTCTTCCCCACACCCCAGTTCGACCTCTGCCCAAAACCCAGTGCAAAGGGAGGAGCCCTTAGATGGCTGGGTTGAGTCCGCAGGCAGCTGGGAAGCCATGCCACTGGGGTGCGGAGGGGTGGATGAGACCAGTGCATGTAGCGTCTTACATCCACGATTTGACCACAGGTGAGCCAGAGAGGGAGGCTGGGTGGGGAAAAGGGGAAGGGGAAAGGCAGATGTCAAGGTAGTACTCAAAGCGGGGGGAATAGCTCCATGGTTTGAGGGGGATTCCCAGCAGACAGGACAGTATGAGTGAAGGAGGGATTGGAGAGGGCTATAGTGGAGGAGTGAGCAGCAGCAGAGGAATGGGGGTCAGAGGGCAGAGAGGAATAGCTCCTCGAAGGACATGGCGGTGTGCTGAGATCCTCACCTTTCCTGGGGGGAGACCGGCTCCAATCGCTCGTGGCCAGGCCCAGGCCCCCTCTCTCCATGCTGGGGCTGGCAGGCGGGCGGTGTCGGGCAGCGGGGGGGCTCTGCCCCAAGGCAGGATGGGAATGGCAGGCAGACAGCGGGCTGCTGGAGCAAGAGCAGAGAGTCAGTCAGAGAGACTATGGGCCTCTGTGGATAACCAGGCCCAAAACCAGGGAGCCCCGGCCTGATCCCAAGAGGAAATCAAGGGACCAGGTCATGGCTGGTGATCCATAGGGAGGGATTATCTGCTAGGACGCACAGCCCACGCAGCAACACACAGACCCTGCATGCCTGCTCCCCCTCCTCCCCCCCGACAGCCCCCCACAGACTGGTGCCATGCCTTTGGGAACAGCTAGAGCCTCCTATTCCAAGGGCCTGGTGGTGGTTGGCTTGGGAGTCCTAGGGGGTGTAACATAAGCAGGGCGCTGACAGCATGGCGTGCCCCCCCCAGCAGGGGTGGGTTCCTGTGGGGGAGAAGCGGGGTAACTGGGACTCCAGTCAGGGAAGGGAGAGAGCTACCAGGCAGCCTACTGCACCCCGGGGACAGCCCTGCCCAGACCCCTTGGAGCAGACGCACAGCGTACCCGCAGCTCAGCCAGGGGCTGCTTCTAACAGGATGCCGAGGGCACAGACTCCAACCGCCGGCATTACTTCACCAGTGCAGAGCTATGGCCAGGAGCAGCTGACACGGGGTGTGTCCCTGCTGGGTCCCACCTCCACCGCCCATTCGAAAACAAACCAGCCCCATCGCTGGAGTCGCCCAGGGGGAGTCTCTGAGCAGCCAGCCAGCCCCACCTGGCTGCCAGGCAACCCGAGGCACAGCCCCTGCTCTCGGGCTGCTTCCCCTCCTCCCCCATGGCCCCAAAAGAGCCAGACCCCTGCTCCCACCCAGAGAGCCAACCCCTCCCTACATCTCACCCACAGCCAAACCAGGAGAAGGCTGGGGGTCAGGACTCCTGGGTTCTCTTCGAAGCTCCAGGAGCAGAGTGGGGTCTAGTGGGTTAGGGTGGGTGGCTGGGGGTCGGGACTCCTGGGTTCTAGTTCCAGCTGGGAGAAGGGAACGACAGGAATCTGGGTTCTGGCCTTGCAGCTGCCCCTGCCACTTCCTCTTTGCCCCTGCGGGCCATTGCCCTGGCCAGGTCCTGGCACGCCCTGCCCCCCTCAGCCAGAGTGGGTACACGACGTTTGCTCCTACCCTGGCAGCCAGGCGGGTAGCGCTGGTTCCTCCCTTCCCTGTGCAGGGCCGCGCGGCAGGAAGCACTGAGACAGCAGCAACAACAAGGAGTTGGCAGGCTACAGCTACTTGGCTAAAGTTTAACTTTGAATTCTTAAAGGAACAGCGCCTCTTTCCCAGGCACCTGAGTGATGCAGAGGGAAAACAAGTGGGCCTCCGGAGAGGGTGTGTGGCAGAGCAGGACACCTGGGGGAGGGGCACCTTGCCCTATGCCCCCCTTGTCCAGAGACAGACAGGGAGTGCACTTCCCTCGTGACTTGCTCCCTGTTCTCCTCCCCGGGAGGCCCCTATGGATCCACTACAGCCCCCAGGAAGGAAAGCAAAGGCCTGGCTTCTTCCAGGGCCTAACTGCCCATTGTTTATGGTAGGACCTACAAGTGGAGTGTTTGTTTTTGATTCCTGTGGCTGCAGGGACAGAATCTGAGGCCTCAGAGGAAGATTTCCTGGGAATTCTGCTTAACCCCTTGTAGGCGCTGCCCTTGTGACTGATGGTGAGAGAGAGCGAGGAACCGCCCCGGATACTGAACACGCTGAAAGAATGTGATGATCTGCTCCAAAATGCAAGTGCATGGAAAGAGCAGACAGACCCCAGGCTCCGAGCTCAGGTCACGCCTATGCTGGGAAACATCTGCGTTGCTGTGGGGTGGGACCTGACAGAGCTCAATGTGAACTAAGCTGGCTGGCTGGAAAATCCCTACAACGGGGCATGCGACACGGGAAAGGCACCTGGCTGGGAGCTGCAGCCCCATTACCTGCCGGGGAGCAGCAGGCTGTTCAGGGCAGCGGTGGGGCGCTCGAAGGTGTGTGCTCACCCAGGCACACCCTGGCATAGAGGCCCGCACGGCCCCTTGGGGACGGCTGCTAGTTGCCACCAATCCTCTGGTCCTCCAATCCCTTCCCAAGTGCCCTCTACCCCCGCTGCCCAGAACAAGCGGTTCTGAGGAGCCCTAACTCTTGAGGCTTAACTTATGAGCAAGGGGCTCTTCTTTCCTTCCTCTCTTCTCCCGTCACACCCTTCCTTCCTCTCTCTCCGCCTCGCTCGCTCTTCAGCTCTCCCCCGCTCCCCCCTTTTCTGCACCTCTCCTAATCCGCTCTGAGCTCACCAGCCCAGGCAGCTGGGCGGACCGAGCTGCTTGCGGGATGACGCCAGCTAACCAAAGGCTGCCTCACCTGGGCGGGGGACGCCCGGCATACCAGCCCGAACACCCCGTTTTACCTGGCTGTACTCACCAGGCGACAGAGGCTGGGCAAGGGGAGCAAGCGCAGGGAGCCGCCGAGGAAGTCTGCAGGGAGAGACAGCGAGAGACGGGGGGGAAAGAGAAAATTAATCATCCAAGAGGCTGTCTTGTGCGGGAAGCCGGAGTCTAAGTCCTGGCAGTGAGGAGCCAATAACAAGCCAGCAGGGAGAGCTGGCCCATCCGGCAGGGAAGGAGAGCCAGCCAGTGGGGCCAGAGCAGGGTCCTAGAGTCCAACATCTCTGCGGGGGGAGGCCAGGGGTCTCGGTGCCATGGCCCCTGCAGAGAGAGGGGGACAACTGCAAGGGAGGCAGGCAATCAGACCAGGGGTGGGCAACCTATGGCACGCAAGCCCATTTTTACTGGCACGCTGCTGCCAGCCGGGGTCCTGGCCACCGGCCCCGCTCAACCCCCTGCCTGCCTGGGTGAACAGAATCCTAGGCCGGCAGCAGGCAGAGCAGGGCCGACAGCCAGGACCCCGGCTGGCAGGAGTCGGCGGCTGGAACTCCAGACCGTCAGCTGGCTGAGCCGCTCAGCTCACCGCCGGTCTGGGATCCGTCCGCCAGCCCCGCTCAGCCAGCTGCCGGTGTAAGGTTCTGGCTGCCAGGCCCTTGCCAGCTGAGGTCCCGGCCCCGCTCAGCCCGCTGCCGGCCTGAATGGACAGAAGCCCGGGCCGGCAGCGGCTGAGCGGGGCCGGCGGCTGGGACCCCGGCTGGCAGGAGCCGGCGGACGGAACCCCCGACCGGCAGCGCAGGTGGTAGACAGAACCCCAGACCAGCAGCGTGCTGAGCTGCTCAGCCTGCTGCGGGTCTGGGGTTCCGTCCACCAGCCCCTGACAGCCGGGGTCCCTGCCGCCGGCCCCGTTAAGCCCGCTGCCAGTCTGGGGTTCTGTCAGGGGCCCCTGTAAATGTAAAATTTATTTTGGCACGGGAAACCTTAAATTACTGAAGACTTGGCACACCACTTCTCAAAGGTTGCCGACCCCTGCAATCAGACAGACAGAGGGCCAGGGCCATGGAGATAGGGGGAGGCAGAGAGATGGGGAGACAGGCAGGGAGGGACAGAGGTGTGTCGCATAAACTCCCAAGCTGCCACCCAAACCCGGGCCCACGGGGTTTGTCAGGGCGAATGGGGGACCTGGGACTGGTTCTTTTTATTGGGGTCGGGGGGAGGGAGAGAGCAAGGCTGGCAGATGGATGGAGGACAGACGGACAGTGCCTAGATGCTATGGTGACGGCGTGTTAGAACTACGACAGGTGGATAAAGGAAGAGTCTATCTCGGGATAGGCAATAGATTAGATTAGACAGAGGAATGAATGCGGGGGTAGGCAGGTGTTACAAAATAGCTAAACAGACAGTGCCTTTGGGGGCAGAGAGGGTCCAGAGATAGAGCCTGGTACCCCGCGTGGCTATTGGCAGAGAGGGCTGGGCAGCGCCAGGCCTGGATGAGGCTTTGACACCGCTACCTGCAGAGTGCCTCGTGTGGGAACGCTTGCTGGGGATTAGTTCAGCCAATCCAGGCCCGTGCGACCTTTGTACCCTGGTGGCGGGGTCTGTAAGAGCTTCCCCTACCCTCGATACTGGGGTACCCTGGCGCTGCCCGCCGATCCCAGCCAGCAAGCAGAGCTGCTGGCAACGTCTCCACTGGGCACAGAGTCAACGCCAAGCTCCTGATTCCTGAGGAGAGCGAGGGTCTGTGAGCATGTGGATCAACCTCCCTGTCCCCTTGAGCCAGCCAGCCCCACGATCTGGGGCTGGATTAGAGTCAGTGCCCCCGAGGGGGAGAGAGGCCCTGTATCCCTGCGACCCAAGAACCTCTTAATGCCAGCTGTCAAGGGGCCCAGAGGTATATCCTGATTTGGGTATGTTCACTGTGGTTCACCAAAGACCGTCATGCGAGGTCTCAAATGAAAGCCAGTGTCCCACTGGTTGCTAGTATCACGGGGAAGGGTACGTACTGATGCTTCATCAGGCACTAGGGCTGTATAAGGACGGACAATATGTCCGTAGAGTGTGGATCCAGGCACCAGTCCCCAGCAGGAGCTCTGCCAGTGGGAGGTGAGAAACGGACAGCTCTCCGTCGGGATGCAAACTCAGCGCCGTGTGCTGACACAACGGATGTCATTTACACGCGGAGCCAACCCAGAGATGTGAAGTCGAGACAAAACACCCCTCCCTTCACGCACACCAGCCCCTGCTGCTCTGCAGTGATGAGCGCAGGCCCCAGGAGGCGCTGGCAAGGCCTGCGGAGTGGAAGAGAGAAGAGGATGTGGAAGGGAAAGGGCACCAGCTGAGCCAGTTGGTCAGCGGGAGCTGGAAGCAATAAGCAGCGATAGCTATGCGGAAAGGATTGCCCCCGGGCAGTGGAGGCAGGGGGGGTACCTTGCAGGGGTGCCGATGTGTCTCCAGGGCTTTCATGTCCTTGTCCAACTCCTCGCTAAGCTGCTGCAGCTCTCTCTCCAGTAACACCTGGTTGGGGGGAAGACGGACACAGCGTGCGTCAGGGCCCAGCCAGCACCCTGCCTGGTCGCACTCTCGGAGGGGGTGAGGCCGGGCCGATGCCAGGGTGTGACCCTGCCCGGTGGTGCCGGAGGGGTGGTGGTGGGGGATGCACATTGACGTGATACCCCAGTGCCAGGACTCCGCAAAGGTGCATCGGTACCACGCTGGCATGGTGTGGTGTTGCCACGGCGACGGTGCGTGGCGGTGCCACGGGGTGAGGATGCCACGGTGCTGTGGCCACATGGTGTGGCTGTTGCCTTGTCAGCACTATAGCCTTTGCTGACCAATTTAAACCTCTGCCTGACCTCCCATGCCGTGAAAGGCAGGGGGGCGGGGGAACAAAGCACCATGGAAGCCAGTGAACACAGCTGCAGAGCAGCTGAGCGGGGTGGGCGGGGAGTGCATATTGCGGGGGAGGAGCCATAGCCCAGCCACGACCCCCTCCCCCCTCTCAGGCATTTAGCACACGCTCACTGGGCGGCATCCCAGGGCGCAGGGCAGCCCCGGCTTTGCTAGCACGTGCCTGGCACATGCCCTGGCTGGCCCAGCTGCACGGCACTTACCTCGATCGGCTGGGACTGCGGGGGAGGCTCTGCAGGAAACGGAGCCAGGGGCTTCTTAGGCTGCAAAAGTCAACAGGGTGGGGGGAGTGGGCAGCAGTCAGCAAAGCACCAGCTCTAGCAGGGACTGTGAGAAGGTGGATCCGCTCCAGCCAGGGAGCGCGGCAGGATCATCCCCCCACCCCCCAGTGGTGCTCCTGCCACTCCCGCTGACTGTTCTCCGGCCACCGTGCTCCCTCCAGGAGGATCTCAGGGTTCCTGCATTGCAAGGCGGGTGGTGAGCCCGCCCTGGGCGTGGGGCAGGGATCCAGCAGCCCGTCTCTAGGCGGGGCTGGTGTGGGGGCCAGTGCACACTGAGCGAGGCCAGCGGGGTGTCACAGGTGGGGCTGGACTCAGGTCCCAGGGCTCATGGGGCCGCAGGGAAAGTCCCTTGCGGAGGGAAGACACTGATGGGACATGGCAGGAAAGGGGGAGCAAAAGGACATGGGGGGAGCTGAGATAGCGGCAGGCAGCCCTCTTGATCCCACTGCCCCCATAGCAGCTTGGGGGCGGGGGAGGGGGAAGAGCACCAGGAGGCTCTTACCAGGCTTCCCGTCTCCAGCTCCTTCAGAAATTGGTACCAGCTGTCAGCACGTCCCGCCTGGGGCTCTGCAGCCTGCAGTTGGGACAGACAGAGAGAGCCACCCTAGCACATTCCTATGTCAGGCCCCGGCCAGCACTCCTGGAGCTGCTGCCTGGGAATCTCGCCCTGCACAGCAGCCACACACGTACATGTCATGCCGGGCCACGCTGTCACCCCCCCACCCCACCCCCAATGTAGCCTCAGGCCCCGCTTCCCAGCCCTCCCACCCAGCGCCACGGAGCACAAGCCAGTGATCAGGCGGGAATGGCACACAGGAAGGCAAACAGCAGGCTGCAGCTCTCATGTGCAGCTCTGGGGCCGACCCCTGGAGCAGCGCCGGCACAAGGGGCTGACCCAGGATGGATCCCAAGAGTTCGACAAGATCAGTGCAGGCTTTCTCCAGCCGGGAGACGCCAGCGCAGCTAGACGGAGCGCAGCCTGGGCTCTGCTTCCCCGCTCGGGCTGTCCCGCATTAGTGCAGACCCCCTAGAAAATGCCCCCATCCCAAGAACTAGCCAGTATAACGGAGCTAAGCTGTGTGGAGACACGTCTGTGCCAAAGGAAATGCCAAGAGCTCCCCACCCCTACCCCCAGAGCAGGCCCGGGGTGGTGCCCAGGCGGGGAAGGCTCCCTACTGGATTGGGATGGTCAAGGACGGACGATTTCCCGGGTTCATAGTCGAAAATGCTCCTGGGCTCCATCGCGGCATCGGCGGCGGCCTCCTGGCCCCTCCTGCGGGGGAAGGGAGTGGGGTGACAGCAGCTCTGCCCTTCTGCCTAGCTCCCGAGGGCATCCCAACGTGCTTGCAAAGGGCACTGCTGTTCCCTTCAACAGGGCTGCACGGCGCTCCCTGCCTCCCGATCATGGGCGACACGGAGGGGCAGATGCCTCCCACCGCTCCCTGCAGCACAGGGGCTGTGCTGGAGCACTGTGATCAGCAAGGGGGAGAGCGCCCCCTACTGAGCCACCCACCCCTATAACACAGCACCCCTAGGGCCATGCTGGGGCATTGGAATCAGCACTGACTCAGAGGAGGGAGTGCCACCCACCCGGCCGCCGGCAGCCCAGGTTCCAGGTGCCCTTACCCCTGGCCTCAGGGCTGGGAGCTATAAGAGGCACTTGAGTGGCTGTTAAGACACCAAGATTTTTCCTTTAACAGCCATCCCATCATTGCAGACCCTTGTGAAGCAGAGGGGCTTTGTCCAGTGGCGGCTAAGCTGGGTGTAATCATGTGACGGGGAGAGAAGCATGCTGGGGATCCCACCACCTCGCAGGATTCACCAGTGCCCCCGCAATTTGTCCTTATCTACTAGGGGCTGCTCAATCCCTGCAGGGGACAAAGTCGGACATGAGAGGGTCCCAGAGAGGCAGCCAGTCACACCAAACCCAAGCATCACAATTTAAACCTTAGACACAAAGGGTTTCCCATTTACAGAATGACCTTCTTTGGCTGTGGCTTAACAGTGAATGGAAACCTGCTGCCTGGCTCTCACAACCCTGCGCCGTGCCAGCAGGGTCCCAGACAGACTGGGGGGAAAAGCTCCAACAAACTTCATTTTGCAAGCTGGTGGAGGGTTTGTATGGAAGAGGAGCAGCCCCTCCCTGGCCTTTGCAGCAGGGACATACCTGCTGGGATAGTGCAATAGGACAACACTCATCTGGGCACAAAGAACAGGAAAAGCCTGTGTAGATGAGGTGGCATTTCTTTCCACACAGTGCTGTTATCCTGTGGAACTCGCTGCTGCAGGATGTTGCTGCTGAGGCCAGTGGTTTGAAATTTGAATTCATCGCTTTATTCAAAGAGACTCTGCACCTCCACCCCTAGCCAGCATCAGATTAGAAAGGCCCTCAGTCCTCATCCTTCAGGGTACAAGCTGATCAAGACCTGGGGCCAGGAAGGCATGTCCTCACAAGAGATGATAATGCACACTGGGGTGGCACAGGAAGGGTTTTGTATGCACCAGAGGCAGGATAACTGGCTAGATCAGCCACTGCTCTGTTCCAGCACAGCACCAGGTCAGATTGCAGAACCGCCTGGCCAGTTATTTGAGCTGACATGTCAGGAAGTGCCACAGTGGACAGATGAGTCGTTGATCTATTCCAGGGCAGAGATGGAAGCCTAGAGGCCTGTCTCTTCCCCTCCCCATCTCCGGCTTGCCCCACAGGAGAGGCGTGCATGTCCCATCCCCCCAAGCACTCCCACTTCTATACTCACCAGTCCAGGCCATTCTGCAGGTAAGAGGAGCCACTTGGCGTGAGGCCCTTTCGTGCAAGCGCCAGAGGGCGTGGTTCTGGGGGAGACAAACAGGTCAGTGCCAGTGCAGAAAGGGGTGCAGCGCAGACTCCTGGAGGGACAGGCAAGGGATTGTGTGTTCCCGCAGGGCACCACCCAGGAGCCCAACACCCTCCACCCCGCTTGCTCTCTGTGCACAGGGGGCTGCAGAGCCCGGTGAGGGCCTTCCCGGGGGGTTTCCCCTGTGAACACCCCAAGCCTTGCTCCCTATGAACACGGAGGCAGGGACTGGTGAGGGGAGCTGTGGTCCCTATGGACACCCCAAGTCCAGTTCCCTATGAACAGGGGGCAGGAAGCTGTGATCCCTAGGAAAGTCCCAATCCCTGCTCTCTATGAACAGTGGTTGCAGAGAGGGGACCCCCAGGCCCTGCTCTCAGTCCCGATGTTAAAGGACTTGATACTTCCCGTCCCCAGCAAGCAGGATGTGATGCTTACCCGTGCAGTGGTGGAAATCCCAGTCCAGCTGCGGTTCTGGAAGAGGAGGGAGATTGGTGTGAGCAGATTCCGAGACAGGGCAAAGTCTGGTGTGGCACATGCTAGGGGTGCAGAAATCAGCTCCCCAGCTTGGGTCCTTCTCTCCCCTGTCTGCCGGGAAGCAGGCTCCCTCACCCAACCCAACAAGCAGGGCAAGGGGGGAGGCCCTTGGGAATTCTGGGAGCAGCCGGGATGTGGCCAGGAACAGGCACAGGGGAGTGGGGCGGTGGGGATAAGGATAAAGAGAGACACATGTGGCAGGGGAGCTGGCAGAATGACAGACTTGTTACATGCCACAGGACTGGGGGAGGGAAGAGGAGGGCACGAGAGGTGCGTGGCTGCTGCAGGAAGGCCCCTGCACCTAGCATGTGGCTCTACGGGGAGCCGAGAGAGGAGGTGACCTTACCTGGGAGCTTGCGGTGGATCTGCTGGAACATGCTCCGGTACCAGTCCCGGGGCCTGTCCACACTCTGCCGTGGGAAGCAAACACACAAGGCATCAGGAGCAGCAGCCCTGCAGCAAGGAGACTAGGGGGGAGCAGAAAGCTACAGTGGGGTCGATATGCCATGGCTGGGGGGGCAGGGCAACTGGCCCTAGCCAGGTGTCAAATGATGGCCAGGACATTGCATTTAACTCGTATGCAAAAGACGCCACCTCCTGCTGCACAGCGCCCCCTAACACTGCACTGGGACACTGAGGTCAGTACTGGCTGCAAGGGGAGAGTGCCTCCTCCTGAGCCCCCTACCCTTCAGCACCGCGCCCCTTTGCACCGCACTAGGGCACTGGGATCAGAACCGACTGTGAGAGGCCAGCACCTCCTACACGCTTCCCCTCCCTGCAGGCCAGCCCAGCAGTGGGGTTTCTATAGGCCCGTTAAACCCACTCCCGCCCTGGACTCACGGATCGCGATGCGATCGGCATCCCCGTCTCATCCACCGGGCCAATCCCGTCGTACTTCACCCATCGCTTGTCCTTCCTCTTGCTATCCTTGGTCCAGGTGGCAGACCAGGGGGCTGCGCGAGGCACAGGCGGCGGGCCGTTCTCCAGGGGGCTCATTGCCGACTCAGCTGGGAGGGGAACAGGCACTGCCTGGGAACTCAGCGGCTTCGTTTCTTTGGCAGGCCAGGTCTGGTACCAGTCGCTCACTGCAGGCAAGGCGGGGAGAGACAGAGAGAGAGAGATGGGGTTCAGGGCATGGGCAGTCCAAAACTTATGCTATATGCCAGAGGGCCTGGGCGGTGAGCACAATGGCAGCCCCATTGATAATAGGGCCCTGGACAGACACAGGGGCTGACAGACAGACTGCCACACCAAGTGTCCAGGTGTAGGGCCAGGAGTCCAGGGACCCCAGAACAGCCACGTTATTTTTAATGGGAGGCCCCAGCTCCCCACTCAGTGTCTCTTCCCCACCACTCTTTAAATACAGCGCTGGGAAAGGTGGATCCGAGTCCCTGCCCTGTGAGCTCTGGGGGCACCCCACACCGTGAGCACCAACCTCCCGCAAGCAGGGCTGTGGTGGCAATGGGCTGCTCCAGGTGGGGACGTGCCCGGATCCTCTGACTGCCCGGTACTATCCAACCCAAGAAGGGAGCACATCCGTTCTGGCACTAAGGGGCCACACCTCTCTCCCTGCCCCCTGCCAGAGGTGCCTCTCCAGGCTGGCTGAGCTCGGTGACTCCCCCAGGCTGCCCCCGGCTTCGTTAGTCAGAGCTGATCTGGGAGAGAAGCTGGGCCGAAACCTGGCACAGGGAGTGGCCTGGATTTGAGCTTCTTCTGTTTCTCAGCCCCTGAGAATTCTCTGTCCTCCTGGGGACCTCCAGCTTGCAGGTCGACAGCCACTGCTAGGGGGATGCACTGAGACAGCTGCACCTTGAGATCTGGGCATCCAGTCACGTGGCCCATGGTCCCCAGAAACAGGGCTGGCTGGAAAGGGCTTTTGAGCCAGAAGGGGCTCTCCCGGGTCTCTGTCTGAACCCGGCACTGTGCGGCACCGTCCCTGTCTGGAGTTACCTGAGCTCCTGGGGGCTGCTCTCCTAGGCTCGGCGGTGCCATTGCACGCTGTGCGGGGAGACGTGTCATGGAACTCAAAGTTCAGGGTATTGGAGCCGCAGTTACGGATCACGGGCACCTATGGGGGAGGGAAACAACATGGTTCTGCTGTGCAGGGTGCAGACATTGGGCACCAAGGAGTCAGGATGCAGGGGAGTCAGAGGCCATGGCACAGAGGGCACTGGGAAGTGTGGGTTACAGCAGGCATGGGGGAGTTGAGGGGCAGAGGAGTCACAGCACACTGGGTGCCAGGGAGCCGGTGCTGGGGTGATTAGAGGGCTGCAGGTGCCAGAGAAGTTGAGGCCTCAGTTTCCCCTCTCTGATTTTAGAACTAGCAGCACACAACAACAGGTGGGGAAGGAGTCTGGACTTGGAGTGGGGGCTGAACGTATTTCTTGCCTGCCCCTCCCATAGACACGGGCCCCAACACTACACAGCAAAGAGACTCCCCGTAGAGCTTTCCACCCCCACGTCACCGGTTCAACTCCGGCCTAGGCTGGCCGGCACCAAAACCCATCACTGTCCGACGACCGCTCAGCGGCCCCAGGGGGAGGCCGGTTGGGTGAGTCTCAGCCCAGGGGGCAAAGCATCTACAACACAAAGGCCACCGTCCCCATCGGCACCAGTCACCCCCTTTGTGGGCAGCCCCCAGGGAAGGGCCAAGGGCTGAACGGGCCTGAGGGACTGCTGGCTGGGGTGAGACACGCGGGTGGGGCAATGTGTGGGGGAAGCCTCATGCTGCCTGGGCTGTCCCTGCAAGGTCAGTCCTGCCCATCTGGCCCCAACCACTGTCTTTGGGCCAGAGACCCTGCAGGGACAGCAGGGCTGCTAGCTTAGGCGGCTCTGACTCCAGCACTGCTCTCCCCATGCTGTGTAAGCAGCGCCCCCAGCTCCAGGGCAGGCATGCCATCACTCCAGACAGGGCAGGGCAGGGCAGGCTCCACTAACCCTGGGTCCTCTGTGTCGCAGCGGGACCCACGGGGACGGCTGAGGGGATGTGGCTGTGGGGGCTGCCGGGCTCCTGGCAGCAGGAAGGAATTCCCTCTTCTGGAGGTGGGATGGGACAAAGTCTTTCAAGCTGAGGCCCTGGGGCCCCTCAGGGTTCAGACAGCCCCCTGCCATGGCACGGGGGGGTGGAGAGGAGAGACGGTGAGGAAAGCAGCTGCTGCCCCCTGCTCCTGCTGGATGTGCACCGTCTCTCTCCTGGAGGTGGGGATTCCCAGCTGCCCTGAATGTCCCATGCAGGGGAGTGGGAAGAGAGAAGTTGCCGAGGAACCCTTTCTGTGTAGCAGGCTCCGGTCCCCAGCCATGCAGCAGAGGCTCCAGGGGTCGCACCTGTGGGAGAGGCAGGAATGAGATCACTGTTGATGAGAGTAGGGGGCTGACAGAGCCAGGTGCTGGGCACGTTTCTGCCACCATGCGCCAACACCCAGCCAGTGCCCCTCAGTCCTGTTCCGGGCCTGGGTCTCCCGCCCAGCTCTGTCGGTCCTGTCCTGCAGTGCCCCACCCCCGTTCAAGCTCTGGACCCCCTCCTGGCTCCCGTGGGTCCCTCAATCCCAACCCTGAGCCCCTCCTGCTATTCCAGCTTGGAGCTCCCAGCACCAAACAGCTCTGCTGTTGCCTCTCAGGCCTGCCCTACAGTCCCCTCCCTCCATTTCCTGAGCCGGGGACCACACCTTTGCAGTGTTTGTTGTGTGTGGAACTAAGATGTGACTCCCCTGAGCCATCCCTGCCAGGACCCTGCGCTGGGAAGGGACCGGGGCCCAACGCTCTGATTCCAGAGCAGCAGGGCCAGCTCCAGGCACCAGCCCAGCAAGCAGGTGCTTGGGGCGGCACGTCGGGCTCTTTGGCAGCAAGTTTCTCAGTCCCTCTCGGAGGGAAGGACCTGCCGCCGAATTGCCGCCGAAGAAGAAAGCGGCGCAGTGGAGCTGCTGCCGATCACAGCTTTTTTTTTTTTTCGCCGCATGGGGCGGCAAAAACCCTGGAGCTGACCCTGCTGAGCAGATGTTCCCTTGCCACCTTGCTTTGCAACCGTCATCGCCCCAATCCAACTGCCCGCCCGCGAGCAGCCCCAGGCCATCAGCACTGAGCACATGGAGACAGGAGCAGCTGGCAGGTGAGAGACATCAAGCGGGTGCGGTGTCGCTGGAGCACGCGGGCGCACAGTCACAAGGGGAGTCAGTGGCAGAGCCGGGAATAGAACCCAGGAGTCCTGGCTCCCAGGCCAAGATCTATTAGGGCCTACGTTGTCCCAGCAAAGGACTGTTGCCAGCAGATGGCTCTAGCTACCCTGGCTCTAGTACAACCGTGTCCCATGCTCCCAGGGGAGGCTGTTCCACTGCTCGGGCCGCTTGGGAGCATTTCCTGTTATTCGCACATAGACACCGCAATGGTAAAAACAACACGAGTTCAGTGGAATCAACGCCTTACGCTCCGGGGCTGCAGTGTCCCAGATCCGGCTGCCTGGAACGCCATGGCTGTCTCATGCCTCTCAGCTGCCTGGAATCACGGGGCGGGAGGGTGGAGCATGGAGGTCAGCACAGCAGGGCTCTGCAAAACAGAGGGAAAGAAATGTGACCGCGGCCCTGAGCCTGAGCCAGGATGGAGGGCAGCACAGAAGCTGATTTCGCTGGTTGGGAAATTGGGCTCCAGTTTGCCCGTCCCTGTTCATTCTGCTCCCATCCAGAGGCTGGATTCACTGCCTGGCAGCCTCATGCCTCTACCAGAGCTGCCTGGCACTCAGGCTGGTGAGGGCACCTACGGCACCAAGCCAATAGCCAGCCAGGGCTTTGGGGCAGCAACGTTGTGCTCCAAGGGCAAGACGAGACCCAGTGAAGCAGCATTAGAGTCCTGCATGCAGAGGCAAACTGGGGCTCTCAGGGTGGGAGAATCCAACAGAGCTGGGGGGCAATTTGAGATGGCTTCTGTTTCCTTCCTTCCCAGCTACGGGACGCAGCAGGGGAGAGCCTCTGAGTCCCAGCTCCAGAGAGATCCTGGCCACAGCTGGGTGCCAACCCGTCAGAACTGCACACTGCACTCTTGGGAAACAAAGCCCCATCCTTCCGCCCTCCCCCCGTGACTGGTGGGTGTCCACCGTGAGGTCAGCGCCGGCCCCCTTTCTTTGCCAGAGCAAAAGTTGTGTCTGGCCTTTCCCTGCTGCTATGACAATACCACGGCCTTGTATTCAGCCCTGAACAACAAGCTACAGTCTGAGCTACTGCCAGGCTCCATCGTCATGGGAGTGGCAGAGCTGTCTGGGGGCAGTGCTGGGTTAACAGAAGGGAGGTGGCAGTGTCTGGGGCCAGGGCTCACAGGGAACGATCCAGCCCCGGTCTATCCATGGTGGGCGGGAGGCGGGGCTGAGATGGGAATAGGAGAGCCCCGATCTCCAGGCCAAGTTCGATGGAGTGGGAAGCGCAGACCTATAGCCTAACCCCTCTTGCTCAGGAAGAAGCCTTCCACCACAGCCAGAAGGGCCATGGACTTGCGGAAAAGGGGACGAGGAGAAGCTGGGGTAACTGTTGGGGTTACTAGGCCTGCCTGAGTCAGAGTTCTTCCATGTTTAACTCTGATCGACCTTAACAGCCAAGGACAGGTATTGGAATGTGTAAATAGCTAGTTAGCAATTACGACCTTGCTCATTTCAGGTACCAAACGATAATGATGAGGTTTGCATGTTTCTAGCTGAGGAAGGGGTAATAAACTAAGGGTAAACAGGACCAAATAACTGTTTAGAGAGAAGTTACTAACAAACTAGATTTATAGCCCTAGAATGATTTAGTTGCTTAAATGTATAAACATGCCTTTGGTAGAGAGGGGAGGGGGAGTAGGGGGGGTGGTAGAGAGGGGGGGCTTAGTTGTAAAGTGTATAAAGAAGAGAGAAACTGTTTTTGCTGGTGTGCTCGATTTGAGACTTGCCTGTCTCCTTGCACCACTTTGAGATCTCAAATAAATTTTGATTGTTTCTCCACCCCGGTATGTTTATTGGCGTGAAGCACTCCGGGCACCGAACCTCACTGTTGCTATCCTCGGGCCCCTGTGCCGGCAACATGCCCACACACACACCTGGTGCTGTTCCCAGCATCCATGCCCATTCTGCACAGGAGCAGAAATCCACTTCAGACGCTTCTCCTCCCTGGCCCCCCCGCGGCTGCACAGTCCCGACAAGGGGGCGCCTTAACCAACTCTTTCCGGGAAGCCAGCATGCTTCCCTCAGCCCTGTTCTGCCTGCACAGTCATCGGCACAGCAAGCATAGGTGCAGGC
Organism: Malaclemys terrapin pileata; assembly: GCF_027887155.1. Classification (NCBI taxonomy): domain Eukaryota; kingdom Metazoa; phylum Chordata; order Testudines; family Emydidae; genus Malaclemys; species Malaclemys terrapin. The sequence goes on along the minus strand of NC_071506.1, from coordinate 132,695,655 downwards.
TAGAACACCAGATGCAACAACGTGATGTTATTTATATAGCAGCCACAGGGTGCCCGGACTTTTACAGACAGAGCCTTGCCCTGAAAACCTTGCAATCTAAGGGGGAAATACACTGTTTCCCAGGCTTTTCCAGCCAACAGAAACACAGCCGCTCACATGGGACTCCAGCTCAGCCCATGTGCGGGCTACAACTCATTAACCCTGTAGTTGCTGGATTAAAATAACTGCACAAAGAGACTGACAGAAGGAGCCAGGTCAAAGTGAGGATATTGAGACTGGACGAGGAGCCTGGGAGCCAATGGGAATGGGGAACATCGGTGGGGGGGTGAGTGAAGGCTGGTGGAGGGTGGGGGGAAGAGATGAAGAGCCAGGAGGAGGCAACTGGGATTGGCTGGGCAAGTGGCTTCAAGGAGCCAAGGGGTGGAAGGGTAAATTGGGCAGGGCTGCGCCAGGAGACTGGGACTGGAATGAGAAGCTTGAGTAGTGGAGACTTGGACTGGCTAGGTGAACAGAATTGGACGAGGAGTCAGGGGTGCAGAAGAGACAGGACTGGTTGGAGGGGAATGGGCCCACTGCAACGCACTCCCCTCCAGGGCCTGGAATGGAATCCAAGAGTCCTGGTCCATCTGGAGGATGACAACCTACTACTGCTATCAGTCACTCTGTTAGCTCAAGCAGCAGACATCTGTGTGGTGGATCTAAAGGTTCCCTACTGTCTTTGATGACATGATCACATACTATTGTGTGTGAGTACGTGTACATAACTCTACATAAAAGAGAAAAAACAAAACCCATTAGTAACTGACGGAAACAGACACCAAAACATTGTAGTATTTGTGGTTGCATCTGTTTGTTACTGTTTAGTAAAGCCCTCTACACAAACACACACTCACCCTGTCTCTTTTATCTCCCTCGCCCACACTGGCAGCTCTCTGGCAGCACGCAGGGAGATGCAGCTGCCAGTTCCCACCCCGCGGTTTTACCCTGCATCCTTGAGCCCAGATGTCTCTGGCACTGTGGCTGTTAACTCAGCAGGGGGTGAGCGAGAGGGGGAGAAAATGGAGAGGGAAGAAACCAGCCTGAGGAAAAGCGACTCTGGCCAGATCTGCCCCCATCTTCCAGCCACCAAGAAACCCAGCTGGGATTCCCCTGCGGGCAGTACCGTCTCAGCAAAAAGCTTTCTCCCCAGACACGGTCCTTAATGCAGACCAGTCTCTCTCTCTCTGTTCCCAGCCAGCTTGCTGCTGCCGTCTTGCAGCCTTGCTCAGAGGCCAGGAAGGGGGACCCCAGGTGGGTACCCAGGTGCCAATGCCCAGGGCAGAGTGGAGGGGCAGGACCACCAGGAGGATCCGTTATTCCCCACCGGCATCTGAGATTGCCACCAACTCATCCGTGCCTGGGGCTGCAGCTCTAGCTAAGGCGGGGGAGGAAGGGGTGTCTGCTTGCCTTGTACAGGGCCAAGTCTCCCCCACTGCTGGGATGAGGGGCGGGTACGGAGCTGGAGTCTCCAGTGCATGGAAACCACATTCACTAGGGCATGCGCTCACTGTTCCCGGACCAGTTTGGGCAGGAGCCCTGGCAACAAGATCTGAGCAGTGCCTTTCCCATGAGTCCCCCTCTGACCTCCCTGCTCCCCTTCCTGGGAGGGGACACCCCTTCCTTGAACCTCAGCACCCCCATCCCGCCAGCTGGGCACCCCCTGATTCCAGGGATAGTCCCTCAGGCTGGATAAACTCGCTGCACTGGTTTAGCTCTGGCAGGAGAATGGAGTGGGGGAGGGGGAAACGTTTGGTGTGCAAATATTTCCAGAGCCAAGTGCCGTCCCAGTGCAAACAGTGCAGAGACAGGCGGGGGGGGGTGGGGGGGGGGGAGGAGGGCTGGAACAGCGTGTTGGAGCAGGAGAACAATCTGGAGGGGAAGGACAACCCCCCAGCTCTGGGGATGAGTCACTGCTATAAAGCAGAGCCAGGCCTGGCACTGCACCAAGGGCAGGGGAGCAGGAAACGGGGAGTGTGTCCCAGTGTCTCTCACGCTGCTCCGTTCTTCCCAGGCAGAACACAGGTCCCTTAACCAGCCCCTCAACCTGCTCAACATACAGCAGAACCAGGACTCCTGGGTTCGATTTCCAGCTCTGGGAGGAGGAGTGGGGTCCAGCGAGTTAGAGGAAGGGGCTAGGAGCCAGAACTCCTGGGTTCTTTTTCCTGCTGTGCCACTGACCTACTGAGTGACCCTGGTCCAGTCATGTTCCCTCTCTGTTCTTCAGTTTCCCCATCTGTGAAATGGGGACAGTATTTATTTCCCCAGGGCACAAGGGGGTTGTGAGAGGTAATGAGTTAATGCCTGTGAAGCACTCGAACATGCCGGTGCTGTGTCGCTGCCATACACACCCCAGACTGCCCCTTGCACTGGAGCAAGGCCTTTGTCTTGATCCAAGAACTACTTACCCAGACACCTGAGCCATCACCCTCCTCCCCTACAGTGCACCTCACATTGCTCCCCATCCCCCCACCTCCAACCCCACTGCACCCCTTCCTATAACCACCCAACACTGCTCCCCATCCCCCCACCTCCAACCCCACTGCACCCCTTCCTATAACCACCCAACACTGCACCCCATCCCCCACCTCCAACCCCACTGCACCCCTTCCTATAACCACCCAACACTGCACCCCATCCCCCACCTCCAACCCCACTGCACCCCTTCCTATAACCACCCAACACTGCACCCCATCCCCCACCTCCAACCCCACTGCACCCCTTCCTATAACTATCCCACACTGCTCCCCATCCCCCCACCTCCAATCCCATTGTACCCCTTCCTATAACTATCCCACACTGCTCTCCTTTCCCCACCATTGAGGGGGCAGCGATGAACCCTTTGCAGTTCACCTTTGAGGAGGAATGGGCTGGAACGCCACCGGCAGAAAGGGCCCATCTCTGTGCTTTCACCCAGGGGCAGCTAGCCACTCACTCTTCAACTCTCACTGCTCCCACGCCCAGCCAGTGCCCACACCACTCTCACCATCCTCGTGCCCAGCCAATGCTTGCACAGTGCAAAACTCTAACTCTCATGGTGCCCAGGACTGGCTTTAGGAAGTGCAGGGCCCAATTCGAACATTTTTGGCGGGGCCCTGGCAGGATGACTAACAAAAAAAAAAAAAATGTAAAAAAAAGCCTTTGATTTCTTCCACGTATTATTTACTTTCCATAACTATATAAATAATAAAATTATATATTATGTACATTGCGTCATGTATGCTGTTGATCGGTTATTAATGAGCTCTGTTTCACATGTGTGGGTCCCCGCCACTCCCTGGGGGTGTGCTAGGGTGACCAGATGTCCCGATTTTATAGGGACAGTCCCGATTTTTGGGTCTTTTTCTTATATAGGATCCTATTAACGCACCCCCCCCCCCCGTCCCGATTTTTCACACTTGCTGTCTGGTTACCCTAGTGGTGTGCACATGTGTGGGTCCCAGCTGCTCCCTGCCCCCCTCATTGAAGCAGGTGTGCAGGGTTACTGCCCTGGGAACTGCAGGGCACCAGTGGACATGGGGCTGGCTGGAGGCAGGGCAGGGGCTCACTGGAGGTAGGGTCTGGCTGCAGGCAGGGCGAAGGGTGCAGGGCTGGCTGGAGACGGGGGTGCAGGGCTGGCTACAGGCAGGGCAGGGGGTGCAGGGCTGGCTACAGGCAGGGCAGGGGGTGCAGGGCTGGTGCGAGCAGGGGTGTGTAGGGGGCTGGCTGGCTTCAGGCAGGGCCGCAGGGAGTGCAGCAAGGGTTGGCTGGAGACAGGGCAGAGGGTGCAGCAATGCTGTGGGCAGGGGGTGCAGCAGGGGCTGGCTGCAGGCAGGGGGTGGGGTGGGGTTGGTGCAGGCAGGAGGTGCGGGGCTGGAGGCAGGGCAGGGGTTGCGGGGCTGGTGCGGGCAGGGGGTGCAGCAGAGGCAGCTGGAGCCCTGGCCCTTTAAATAGCCCCTGGAGCCCCACGCTACCCCAGGGCTCTGGAGGCTATTTAAAGGGCCCAGGGCTCCCCTGCTTCTACTGCCCCGGCCCTTTAAATAGCCGTGGGAGCTCTGGGGAAGCGGCGGGGCTCTAGTGGCTATTTAAAGGGCCGGGGCGGTAGAAGCAACGGGAGCCCCGGACTTTTTAAATAGCCCCCATAGCCCCGCAGCCTTACCCCAGGGCTCTAGCAGTGGGGTTCTGGTGGCAATTTAAAGGGCCTGGGGCTCCAGACCCTGCTGGGAGCCCCAGGGCTTTTAAATTGCCCCCTGGGGAAGCCGGGCCACACCGGTATGCCGTACCGGGGTTGGGCGCGGGGCCCGATTCAGGGGAATTGGTTGAATTGGCCTAAAGCCAGCCCTGATGGTGCCAGCCCAGTGCATTTATCTGCCTCTTGCAATCCTCACTCTGAGAAAGGAAACTCCCTCCCCAGAGCTAGATTGCCGGGTGGGGCATCTATTACAGTTACTGCCCGACACTTTCCCTTCAGACCCCTGCCAGGAAACCCAGGCTGTGCCTGGCTCAGGATGGCTCAGTTGCAGAGAGCCTGCATCACTCTTTGCTTGGGGCTTGCATTTCACTCGCAAGGGTCTGGATGCAATTAGGTGGAGTGCAGAGCTCTCTGAGAGCCAATGAAGCATTTTTCCCTTTGGCGTCCCCTCAAACATTTCCATTCCCCACCCAGCCACCACCCCCCCAGCTTGTAATGTGACAGCTTAACCCCGAGCAATAATCATCACCACCAGTCACTCCTCTCCGGGGCCTGGCACTCAAGGATCTCAAAGTGCTTTACAAATACCGGGCCCAATCAGGGGTAAGTCCAAAGAGCAACCCAAAGGAGATGACCCTATTATGATGACATTATCAATGGGGTGTCCCTAGCTAGAGTGATGAGCACCGGTCACCCATCTCGATCAGGAAAGAGCGGATAGAGGGGCTGGAGAGACTCCTGTGTGAAGAGAGACTACAAAGATGGGTCAGTTAGCAGAGCAGATGGCTCAGAGGGGACAGGCTAGGGGCAGGCAGAATTCTAAATGGCAGAGAGAGTGGAGATGGGGTGCCCTTCTTTACCCTTCCTCATGATACATGATCAGGGTCCCGGGCAATGAAGCTGAAAGGCAGCACATTTATAAATGCTGAAAGGAAATGTTTTTTTATTTTTTTTAACACAATCTGCCTGTGGGACTCACAGCCACAAGATATCCCTAGATCTTAGCAAGACTCAAAAAAGGATTGGGCACTTATATGGATAATGAGAACTATATCCCTCCCTCAGTCCAGTTATGCCAGGTGCTGTACACACATATTTATAGACAGTCCTTGCCCTGAAGAGTTTCAGACTAAACAGACAAGACAAAGGCTAGGAGGGGAAACTGAGGCAGAGTGACAGGGCAGTGACTTGCCCAAGATCACACTGTAGGTCAGTGGCAGAGCTGGGAATGGAACCCAGGTGTCCTGAGAGCCAGTCTAGTGCCCTGCTCACTGGACTGCACTGCCTCTGGCTGTTCGTTTTAATGAGAGCAAGAGGGGGGTTGTGGTTTCTGGGTGCAGCACTTTGACAGCCTGGGGTAGAGGGCGCTGGGCTGAAGACACGCTGAGCGCTGTTATTTTCAGTTGCATGCTGCACTGAGAGTCACATTAGAAACACAAGAATCACCATTACCAAGAACAAACAGAGCCTCACAGCCCTCGTGTGAAGTGGGGATTATTATCATCTCTGATTTATAGGGGGGAAACTGAAACACAGAGAGGAGACCTGACTTGCCCATGGTTACAGAAAGGAACCCAGGAGTCCTGACTCTCAGCCTCCCACACTGTCTTCAAGATCCAAGCCAAGAACTCAGGAGCTCTGACTTCTAGCCCCCTGTTCTAACCACCAGACCACACTCCTCCCCAAGAGCTGGGAAGAGAACCTAGGCATCCTGTCCCAGTCCCTCTTGCTCTAACCACTGGATCCCATTCCCTTCCGCTCATGTACCCTATAATCCAGGAATGAGACAGGCAGAGGCAACAGACATTGCAATCTCCGTTTGCAAGTGTAGTCATGCTCCAGGCTGGCAGTGCCATGGCTCCGGTCCTTCTGCACACAAACCGCCTGTAGCTCTGGTCTCTCTCCCCCCAAAGCAGGGGGAAGCTGAGAGTTTGTAGGGTTTGGTGCAGGAGGGAATCCAGGCTGGGCTCGAATCGCACCACCCAGGGGCAGGGGGCAGGAGATGTCTGATAAAGATCGTTCTAACAACCTTCATGCCTTTGGCTTTTTACAAATAGGAGGGTTCCTGTGATCAGAATTCCACTCCCTCCACTCCCGTCCTGGCCTATACACCCCCCCTCCCCCCACACACACACAGCAGAGAGAGAAGACAGCTCCCTACCTTCCTAGAGGAGCCTGGCAAGGAACTCCGTCCGATGTTCCCAGAGAGCAGGGCACTTCCCAAGCTAGCACGGTGAGCAAGACCCGGGTGGCAGCTGTCAGCGCTGACTGAGTCCCATGCCTGCTGCTAACCCAGGCAGAGCGTCCGAAGGGCTGGTTCCCAGCAGCAGTACGGTGCAGTGGGAGGGCACCACTGCGCTGAGTGTGTGGGATTCTGTGTCTAATAGTCGTGCTGCGAGCTGCAGGGGGAGCAACTCACACACAACAGAAAAACAAGCAAACTTGGGGGGGAAACAATCCGCGGAGAAGGAACGTGCCCTCTGACACCAGGGGATGAAGGGAAAGCTGGCCCTCCCTGCTCCAGGGGCATCTAGCCAGCTAGCACCATGCTCCTACAGCTAGCCCCCAGCACAAGAGAAATCCCTCTTTTAAGAAAGCCCCAGAGAGAGCCCTCCGTCACTCACACACTGTGGGATTGAGACAGCTTCCCCCAGGGCCGGATGTCCCCTGCCAGTAAGCATCAGATACGGATAGTGACGCAAGGGGACACTCTCCGAGGAGCAGAGAATTTGCAGGGGAAAGTCACTGGGGACAAGCTGCCCATCACTCTGGGGTTTTAGTGACCCTAGCAAGGTCAGCAGCTGAGCAAATCCTCTCTGGCCTGCCCACAGAGTGCCTAAGAAGTCTGTCCTTTCCCTCCCCAGCCCACCACTGTCCCTCCTGGCTTATCCGGAAAGCTCCCAGCACCGTGCAGCATTGCAGTGAAAACAAACACGAATCTGGAGCTGGCGAAAGGCCATTCAGAGTTTCCAGTGACATTTCCAGAGTGTGGGAGTGAGGACGCGTTCCAGGGAGAGGGAGCCCAGCCAGAGCGCTCAAATAATGAACTGCACACACACGGAGCTTGGCTCACGCCGCCTGGTTACAAAACACGAAGGCCTTGAGAACTCGCGGGCTCTCACATACAAGCATACATGCTAGAGCCATGCATTCATCCACAGATACATGGAGACACTTATGCACTCCCCACACGCGCACACACATGCACTTCTAGACACATATGAAGGCACACGACAAGCGGTCATTCATGTGCATATTCATGCATGCAAACATATGTGCACACATATGCAGACAAGCATGTCCCCAAAGTGCACTCGCACAAACATGCCAGCCCAGACCCCCCTGCAGAGTCCAGTGAGGGGTAGGGTGCCAGCCTCTGCCCGACACACCCACTGGCCAGGCATGCCCTTCCAACATGCATATTTCACTCCCCTGATCAATTCTCTTTGCTCCTTGGAAAGTCTGGGACAGGCTGCCAGCCCTGCAGCCTGGAGATCTCTGTCTCTCCTCTGCCCCAGAAACAGCAGAGCAAGCTCCCTGCAACCTGCACCAGTCCTGACCTAGGGTGGCCAGACTCCAGAGCCCTCTGCTGAGGTGTTGGAGTTGGGGACGCCTCTCGTGCTAGGAGCTGGTTTGAGACGAACTCATTTCACACACGGGCCCCAGATAGGAAGAACTTGCAGTTGCTGCCGACCTGGGCTGTGTTTGAACCCGTGACTGCCTCCATATGCCGTAGCCCCTGGTCTAGTCACCCCACCCACGTGCGAGCCATTCTTCACCTTCTTTGCACCCTGCTTCTATTGTATCCAAGCCACATTACTTAGGAGATGGGATGAAGGGAGTCAGTTGGCTCAAAGGTTCTGCTTTCAGCCCATTTCTCATCTCACCATCCGCTGCTGCATGCCAGACGAATATGCTGTGGACGGCGTCTTGCGCAGCACCATCCCCATGGCTAAGCAATTGCTCTGCAGACCAACCTGGGATCACCTGAGTGTGGGAGATGGTCGAGCAAGGCAGAAGCAGACCGGGCAGGAGGAATGGAAGAGAAATGGGGGTAGTAGAGACTAGACTGGGTGGGATACACTGGGGGGGGCGGGGGGAGAGCTGCTTCCCTGAGCTGAAAGGGGCCACTGCCCCCCTGAGTTGGCCATGAGGTTATTTCAGGGATCCATCCCTGGTGCACAGTGGGAGTTTGGCAGCAACCTTTCTTAGCCTTATGATCCAGCTTCTGGCTCTCTGAGCCCAGCTCCCTGGAGGGAAGAGATGAAGTCATGGAGTGGAAACGGGCAGGCATGACTGGCGGGAGCTATTGTACAGGCAGGTTATCATCTTGTGTCTTTCCTCTGGTTTTGGTCCGGATGAGCCTGGTTTCCAGGCTGGGGCGTTTGCAACCAGCTGTCCAAGCAACACGCAGAGAGGGGCAGTGAGCCAGGTCCTAACGCCCCCTCCACTACAGCCACCTGCGGTGCTCCTCCTTCTGCCAGGCACGCACATCACTCGGAGCGCGCTGGCCCTTTCGAAGAACTCTGCAGTGGTGGGAATAGAACCCAGGAGTCCTGACTCACAATCCCCTACTCTAACCACTAGGCCTTGCTGCCTCCATAGCCAAGAGCAGAACCCCATCTATTCTTTTACCAACTAGAATTCACTGGCGACTCTTGGAGCTAAGGATAGAAGCCAGGAGTCCTGATATATCCCCCCCCCACACACACACACACACCCCGCTTTAGCCACTAGATTCCCAATCCCTCCCAGAGCTGGGAATAGAACTCAGGAGTTTCGACTCCCAGCCCCAACACGCGTCCAGCAGTGAGACAGAAATCTGGGAAGAAGCGACTCCTCCCAACCCTCCGGGTGTCTCTGCAGCGATCTCCATCCTCTCAGCACCAGCAATGGACTCAAGGGGGTCGGGCAAATTGGGGAGGTGGGGAATGGAGGCTGGGAACAAATGGAGCCCCTGACCATTGCAGAGCTGCATGCACCAGGCAAGGAGCATCGTGGCAGACAAGCAGGGCCAGCGCCCCGGCAGCAGGGGTGCTCTCAGGGATATGGCTAGAGGGGTGATGGCAGGGCTTTGGGGAGTCAAACACTGCAGGGAGAGCTACCCTGGTTCTTGCACAGCGGGGGGACTGCATTGTTGGCATGCGGCCACTCCTGGGGTCAAATCTTTGCAGGTGCATCACAGAGCTAAACCTCCCCTCCTTGGCCAGCTTGATGCTCAGGGGACATCATGCTGTCTGGGACTCATGGACAGGAGCACATGCTGGAGAGGGAACGCAGAGACAGGTTTCCCAGGGGACAGTGCCACGTGACTGGAAGCACAAGGCACAGAGAGCTCTGCAGATCCCTAAAGGTGAGTGGACCCTGGACGGGCTGTACTGGGAACCCAGCTGAAGGACGGACAGCAGCCAGGTCCATCCCTGGCGTGTGCACGTGAGGGGCTGGCAGCAGTTAGACAGAGCCCGAGCGTCCCGCGCTGGAGGAGGAGCTGGGCAGCTGCAAAGGTTGTTTAGACAATGCTTTAATCTCTTGCTTCCTGCTCCAGTATCATGGCAGCCCCCCAATGGAAGCCCCACCCTCTCGTCCCCAGCTGCAGCCTCATGCCCAAAAAGCAATGGTGACTTGCACAGAGCCCTACGTCCCTCTACACCCAGGGACAGAGCTCCCTTAGCATGTCGCTGTGGCCAGAGGGGACAGGGAAGTGGCCTGTGGGTTTAGTTCCCAGGGTTTAGTCAAAGCTAGGAGCCTTACCTTCCTTCCAGTTCTGTCTGATCCCACTAACCCCAGCACTGCACCCCCGCACCCATGGCAGAATTCCTCAGTCCGGCCTCCCCTCTCCCACCACGCCTTGCCCTAGGCATCATTCCCCAGCTCTGCACCTGACTGCACTATCCTGGAAGCCACAGTGGCTTTTACGCCCCAGCTCTGTCCCCCGCACCCTTTTCACCAGCCCAGCACCGACCTGCACTGCTGTGCATCTGGGCATGCGCAAGGGGCTTTGCTCCCCAGCCCTGCTGCATCACATCGTGGGCTTCCCCACTTCCCTCTCCTGCACTGTCTGGGCCGGCCTTCCCCTCTGACTACTCTTTCAGCTCACCACCCACACAGGAAATGGGGCAACACCTCCCCAGCCCTGCTCTTCCCAAGCCCTGACTTGAGAGCTCTAGTTATCTTGTGCCCTGAGCAGGCAGAGCCGACCCAGCATTGCCCAGATGAAGCATTGATCTGCTCCCATCACTGAAACCAGAGCCCTGTGCGGTGGGACAGACTCCACGCTGCTGCCGCTATAGGGAAGTAAAAGCAAGGGGGATCTCCAGGGGGAAGGGACTAATTCAGCACACTGTGCACCAGGTCCCAGTGTGGGGCAGCTGAAGGCAACACGGCACTTACCTGCATTTCCCTTTCATCAACATTCCTACAAAGGGGAGGGAGACTTGGGGATAGCGGCTGAACTGGCTCTTAGGCTGCCCTTCCACACTAGGGTCAACAACTTTCTACTCCCACAAAACCGAACACCCTGGCCCCGCCCCTCCTCTGAGGCCCCATCCCTGCCCTGCCCCTTCTCCAAGGCTCTGTCCCTGCTTGCTCCACCCCCCCCCCCCCGGCTGGGGCTGTAAATTCTGGGGTGGGGCCAGAAATTAGGGGTTTGGGATGCAGGAGGCGGCTCTGGGCTGGGGGGTTCAGAGTATGGGCGGGGGCTCCAGGCTGAGATATGGGGTTGGGGTGTGGCAGGGGGTCATGGATGCAGGCTCCAGGCAGCGCTTACCTCAAGCAGCTCCCAGAAGCAGCAGCATGTCCTCCCTCCAGGTCCTACGTGGAGGTATGGCCAGGCACCGTTCCCCGCAGCTCCCATTGGCCGCTGTTCCCGCCCAATGGGAGCTGCAGAGCTGGCGCTTGGGGTGGGGGCAGCATGCGGAGCCCCCTAGCTGTCCCTATGTGTAGAAGCTGGAGGGGGGGGGGACAAGCCACTGCTTCTGGGGGTCGCGCAAAGCCGCAGCAGGCTGGGAGCCTGCCTTAGCTCCGCTGTGCCACCGACCGGACTTTTAATACCCAGTCAGTGGTGCTGACCGGAGCCGCCAGCGTCCCTTTTCGACCGGGCATTTGAGTCAAAAACCAGACACAACTGTCTCCAAATTTCCTTCCTTAAACACAGCTGTAGGTTAGCAGAGCCTGCGCAACAGAGTGCCATTTTGGAGGGCTGCCGGGTGTTGCTAGTCAATAGCTCTCTCGGACTCTGGCAGAGCCCACGTGCACAGGTGCACTCTCTCACGCACACAATTAACCCCTCAGGACTGCACCCGTTGGTTCGAGTGACTCCCCTCGAGCTGGCCTGGCTCCACTGCAAACACTCCAGCAGCACAGTGGCACTGGGGCAGCAGCTGCTGAGCTGTGCAGACTCAAGCTGTAGCCCGGAGCTGCATCCCCCCCACTGCTTCACTGGCTGAGCATCAGCAGCACTTGAGCTTCAACCCAGACCCACTAACAAGCCAGCTAGCTCAAGATGAAAGCACCACTGACTGCGGGCTAGAGAGGCGTGTGCCGATGAGGGTCAGGACAGGGCTGCACTTGAGTTCTATCGGGAGCGAACACTGCCGGGAAGAGAAGCCCCTAATTACTGGATTGCCCAGGGCACAGAATTGAAGTGGGTTCCACATCTTGGGGAGGCACAGGTGCAATGATAATGGCACCTTTGTTTTGGGGGAGCAGGACTCCGCACTGAGCCCCCCTCAGGCTCACGTTTTCCCCTCCCATTTCCATCACATTCCCCAGCTCCTGGGCGTTTCTGTGTCTGTTAGTGTTACTATGCAGTGGTGGATGACCGCATGGGCCCATAGGGTCTGTGCACAGGGGCCCCAGCCAATTGGGTAGCCCCAGAAAAATGGGCACCCCAGCAGACAAGCATCATCTACCATGGGGCAACCGGAATCTGGAGCCCCGCCAGAAGCCATGGGATGGACAGGGGGAAGCCCCGGCACCCTGAGGGGCAGAAGCGCAGACTAGGCAGGAAGCCCCCATGCCCAGAGTCCTGGCAGATGCCACGGGGTGGAAAGCCTCGAGCTCAGGCACTCCAGCTGCCATGGTGGCAGAAACTGTGGGTCTGAAGCCCCTAGTTCCCACCCCACCAGACAGTTTTTAATATCATGGGGCCAGTGCCAGGTCTCAGGTTTTCCACTGGAAAGTCAGATGGAAAAAGGGGCCTGAGTGTCCGGACAGCACTGCTGACCGGACCCTAAAATCTCGCTTACTGGAGTAACCGAAATCAACCTCTCCACCCAGAGTGCCGGGAGAGCGGCAGCTTCTGCTGAAGCCTGGAGGAGCTGCTCCACTGCCAGAGACAAGCCCAGCCTTTCTGGATGAGAGGTAGGCAGTGGCAGATTACCGCACAGGGTCCGTTCCCAGTGGACCCCACAGGAGCACCAGCACTCTGGCCCTGCCCACTGCTCCTCCTCTTTCATGGCCCCCCGGTCAGACTGTCAGGCAGAGCCTGTAGAAGTATATTCCCCCTCACACCCTGCTGAGCTGGCCCCAGCCCCTTTTTGGCAAAACTGGGTCTTTTTCCCCGCTTGCTCTTACTAACTAGTGATCAGTGGGCAAACAGCACGCGGGACAAAGGCCCAGTTTTGCCAAAAAAGTTAGGACAGCTGAGGCCAAAACAGGACGCATGGTCACCTTAGGCCAGGTGTCCCCAAACTTTTTCAGTTGCGGCCCCCCCCACCCCCAGGCGCAGAAGCTGGGGGTTACAGTGTGGGGCCAGGAGCTGCGGCCAGGAGCAGAGCCCTGGCTGGGGCTTGGGGCAAAGCAGAGTTGGGTGGAGCTCCCTCCCCACCCCCATGGGGGCTGACCTGGGCCCCAGCACCCTCCCCCGATGGTTCCTCCATGCCCCCTAGGGAAGCATGCCCCACGGTTTGGGGACCACTGTCCTAGGCTGTGGTAAGAGCCACCCAGGGAGCCTGGGCAGCTGTGGGGAGCCCTTGGCAGAGGATGTTGGTGCCCAAGAGCAGCCCATGTTCCTGCCCCCCTAGGGTGCACCGCCCAGGGTAGGTGGAGGATCCAGGGCTCGCTGGGGCAGCTCTTATCATGGCCCTGGCTTCCAGGCAGGCCTGGAGCCTTGGGGGAAGGGGAAGAGCAGTGGGCAGGCCCCATGAAGGCAGGGGTGTGTGTGGTAAATGTTCTTTGTGCCCCAAGCCCCAATAAATCTTAATCCACCTCTGGAGGTAAGTACCAGCGCCGTGGAAAAGAGCGTCCCACCATTCCCTGATTTCCCCACCCAAGCCCCCGCTCCAGGGACCACACTGCCACCCCCCACCCTGCTGTGCCCTGAGTTGAGGAAGATGCACTTATACAGTTCCTAAGTAGGTGACACATTTGGAGGTTGACTCATGCCCCAAACCATGATGGTCCAAAGGCTTTTAGATATCCCCTCCACTGGGCTCTTAGAGACAGAGGGATTCTTGGCACTCCACCAAGACGAATAGGGTAAAATTGTCACTCATCTCCAACATGGCCCCATGTGATGCAGGAGAGTGGAGGATGGTTTGAAGATGCAACTGAGGATGTCATTACACCAATAAAACTAGGAAAATAAAAAATCCAAGGAACCTCCCCCATCCCTTTCTCTTTCTAATTATATCAGGAACATTTAACAGCCATTTGTCTTTTCAAACAACCCCTGTTGCAATATGCAAATGACTTGCTGCGTGTTGGTCAGATGCCAACAGCGTCCATTAGAATTGACAGACAGTAAAAAATAAAATCTTAGCGCCACTGTATTTGCTTAAGAAACCCACAATATGGGCTCGGCCTTACTTAAGCGGGAGAGCTAAGAGAAAGCTGAAACGAGCAAAGGAGGTTAAAGAAGTCGCTTTGCCACAAAAGATACCGACAATAAATCGATACTTCAAGGAGAGAGAGAGAGAGAGAGAGAGAGGAGAAACAGCAGACGAAGACGACAAGGCTGGTTCGGCAGACACTCTTGCTGGCAATGGAGCCCTTGGCCTTCAAGAGAAGGAAAGTACAGATCTGAATCTGTGGGAGGAAGGCGAGCCGGGACTGAAGTTATGCAGATGAGATAAATGCAATACAAGTAGATGAGTTTAGCCATGATCCTGCATTGTGGAATAATATTGATGAAAGTTGCAGGATTTTTTGGATTGCGATGCTTTCAGCTGCTTGTCAAAATATAAACATTAAACAATTCTCTGCTTCTGCGCAGCTGATTGGAGGGAAGGCACATTTGCGGTCTGAAGATCTGTTCTCTTGTTGGCTGCACAATGGTGAATCTGTTACACAGCCCTGGCTTATTTATTCGCCATCTTCTGGAAACGGTTATTGCTTTGCCTGCAAACTTCTTTCAACCAAAACACATGCCTTTATTGAAGGATTCAGTGATTGGAAACACTCTGAATGTCTTTTTGAACACGAGAAAACTTGGAGCACCGAAATTGTATGCTGGCACCTGCAAACTCAGGATAACAATACTGCTCTGTTGCACTGGGGAAATCATTAATATCCATAAAATGCTCTAGTTCCTTGGATGGAGGGACAAAGAAGTCACTTATTACCAACAGCCCCATCCTCCAGGAGTTCCCAGCTAGTGTCTCAGCGACAAGCTGCCGCCACTCTCTGCAAGGGGGTGAAAAGCCTCTGGAAAGGGGCGTCAGCTCAGCAACCTACACTACCTTCCTGGTTAGTTTCCTTTTGTCAGAGAACTGAGAAATTCCTCCAATGATCCAGAGCCTCGGACACACAAGAACGGCGCTGTGGTTGAATTCCCAGAGCCCCCTGCTCTTTCATCTTCAACCCCTCTGCAGCAAGAGCCTGCTGGGCTCTCCCTCAATGAGTCCATCTCATCCCCGCTAGCCAGATAAAGAGACATCTTGGAAGAGAGGATGGAGCCCTGGCTAAAGCAGATCCCCCACCTCCTGTCCCCCAAATACTCCACGTTGCCTTTGCATGAGAAACAGGGCACCAGCCCATTGCTTTAATGCTGACAGAGTATAAACAGCTAGTGTTGGCACAAGCCACTCAGGGTCTGGAAAGATCTAGGGGAATTGCATAGAGCTGGTCCAATGTCTCAGTGGGCATTCCTGCTACTGAAGGCATGTAGCCCAGAGTTGAGTACACAGAGACGGAAAGCTGCTCTCCCCAGCAAAGCCCTTCAATTAAAGACTGGCCAGAAAGTCCGGCACCTGCTGGAGAGTGGGGCGTATGTGTGTTTAAACAATTAACTCATTTTCCTCCCACTGAAAAGAGTTAACAGGGCACCTCCTGCTGGCTTGCAAACATAAGAGCATCATGGAAGAAAAGCCTTCCTCCAAAGGAGAAGAGGCTGGGGAGTAAATAGGATGAGAAATGAAGAATCAGAAAAGAACAGGCCCACTAAAATAATTAAATCCCGCAGGCCGAGAGGCACAACAGATTCCAGTCAGTCATGATGTTCCGATGTTGAGATCACAGTCGTTTGAGATGGGCAAGGATCGCCACTATGGGTAATAGCAGACTTGATCTTAGTCAAAAGGCTGAGAATAGGCTCTGTGCTACCAGCACTCCCCTTCCACGGCACACAGTGCCAGTAAGTTAAACCTCAAAGCTGCAGTGAGCAGTGGGGGGTGCACATGATGAGGACAGGAGATGGGCGCAGAGATTGGTCCACACGGAATGTAATGCAGGACTGGGGCCTTTGTTTCTAATATGCAAGCAGACATTGTCAGATCCAATCTGATCCCCCAAAATTAGATTTGGTTAAAAAAAAAAAAGTTTCACAAAACTTCAGACCAACAGAACTATTCCCAGGATTCCCCCCTCCTCCATTTTTAAATTTCAGTGGAGATAGTGAAATAAATTCATTAAGTGAACAGTCCCCAGCCAGGTTTTCAAAGTGTTCATTGCAGCCGGGTCAGAAGAAACTGACTAGGAAAGCGACTAGTCTTATCATGATTCATTTACGTTTTTTGGGGCAGGGACTGTATTTTTGTTCGGTCTGTACAGCGCCGTGCGCTCCTGATCCATGACTGGGGCTCCCAGGAGTTACCACAATGCAAATAACACTGAAAAATGCAAAGAGGAAGCAACAGCTAGTGACAAGCTGGATTTTTACAGTCCTCTGAGCGAGATTTAACAATCACTGGTGATCTTGGTAATACAGGGAGGGACAAGAACTTGGCTTGGTCTCTGCTAGTGGAATTTCTCCTATTTCATTAAGTAAATTCTAGCCCATCTTCCCTCAAAACAGTACATTTGCTTCTATACTACACAGGCAAGGAGGGTCAATAGCTCACTTCATCAATCCCAGACGTTAAATCCTAGACCGGGACTCTCAATCTGGGAGTTACAAACATGTGCTGAGGGGTTCTGACCACCCTGCCTTTCTCTGCTAAATGGTTGGGGGTTGCTGGGTAGATCCCAGTTAGATGTGGGAGGTCCCAGAATGGGAAAGTCTGAGAACCAGTGCCCTAGATCTCACTGAAAATGGCCCTTGCAATAAGATCTGAATGACATGCATTCCGCTCCTAAGAGGCTGGTGGCCTTTGTACCCAATGCACATACAATGCCCTAAGGAGAAACAGCAGCTGCCTACCAACGATCTTTTCAAAGCGTGCTGTAGCCTGAGACGCACTGCCACAGTCCCACCTCGTCACGTGCCTTGCTGACCCAGAGAGCTCCCACCAAACCAGCTAACGACCACAAGGGTCATCACAAAGTACGTGCACACCCCACTCACCTACCCGGCTCCTGCTTGCTGAGTGGTCTTCGCCCTGCAATCCTGCTTCTCAAAGTCTAAGCTTTCATCACCCTCACGCTGCACTGCTCCTGCTGCTCTGAGCCCGGTCCGTCCTTCGGTTGCAGATAAATATTTAACACGCAGACTGTGACAGAATCAACAACGCTCAACTGTTTCCTGCTTGCTAGATGGCAGGGTGCTAGCCAGACAGCTCTACGAGCATGCAGCCATGGCCTGATTGATTAGATATTATTCCCTTCCAGCAGGGAAAGCCGGGTGCACAGAGCTCATGTCTCTTACAGCACTCACTCGCCTGGCGTTGCATTCGCAACATTAGGCTTTAGCTTTCATCCAGGGATTTCAAAACGCTTTGTGGGGGTCTCTTACCTAAACCAGTGATGCTATCACCAATTTACAGAGAGGCTGTGGCTTCCCCAAGGAGGGAGAACTGGGAATAGAACCCAGAAGTGCTGACTCCCAGCAGGGGGCAGCTTTAAAGCTTACGCTGGATAGGCAGCTGCCGTGGGTGGGTGCCTGGGGAATTTTGATGGTGCAAAGGAGATCTCCAAAGAGAACACCAAGTTCCAGGGAAACGTCCGCTCAATGTGCCGCAGTAGCCAAAAAAGCGACCAATGTTAGGAGCCATCAGAAAAGGGGTGGATAATAAGACAGTAACTATCATCTTGCCTCTATATAAATCTATGGAACGACCACACCTTGAATACTGTGGGCAGTTCTGGTCGCCCCCTCTCAAAAAAGATATAATGGAATTGGAAAAGGTTCAGAGAAGGATAACAAAAATGATTAGGGGTATGGAATGGCTTCCGTATGAGGAGAAATTAAAAAGACTGGGACTTTTCAGCTTGGAAAAGAGACAACTACCAGGGTGGGGGATATGAGAGAGATCTATAAAATCATGACTGGTGTGGAGAAAGTAAACAAGGAAGTGTTATTTGCTCCTTCTCATAACACAAGAACCAGGGGTCACCCAATGAAATTAATAGGCAGCAGGTTTAAAACAAACATAAGGATGTACTTCACACTATACTAAGTCAACCTGTGGAACCTGTTGCCAGGGGATGTTGTGAAGGCCAAAACTATAAACGGGTTAAAAAAAGAACTAGGTAAGTTCATGGAGGATCGGTGCATTAATGGCTATTAGCCAAGGTGGTCAGGGATGCAACCCCCATGCCATGGGTGTCCCTACACCTCTGACTGCCAGAAGCTGGGAGTGATGACGGGATGGATGGGTCAGTCAATGAGTGCCTGTGCTGTCATTCCCTCTGGGGCACCTGGCATTGGCCACTATCAGAATACAGGATAGCAGGCTAAATGGACCATTGGTCTGACCCACTATGGCCATTCTTATGTTTGAGTTATGCAGATGAGAAAAAATAAGTTCCCAGTCCTAGTGAGGAGGAGAAAACAGACAAGACCAGAGGAAGTGCCAGACGAAATCTGAGCAGGGGCCCATCTAGCCTGGTATCCTGGCTCTGACATGACCAGTACTGGCTGTTTCAAGAGCTAGGTGCAGGAAGTCCCCTAGTGGCTAATTAGGCAATAACCTACCCATGAGTGGGCTTCCTTCCAGACCTCCATGAGTCAGTGCTCTGAAGCAGGTGGGGCTTTTATCCCTTCTCATTATTTATTCTGTCCAACATAACTGAATGATTTGGGGGTGTGTGTGGAGGAAAATGGGGCAAACTGAGTGAGAGATGGGCAGGCCGAGGGGATAGAGGCAGTGAGCCAGCAGAGGGAAAACACTATTAGGGACTGGGGCACTGGAGAAGAGATGAGGACCCAGTCTGTTTTAAAATAGCCATAACAACGCTAATGCCCTAAGGAAAGGGAAAATAATACCTGAAATGTAGCAATATAGGCACATAGTGTGTTTAGCACCTTCTAGCGGTAGCCACAATTATAATACAGTACTTCCAACTTCAGGAAAGTGCCTGCTGGATTACCCTAGCAGGGAACTGGGTATGGCTGGTTGGAACATGAAAGGAAATCCTGGGGGATGCACAGCAGTGCAGCCAGGTTTCTACAGCTGAGATGCTGCTTATTACACTAGTCAAAATGGTCTTCTACGTCATGCTCCCCTGCTTAGCACATGTCCACACAACAAGTGACAGCTGCAGCTGGCTACAGTGCAGACACTTCCTGCAGTCATGGATGGGGTGTTTCCAGCACTGTAGTAAATCCACCTCTCAGAGGGGGGGGGAAGAATCCTTCCATCAACCTACCTGAGCCCACACTCGGGGGTGAGGTCAACTTAATTACTTTACCAGGGGCGTGACATTTTTCACAGTCGTCAGCAATATAGCTAAGCTGACCTAAGTTTTAAGTGTAGACCAGGCCTTAGATTGTATGCCCCTGAGGTCCCAGTCACTGGTTAGAGGCCTTTGTTTACTAATGCTACACTCGTGAATAGTAATAAAGAAAAATAAATTGTACCTGCATCAGCTCTGGCTCAGATTTTCTACTGTGATGGGGGATATAGAGGAACCTGCAGGGAGAGAGATTTCATGCTACCCTTTGACTCTGCTGCTGCCCAGGTCCTCCTGCCTGGGCTAGGATATGGGACCTCCTCCTGCTATCGCTGAAGTCTATGCAAGTTTGGCTATCTATAGTTCAGGACCATTGGCTTAGTGCCTGCAGTCAGACACTGGCCTCCTATTTCACACTGAAAGCACCATAGAAAAGAGAGATGGGGAAGGACAGATGAGGTTACACCTTGTCTATGGAACCACAGGCCAATGCAGTATGGTTCCCTATGGTATACTCTCCAGGGCTCTGTCCAGCTTCATTTTCCATAACTCAAGCAGAAAGCTCTCGCAGGGGACTGAGGTCCAGCAAGCGGCTGCACTAGGCATTCATGTATAAGCAGGCAGCGTGGCTTGCCATTGGCTACTTTCCCGTGGCTAACCCCGTGTTTTACCCTAGGAAAACAAGTCAACCCCTGGATGGCCAAGCATACCCCAATGGGCAGAATAAACAAGAGTGCAAGCAGGGGGCTAGGGCTGCTTGTTGATATCTCACCTGCCTAACAGAACTTACGTACAAGCTGCAGGCTCAGAACACCACTTGTCCTGCAGGGAGGTGTTCTTCCTTTAGTATATTTAAAGATGAACTCACCATTATTCAATGGAATCGATGCAGCAGAAGTATTTTAAGACACCAGGGTGGGCAAGCGCTGAACAACACATGTTAAACGAGGGCCGGGCAAGCCATCTAGCTATGGGTATATGTTGTTGAACTGAAGGTAACTGACTAGATTTCACAAAGTGAAAGGAAAGCTGATAAGAAAGCAGCAGTGACCATACAAGCCTATCAAGCACGCCACAGCTGGGCCCTGCATCACTTGTTTGGCTTAGCACTACCTTTGGTCTTAATGCTCATATCCTTCCAAGGACTTATCCACAGCAGGCTCGGGAAGCAGAACCTGACCAGACCAAACTGACCTGGCTCCCCTCTCCGTTGAGAGGGAACACATTTCAAAAGCCGCACTCCATCGCTGCCCCCATCAGATCAGCAAGGAATTGGCAGCACCCACTCAGATGCCTCCAGGAAGGGCACAAGTGACAGCCACTGCTGCTGCCCTCTAGCAGCTGGTTTTGTGTGCTCCTTTGTGCCTGGCCTAGGTTAATGTTGACAGAGTCCCCGCGAGCCCAGAGGGGCAGCCGTGTATCTATTTGCATAGCCTTTGCACAATGGCCCACTTGTGCAAGGAAGGCATACGCTCCAGCAGTCAGCGAGGGCTTTCCATACCACAGAGGATCAGGTCCACCCCATGCACAGGATGACCTGTGCTGCTTAGATAAAAAGTGTTGCAAAGGGAGAAAAGACAAATGCAGGATGCCAGGACTCCTGGGTTCTATTGCCAGCCCTGGCACTAATTTGCGATGTAACCTTGGGCAAGTTACTGAATGCTTATGAATCTCTGATTCCCATCCGCAAAATGGGCACACAGAGGCTGAATGAATCACAATTGGTGAAGTGCTTGGAGATCCTAAAATGGAAGACAGAGGACAGGGCCTGTGGGTATATGGTATAGCTCTTCTGGCAGCTCTGCCTGCAGCAGGATCATTTTTGGAATAGAAATACAGTAGAACAGCAGGAGATAAGTAGAACAGGTTTTGTTGTGGTTTGTTGTTAAGGCATCAGCTACAGCTTCTAATCGCCTCTGCTCAGACCTGCCACAGCCCCAAGGGGGTTCTGGTAAGTGACCACAAAGAGCAGCATGAGACTGGTAATGTTTGCAAAGCCACCATTCAGAATTTAGCCGGGGATGTGGGAAATAGGATTCTAAAGAGAAACAGCAGGCGTAACTCTGGCAGGTAGAACTCAATTCAAAGATCTAGGCCAGCAAGAGAACCAGATAGCTGAATGTTTGTTTAACCTCTGAAAAGCCCATAGAAAGACACAGCACACTAGCAGGAACAAGCTATAGAATGAAGTTAATCCCTGCTGAGGAAGTCACTCACAGAACAGGGCTCCATCCCCTACAGCAAATTTGGGAGACATTTGCACATATTCCAAGGGGTGGTGATAAATGGACATCAATGATTGTCTAAAACGTAGGCGCCTGACTCACGCAGAGATCGTTTTAAACAGTGAGAACAGCATAGTAATAAGGTGCAGTAAGGCTTGGAGCTCTCTCTTGGTATTTACATGGCTCTTGTCACTACAGCATCTGTAGCACTACAGGGGAGGGGCAGATGGGCCCTAAAAGGCAGTTGGCACAGCTCTACACACAATCATTGTTTACAGTAATAAAGCAGGAACTAAGACCAGCAGTGTTTTCTAACTGCTGTGCAAGGTCAGAGTCATGTTATACACATTACTTAATCCTCCTTCAGTCCTCCTTGGTGAACTTTCCCCTCCTCCACGGAGGTTTCAATCCTAGGTTAACCTAGTTTTAATGCGTCTTTGTAACTCACATGTCACGTGACTCGTAAGAACTTTACCCTCCCTGTCAAACTTGAACTGGGAGGGATTTCAATTGCTGCTCTGTAATGCCAATGAGAGGGGGCGGGGGAAGAACTGCTGCTCTATAGCAGGGAAGTGGTAGGGGTTTTAAAGGAGGAACCATAAAACATGGGCACCATATAAAATGTTTATCAGCCAAGCTTTGGAAGCTTACTGGGCCGTTTACATGCCACTCAGCTTTACAAAAGAAAGCCGGGCCTAGCAGATTGGGCACCAGACAGGCTGTCTGGAGACCTGGGTTCTATTTCCTGCTCAACCACTCACTTGTGTGTGGCCTTGGGCAAAACCCTTCCCCGTCCCATGCTACGCCTATCTTGTCTGGTGAGACTGAAGGCTCATGAGGGCAGGGATTGTCCCAACCTGAGTGTGTACAGCACTTAGCACATAGGTGCCCTGGTCTCAGGTGGAGATTTGAGGCCCTCCTAGAATATAAATTAATAGTAAGACCACTTGTGAACCTGCGACATCTTACTAGATGGCCACAATTCAGAAAATGGAAATTATCTCTGCACAGACATGACCAGGGAATTAAAAAAAAGAAAAAAAAAAAAAAAAGAAGCATAAGAGGTAAGAGTCCTTAGCTGAGATCCATTCAGATCCTTGCACTTGACTTGGGAGAAATGTCTCTCCTGCCAGCTTGTGCTAAACAGTAGCTGGGGCGGAGGGGGGGAAAGAGAGACAGTGGAGGAGGCTGGATGCAAGTGACTGATCAGTAAAATAAACCCTATTCAGTTTTGAATGTTAAAAGTAAGGCAACACCAACATCTCAGCACCTGACCTGAGATTCTCTGCAAGAGCAACAGCACCCTCTGCTGGTGTAATGGCAGCATGAGCAGTGAACACAGCAAATCCAGGCAGTACTAGGGAATCAGGCACTGGCTTGTAGAGTTTTCAGTAGAGGGGGTGGGAAAGACTAGCTACCTCCAAGTACAATTTAAAAATGAAGCCCATTTCAAACCATAAGGCTTCCCAATGAAAGCCCTGGGACTGTAAAAGATGACACTATTTACCGAATAGCAGGGGCGCGGGTGCAGGGGGACCGGCTAGCGGGGGAGAGGGAGAGAAGGAGGGCGGCCAGGGCTACAGCGGGGCGCTGCCACGTGGCCCCTCCTGCTGTGCCGCCTGCCCCCTGCCGGGAGGGCTCTGCTCCGATCAGTGGGGAGGGAAGGACGAGGACTGCCCTGCTGGGCTTGCTGCAGGGTTCTCCTGTCCTCCGCGCCACCGCCCCCTACAGGGTGGCCGGAGCAGGGGAGGGGAAAAAAACAAAACACGCATCTGTGCCACCCTAGGATTGGGCGGAATGCCGCCTCGTTCAATCTGCCACCCCAAGCACCAGCTTGCTCGGCTGGTGCCTGGAGCCGGCCCTGGGGACAACTCACGGGCATTTGCTGGAATAGTATCACCCACTACTTTACTGCCTTTCAGACAAGGATCAGAGCACCTTACAACTATAATTAATCATCAACCTACCTGGGGAGGGAGGTGAAATATAGGAATATGAGCAACCTCTAGCCTGCAATGCAGCAGCTGTAGTGAATGCACTATACCAGTTTAAGGTAGAAAGGGAAGGAGTGTCCATCTGAAACAAAAGAGGGAATTTAGCCAGGCAGAATACAGTTACCTGAATTGGAGTTTCACTGTGTTTAAACACCCACATCTTTAAACACTATGATTATTCAGCCCCTCTTACGCAGAAGACTCCATCCTAGACCACAGCTCCGTGAGCCATGCTAAGAGGAGCACACCTACTGGATCCAGGGCACCACAGAGGTACTCTCAGGCCATGGTGATAAGCGTGGTATTAACACACCTAAATAAAACAGGTTTCAGAGTGCATCCGAAGAAGTGGGCTGTAGTCCACGAAAGCTTATGCTCTAATAAATTTGTTAGTCTCTAAGGTGCCACAAGTACTCCTGTTCTTCTTTTTGCTAAATAAAACAGAACTTCCTACACCACAAACCTGCTTCTTAGAAGTCTCCCATTAAGTCCTAACTCAGCCCAGCCAGGCTTAGCTGCAGGAGGCAGTGTGGCCCAGTGCATCAGGCAATGGACCGAGTCAGGAGACCTGGGTTCTATTCCTGGCTTGGCCGGGTGACTTGGATAAATTACTTCCCCTCTTTGGGTCCAAATCCCCATCTGTCAAATACAGATTTTCCTTTGTACGGGGTGTGAGATCTCTGGCCAAAGTGTTATACATAAGAGGTAGCAGTGTTAACATGTGAGATCACCGCAACAGTGGTGTGGCTGGAGGTCATGTGATATGGAAAGGGAATTCCTACCCCGAAAATACCATTCTGAGGAACAAACCCTTGAGCAAACACAGACAGGATTTTCCTCTCCAAGCCTTATATGCCAATGACTAGAAATCCACTGATCCTCAGATGCACCACAGTGAATCGGATATAGTGCTGCTAATGGGAGACAGGCTAAACGACATACATTAGGGTGTTTATACACCAATGCGAGAAGCCTAGGTAATAAAATGGAGGAATTGGAGCTCTTGGTCCAAGAGCTGAAACCGGATATCGTAGGAATAACAGAAACGTGGTGGAATGACGGTCACGACTGGAACACAGGTATGGAGGGGTATGCGCTGTTTAGGAAAGACCGGAACAAAGGTAAAGGTGGGGGGGTGGCATTGTATGTCAACAGTGAAATAAGCTGTAAAGAAATAATAGTGGATGGATTAGATAACACAGAGTCCGTCTGGGCAATACTCACACTGGGTAAAAGGACTACTAGAGCCTCTCCGGGGATAGTGCTTGGAGTGTGCTATAGACCGCCGGGATCGACCCAGGATATGGATAAGGAACTATTTAATGTGTTTAGAGAAGTAATTACTAATAGAAACTGTGTAATTATGGGGGACTTTAACTTCCCGGATATAGATTGGGGCACAAACGCTAGTAGTAATAATAGGGCTCAGATGTTCCTAGATGTGCTTGCTGATCAATTCCTTCATCAAGTGGTAGCTGAACCGACGAGGGGGGAGGCCACTTTAGATTTGATTCTGGTAAGCAGTGAGGACCTCGTTGGGGAAGTGATAGTGGGGGACAATTTGGGCTCCAGTGATCATGAGCTAATTCGGTTTAAAATACATGGGAGGAGTAACAGAATTAAGTCAAAGACTAGGGTTTATAATTTTAAAAAGGCCAATTTTAACAAATTAAGGGGACTGGTAAGGGAAGTGGATTGGGCAAACGTATTAAGGGATCTAAAGGCAGAAGAAGCCTGGGATTACTTCAAGTTAAAGATGCATGAGCTGTCGGAGGCCTGCATTCCAAAAAAGGGAAAAAGATTACAAAGCAGGAGATTTAGACCGAGCTGGATGAGCGACCGACTCAAAGGGGTGATTAGGAAAAAACAGAAAGCGTACAAAGAGTGGAAGAGGGGAGGGATTAGTAAAGAAACTTACCTTAGTGAAGTCCGAGAATGTAGAGATAGAGTGAGAAAGGCCAAAGGCCATGTAGAGTTGGACCTAGCGAGGGGAATTAAAAGCAATAGTAAGAGGTTTTACAGCCACATAAATAGGAAGAAAGCAAAGAAAGAAGAAGTGGGACCGCTGAAGACTATTGCCGGAGAGGAGATTAAAGACAATCTAGGCATGGCGCAATATCTCAATGAATATTTTGCATCGGTGTTTAATGAGGCCAATGAAGGTATTAGGGATACTAGCACCACTACAGCGGGGCATTCGGGATGGGGGATTACCGTATTCGAGGTAGAAACAAAACTTGATTGCCTTAATGGGGCTAAGTCGGGAGGACCGGACGATCTTCATCCGAGAATATTGAAGGAATTGGCGCGGGAAATAGCAGGCCCGTTAGCGATAATATTTAATGAATCTGTAAATTCGGGGGTGGTCCCGTTAGACTGGAGAATAGCTAATGTGGTTCCTATTTTCAAGAAAGGGAAAAAAAGTGATCCGGGTAACTACAGGCCTGTTAGTTTAACATCTGTAGTGTGCAAGGTGTTAGAGAAAATTCTGAAAGAGAAACTAGTTGAGGACCTGGAGGTTAGTGGCAATTGCGATAAATTACAACATGGTTTTACGAAGGGCAGATCGTGCCAAACGAATCTGATCTCCTTCTTTGAGAAAGTAACGGACTTATTAGATAAGGGAAATGCGGTGGACCTAATATACCTGGATTTCAGTAAAGCGTTTGATACAGTACCCCATGAGGAACTATTGGTTAAACTGAAAAACATGGGGATCGATATGAAAATCCAGAGGTGGATAAGGAATTGGTTAATGGGGAGAATGCAGCGGGTCGTATTAAAGGGTGAACTGTCGGGTTGGAGGGAGGTTACTAGTGGAGTGCCTCAAGGTTCGGTTTTGGGACCCATTTTATTTAATCTATTTATAACTGACCTCGGGACCGATTGCAGGAGTGGGCTGATAAAGTTTGCGGATGATACGAAGGTGGGAGGCGTTGTAAATTCGGAGGAGGATAGGGATATCCTGCAGGGAGACTTGAATGAGCTTGTGAATTGGAGTATCAGAAATAGGATGAAATTTAATAGTAAAAAGTGTAAGGTAATGCATTTGGGGATGACTAATAACAATTTTAGTTACAAGATGGGGACGCATTGGTTAGAAGTAACGGAAGAGGAGAAGGACCTAGGGGTCCTCGTAGACCGCAGGATGACTATGAGTCGACAATGCGACGTGGCAGTGAAAAAAGCCAATGCTGTCTTGGGATGCATTAGGCGAGGTATATCTAGTAGGGATAAGGAGGTCCTGCTCCCGTTGTACAAGGCGCTGGTGAGACCTCACTTGGAGTACTGTGTGCAGTTCTGGTCTCCCATGTTTAAAAAGATGAACTCAAACTGGAACGGGTGCAGAGAAGGGCCACTAGGATGATCAGAGGAATGGAAAACCTGTCGTATGAAAAGAGACTAGAGGAGCTTGGGTTGTTTAGTCTGACAAAGCGAAGGCTGAGGGGGGATATGATTGCTATCTTTAAATATATTAGAGGGATTAATACAAGGGAGGGAGAAGAATTATTCCAGCTTAGTACTAATGTGGATACGAGAACGAATGGATATAAACTGGCCGTGGGGAAGTTCAGGCTTGAAATTAGACGAAGGTTTTTGACCGTCAGAGGGGTGAAATATTGGAACGGCCTTCCGAGGGAAACGGTGGGGGCGACGGACCTGTCTGGTTTTAAGATTAAGTTAGATAAATTTATGGAGGGAATGGTTTAATGGTAAAACATAGTAGTCAAGGAAAACCAAACAATGGTAGGTAAATCGTATAATGGCTGACAGGGGTCAGGCTGGTGACTCTTGCCTATATGCTCGGGGTCTGACTGATCGCCATTTTTGGGGTCGGGAAGGAATTTTCCTCCAGGGCAGATTGGCCGAGCCTCTGGAGGTTTTTCGCCTTCCTCCGCAGCATGGGGCAGGGATCTCTAGCAGGAGGGTCTCTGCCGATTGAAGTCACCTAAAACAGGATTGGGGACTTCAACAGCAGAGTCCAGGGAAGGGGTAGGGACGGTTTTATGGCCTGCAGCATGCAGGGGGTCAGACTAGATGATCATAATGGTCCCTTCTGACCTTAAAGTCTATGAGTCTATGAATAAAGACACCAGAGCCAAATGACTGTCATTTAATTTTTAACTTTTTTTTTTTTAAAGATGACTTCCAATTTACATTAAGACAGTTCTAACAAATTCATTCCTTGTTCACAAAAAAGAGAAATTATATTAAATAATTTCTGCCAATAAATAACATTTTTCACCATTTTTCTTTAAACATAACTAAAAAAAGCAAGAAAAAAGGAGGCAGTCTCCAGGCAACGGGCATATGCTCCTTCAGCGGCGAGAACCTAAGTCATCATCACCATATCCAACACATGTTCTTAGGGGCTTTACGGTCCTTTGGGTCTGAGGCAGACAAGCCTCCGAGCTGCTCCGTTACAAGAATCTAGCTAGGTAAGATTTACCCAAGTGTGGTGGTGTGCCAAGAAAGGCCCTTAAAAATAGGTGTGTGGGATGGCATCACAGTAAAAGGTTCTCCCAAAACAAGGTAAATGCACCTTTGTTCCCAATGCTAAAATATCCCATTGCTGACTCCCTCCTTGTTACATGCACCTTGCTATAACATGCAAAAATAAGACAGGCTGCTAGGGACAGCCTTGTGGAGAAAGGAGTGCAGTGGCACTGCCCTTAATAGTCTGGAGTTCCATGGACTGATTGTACTCCTTGGCTTTTGTGTTTATTCTTTTTTTTTTTTCCTTTTTCTTTTTTTTTCTTTTTTTTTTTTTTGCAAAGTCTCATTTGTCAAGCTTCTGCAGCTGGCTGGCAAGAGGGGATGGAAACAGAGGACGGAATGGAGCTCTGAGATGAAGCCTCTTCAGACATGCATAGTTCCAAAGCAGAACCAGTGCTGGGTTTCTGGGAGATGGGATGGGAAGTTGGAAGAGGAGAAACTACTTCAAGTCTCTGCAATACTTTTGCACTGGGAGCAGGGGGAATATTTAAGCCCCTCCCTCTCTCAGACATGGCTTTGAAGGCCACAGTTCTTTACACTCGTCTGTTACAGTGCAGAAGTGCAGGAGCCCCTCTCGCACCAAATGCTGTGCTTGTGGCATGATGCTTTGCTGGGAATGAGCTCTACTTTCTTTCCAGAGCTGCCCAGCACTCAAAGCCTATGCTTAGAGGTCTCTCTCCCCCTCCTTCCTTGGGATACAAAGAACAGAAGTGAAGGGGACTGTGAGGTTTAAATGCTTAGCACTGAAGGTTGGTTCACATATTGTGTTTATATTTTAAAAGCAAAAATCCTGGCCGCCCCGACTCCGATTGAAGGTGAAAACTCAACATGCCCAAGATAACTGCAGCTGGTGATGGTACACTCCTCCCCTACTGTCAATGCACGATTACCACCGCTCAGACACTGCTACCCATTTACAGCACCACTCGGCGCAACAGGAGCTAGTTAACCTCTGAATTAAAGAGGAAAAGCCAGGACAGGGAAGGTTACAAGATGAACATCAATTAAGGGGGTAATTAACACCCACTCTCCCCAATCTGTGCTGCTGCTCACCCCCTCGCCCCATTAAGAACACTGCATACTGTGCTGAAAAAACACAGACCCTGGCACCAACGTTCCCATAGCAACTGGAGACTGTGCTTCGCCTGACAGCATCCTATCTGCATGTGCTTGTGTGGGATATGGAATACGTTTCCAGCAGCTCTCAGCTTGATAGAATAAGGAGGGGAAGACCCGATAGCTCCTGCATGGGGAAGCCATGAGTCATCCAGAGAGCTCCTTCCGCCCACAACACACTGGGCTAGCGACTGCTATCAGAGCCGCTCAGTACTGCTCATTCGAGCTGATTGTGACTAATGTGAGAGCTGGGCTCCTCCCCATCGGAGACAGCCTCATTGACTGACAATTAGCAGATGACTTGGGACTCCTGTTTAAGGAACACCCAACAATTAACATGCTTAAAAACAAGCCCCCTCTGGCTCAACGTATTGCTAAGTCACAAGCCAATCAGAATTTAGGAAGCCAGCTGTCACCCCCAGTTATGCCCCCTGATTAGTTGAGGATGGATAATTTTGGCAGGCAGGCAGCTCCAGTAACTATGGTTTCGAAGCTCCATGCTTTGCAAACACCACTTAAGCAATGCTATGGTGAGCCTCCAGCTTTGAAACAGAAACTAATCTTTCTTTGAGGAGTAAGGGCAAAGAGGGTCACAGCAGAAGCTGGTAGGGCTGAACTGCAACCTGCTTTAAAAAACAAAAAACAAACAAACAAACAAACAAACCACACCTCAGAACAGGACAGCGTTTCATGAACAAACGCCTTTTCTTTTCAAGAAAGCCAACACCAGCAACCTGGAATCCATGAGCAAAGCTTCCGTTGCAACTGGGGCAGAAACAACTTTCAGTGTTAAGCTTTCAAAGGGTGATGAGCAGAGGATACCTTTGCAGTGTCTTCTCCCACCATTACTATGGACAGGAGGGCTCCCACCTAGCCAAACACCCCCCCCCCCCCACGGTTATTCACTAACCCCTAAGGAGGGACAGATTAATCTCATTCTGGTACCTGTCACATGGCTCTTGAAACAGAGATGCTGCTCAGAGAAGATCTCAGCCAGGTCAGAGTGTGTGCACTACACACTAGGGTAGCACACTGCACAACCAGCCAGTTTTAAAAGGAAGATGCAATGTTTAAGTCTATTCCTGCTTTGGAACAGATGCCATAGAAAGAAGAGGGATATCAAGAGGGACCCCTTGCCCCACACAGGAGTAAGAAAAGACAAGCCTTCCAAAAACACTCACTTTCACAAAGCGGCAGTCATGTAAAAAAAAAAATGGTGACACGTGACTTTAAGAGTCCATCGCTAAAACCCCCTTCTGCTCAGATGCAGTGTCCTAAATAACTGGTATGAAATTAAGTTTGTGACATATCATTAGAAGTGACAATTTAAAGGATTCCTGTGAGGCAGCTGCCTTCCTCTGGGATTGGAATCAAAGACTATGCCCACAGCATGAAGGGAAGATAGTAACATCAAGAGGCTTCAAGACAAAATAAAGAACAGGGTGCATGGATCACCTAGAGGGTAGAGTTTAACCCTGCTCATCTGCTTGGTGGCAGTAGATGTCGTCATACATTTGTTCAAGTGGGAAGGGGAGCGAAAAGCAGCAAAGGCCTAGCATTTGAGTGATGCTGCTTTGATGCAATGTAATAAGCAGGAGGGGATTCAGCTAAAATGACCCATATGGGAAAGGCAGAAAGAGAGGAGTTTGCATTTTGTAAAAATAAGCAACCAGGTTTGGATTTTTCAAGGTCTGTTTCAAAAATGGATTAAGTCAAAGTCTGAATAAGTAAATGAACCAAACTGGGTACTTTGCTCATTTAGATTCCAACTTCAAAACACTTTACAATGTATAGAGGCCATTCTTTTGGCATCCCCAGTGTGCATTTATAGTAGAAACCCACCATCACCTAAAGAAATCTCCTTCCCCCAACTCACTAAAGAGATGTACTATACAAACAGCCTTCAAGAATCTCTAGCCCAGATCCACTGAGTTCTCCAAGCCACTTTCCTTCTCTAAAAATTACCCTCCTCAGTACAAGCAAAGGAAACAGATGTTTCCAAGAACGTACGTGTTTCACAAGTCCCTCTCTGCACTGAGCATTCAACAGCACAAATATTTAGGGGAAGGGGGCCAACGATCAGTATGGATCACCAATCCTTCCCCATCCCATCTATCCACTTATCTGAGGCCAGGTAAATTACTCCCTCTTTCAGATGGAGTCCCTGATGTTCCCTGGATGGCTCACCATCTTCCATGCAGCATACATCGTCCATACCTCCACTAGTCACTAGGTTCTTGCTCACCTAATCCCTTATGCGTGCGTGTGTGTGTGTGCGTGTGTGTTCTGGTTGCTACTGTCTGTGGCAACACCAACACCAAGGGCTTGTCAAGACACAGTAAGTGCACGGCAAGCTGGGGTGTAAAGCCTAGTGCACTAATTGGCTACATGGACATTGCTATTGTGTACTAAATGTTCCCTAGTGTGCACTGACCTACTCCTGTTTCAATGGACTACAAATCAAAACGCACAGTGTTCTGTAAAGAACGTTTAGATGCACTTCAAGTGTTGTTTGTACTGATGGAACGATGCAAATGGTTTGCTTCAGAGTCTGAAAACCAGAAGCTTTAGAAAGAATGGCGACTAGAGGAGATGCTTTCCCATGCCCACCTTCCAGGTCATTCTAAGAGATTTTTTGTTCTATTGGAATAAATTGGAATCCTGAAGAAAAATGCGCTAGTTTTGGAAAATTCACACCCTTATCCCCAAGAGATAATCCAACACCCCAGCTGGAATATGAACTATCCACTTTAACGTCACCTAGGATAAAGTCTTCCAAAAAGAGAAGGCTGGGTCTGAGCCAGTCGCTCCATGCAGCATGCCATCTTCCACAAGATCAATTGCTAAAGCAGCGGCTGCAGCTAGACAATAAAAGTCGAAGAAAATAACAGCCAACTCCGTGAAGACAGTTGTGAAAACATTTTAAAATGAAAGATGCTGCTTTTGAAAGCACAGGCTAATTTAAAACTGTACCAAAGTCAAGATCAAAGTTGCTTGGGACTCAGTGTGATTTTTTTTTTTTTTTTTAAATCCTCAGAGGTTCCCCTTCTGTGGGGGAGAGGTCAGCTGTACAGCACAACACTTCATATATGCACTAGCAATTAGATTGGTTTCTAAATTAAAAAAAAAGATGGACTTTTTATATACTGAACATAAATTAAAAAATTACAAAATGGTCACCTTTCTTACAGAATGGATGCAAACTGGATTATGAACGTGCCTCCAGGTTAAGTTTATTTCTCCCCATCCCTATCCCACCCCAATAATAAATAAATAAAATTCATTAAGTTTTGGATCCTTTAGTGGTGCAGATTGGGCATTAGAACCATTACTAAGCTTTCTTCCCTGTGCCGTTCTTTTCCGCAGAGTTTGTTGAGGTTACCAAGTTCACCGGCCCGTCTGGGTGCATTGAATCTTTGCGTGGCGGCATGCGTTCATTAATGCGGTCCAACCCTCTGGCTTCTTCGAAGCTGCGGATCTTGTGCTGCGGTGAAAATCCACGGATGGCTAGAGCAAGGAGGGCAAAGAAGAGTCAGTCTGTGCCATAGCATACCAAGGAACAGCCTATCAGCATACACCATACTACAGAACCGAGAGTCGTGGCTACAGAGCACATGTCTGGGTAAGAAAAAGTAAGCAGCGGATCTGTGTATGATTTTGTCAGTGTCTCATGAACTGGCAAAGTTATACTGGTGATATATAGAGTTGCATTATCTTTCATTAAACCAATTTTGAGGGTCCAGTTCAATTTACTCAGCAGCACCAATAAACCCAGGGCTTATTTGCCTTGTTTTCGCTTATGACTTCCCTCGCAATACTGTTTAGCGGGGGCAACTTGCAGGCCAGACATGTGCCCTGTATTCTGAAGAGTTAATGCAGTGAAATAGCAGCACACTTTCAAAGCTGAAAAACATAATACTAAAAAAACAGTGAGGACAAATCAACAAAGGGCGTTTTACTTCAACACAAAAACCAGGCACTGCAACACCACAAAGAGGAGAAAGAGCTAATCCTTGGATCGGAAAGGAAGCATTTTATCTTGCATGACCAGGAGCTAAACGCATGGGACAGAGCAGATGCGTATGCTTTGTTTCTACTCAACCTTGCAGTAATTCAAGACCCTTGCAGGGACTGCCCTGCACAAAGCATTTAGCTAGTTTGTTTTACAATAGATTTAAGTAAAAGGTTTTGCTTCAAGCGTTTTTAAAGATTAAATTCTTTCGGATATTGTGATCTCTGAATAGTGCGGTTTTACCCAATGGAAATCTGATGAAATTGTGAAGGAGAATGTAAGTTTCCAAAGCAGTAATTTCATTACTCTGGTATTTAACTGCAGAGAGGGTATTGCCTCTCCACACTGTCTCACTCCACCCGAAGGGAAGGCAAAGGCTGAGATCAGATCCCAAGGAGCCAGGATAGCAATAAATACAATCAAATATTTCTTATATGGTTTTGGTCAACTGTTCTTGCAGCCTTCAGAAACATATTGTCAAAGGCCTGAGCTGAGCAACAATCCATCCAGTGATGAAGTTTCAGGAATCAACACTAGGACCTTGATGAGACACCAGAATTTTCAGTCTGGGCTCCTGCTACAGGAATACAGCAGTCCCAGATGCCCAGTCTTATGAAATTAAGCATCCCAACTCATCTCTGTGACATCAAGGCTGAGAAAGATCTGAGATAGCCGAATATTTTATTTATTTTCCCAGAAGGGGCCAATCCTCCCCCATTTTTGGTGATGCAAGAGTAAAAAGCTTTCATACTGCTGATAAAGCTCCTTAAAATTAGCAGACAAACATGATTGAGTCTCTCGCAGGATTCTAGCCATACCTTCCCGTGCCTCTACCGCTTCTACTGTGGCTGTAATACAGGAGGAACAGTGGCATGCAAAAATGAAGACAGAAAAGAGTGAGTGAACTAACATTATTGCTGCCATTACAGAGACCCACAACCTTCCCCGCCCCAGTAAGGACCATGATGAAGATCAGTTGGCAGAGAAGGACTGACAGGAGCTAGAGACAGAAGGGCTGGAAGGGGATTTCACTCAGCTGGGATTTCCAGCCGAGGAGTCAAACTTCAGGCTGTTTGGGAGCCTCCTTCCTCTTAGTGGCATGAACTTCACCATACATGTCAAACTACTGAGTCCAAAACAGAGTAACAAAGCAACTAACAGGGCTGGCCCTTCAGCACCTCCTGGGCCAGGAGCATGTGTCCCCCATGATAGCCATGGGGCTGGTACCTCCTGGACTGAAGTGTGTCCCGTTTCCATTAGTTTGCAAAGCCAACCTTTAATGGGCACCTGCTATCGCCTTCAGCTTAGTGATGCTTTGGGAAGGAGAGTTCCATGGATGGAACTCACTGCCTCATGGAAATTGCAGTGCACAAACCTACCTGTGGCAGAAGTGCCTTTGTCACTTAAAGAAGAAACTGACCTTAACCAACAGGTTGGCATTTGGACAGGAGGGGAAGCAAAGGGGGTTGGCTCCTTTTCTGGGAGTGGAGTGCTGAGTAGCACAGTAACTAGGCTGTTCAGCTCCTGATGTCTTGAAGTAGAACACAACACAGGCAGATATTTCAAATCTACTTGGCTTCAACTCCTCCCACAAAAAGGGTTACTAAGCAACAAGACACCATAAGGTTTCAGCAATGCCATGTCTCCCTCCGCTCCTGGAACTGCTGCGATTGTCAACGTGCTTGTGCTAGTAATCCCTGTCAGAACACCTGGTAGCAGGGCATTCTCAATGGAGGGACCTTAATTGGAATCTACTTCCCCTTTAGGCTTGAAAGTGCCTGAGATTAAATCCTTGTGGCATAATGCACAGGTCATGTGTTCGGGCTTCCAGACATAGGGTGAGGAAGGGGTAGCGTTGTGCATTAACATCGTAGCTCTGGCTTGAGGATCATTAGTTGACTCTTGTTAATCTCATGTTATTAAAGATCTGTAAAAGGCTCAGACGGTGAGAAGGGGAGCAAACCAGCTTCCCCGCCCTGACAATGAGGGTGCAAGATGACCCAATACAACACCGAATGCTCTCAGCTTGGTGTGGCCATTATCTGTGGAATGCATGACAGAACAGGGCGGTTTCCAGAGTGGTCTTTGAAGGAGGTCATTCAGTGCATGTTCCAAGCATTTGGGTAGCATGGAAGGCAGCATGAAGTTAGGAGTGGACAAGAGGGACAAGGAATGATGAGGAGAGAAGCATGGGGAGGGCATAAGAAGCAAGACGGTGCTTAGGAGCTGAGCATGGAGATGCAGGTAGCAGTGGAGTTATGGATTGCCTTGGTGAGAAGCTCAGACTTCATGCAGAAGAGGGGAAGTCAACAGAGACTGAAGGAGAGGAGGGAGAACAGGGTAAGAGCAGCAGGAATGATCTAATCGATCTGCCATCTCTCTCACTATTCTGATTAAACCACAAAGCTCATTATGAAACTGTGTAAAGCTAAAATCCTTCACTTCAGGTCAAAGCGTGGCTCTTTGGAAACTTTGGGATGTGTCTGCATTGCACCTCACCTCTGAGGAGGTGGGGGTTCTGGGGAGAGGAATAACCTAAAAAAAGCAATAGACAGAAGTCTGTCTCCTAAGCTTGTTTGCACCTCTCCCATCTATAACATGTATCATCCTTCAAACTAGAGCTTCATAAAACAATGTTACATGACTAAGCCTGGCTCCAGTCTTTTGTATCCCAAGGTTATCAGAGCACGTTCAAGGTGAACACCTGCTTTCTCACCTACTGACTTTCTATTCTCATGCCCGTAGCTTAATTAGTGTGACAGAAATCACATTGGACAGAGCGTAAAGTAAACTCGCACATCTCCTTGGACAAAGAAAACCTACAAAACTTGGGAAGATGCCACATCCTCCAAACCCAATAGGATCCTACAGCAATTCTTCTCTCACGCACACATGAAATATTTAATCAAAGCCAGCCAGTCCCAGAACAAACCTCTTTCTGAGCCATCAGGAAACCATCCAGTGCTGATAGGAAGGGAAAGCAGG
The DNA here is from genome assembly GCF_027887155.1 of Malaclemys terrapin pileata. Classification (NCBI taxonomy): domain Eukaryota; kingdom Metazoa; phylum Chordata; order Testudines; family Emydidae; genus Malaclemys; species Malaclemys terrapin. The sequence goes on along the minus strand of NC_071506.1, from coordinate 132,659,631 downwards.
CCGATTATATGCCAGTACTGAAGGGCTGGCAGCAGGAAAGGATTAAAACACTAGATTACAGGATTCTCTCTGGGGACACGTTACGATAACTCATTCCCTGACCACCAGCCAATCACCACTCCCTGTGGCCTGAAACACTCTACTTATGTGAGGTTTGATCAATGCCGCTCTCAGAACGTTAATATAATTTGAGACCGATTGGTGGGAAGCCACAAGTGTACTTGCCAAAAATAGAGAGAAAGTAACAAGTATACAGGAAAGCTACTCAAACCCAATGGACCAAGTCACTAGGACTACCAAGTTTGAACATTAAAAACAGACTTGAGAGAATTAACTTATTTCAAAGTAAAAATATAAGTTTCCCCCTCCTGGAATCAGAATATTAGGGTTGAAAACAAAGGGATTTAGTTTGATAAAAAGAACTAAAAAGCAGACTCATGTATCATACTATTCATGTACACTGGTACACAGCAGCAGCAGCAGAGTAGCTGAAGCAGAGAATGCCTGGAGGCAATGTTAAGGGGGCAGGGGAGGCACAACCCTTAAGAGTTGTTCTAACAAACGAGATGCTACACATGCTTGAAGCCTGATGCTGTTCAGTCTCAATCCTTGCTACCATTACTGACCACGAGATTATACTAGTATCTTAGAAAAGACCCCCCCCCCAGTTTGTATCAGTTTATAACAGGAGTTCTCAACCTTTCCCTCCTACGACCCCACACAACGTTCCTCCCGAGAATCCTTTCCCCCATTCCCATGGTGCTGCAGGGAAGGAACTGTAGGAACTGGCACAATGGTTTATGGTGGCACCTGAAGGCCAGATATTTCCATGCCAGCTCTGCTTCAGCAGAACACCAGATAGGGCGAATAGAGAATCATGACTCCTCCAAACAAGTGTTGGTGGCTCCCTCACGCGTCCCAAACCACACGTCAAGAAGCACCTATGTACATTTGTAACACTGGAGCAGGAGATTCAGTGAGCTCCATGCACAGTGTAAGCGTTATTTCGCATGTACTCACCAGTCTGTAGAGTCTGCTTTCCCCCTGAGAGGACTCCCAGGGGCAGAGTACCTGTGGGAGTCAGGCCCTTGAGAGTCAGCACGCTCTCACTCTCCTCTCTGGAAAAAGGATGCAGAAGGATGGATTACTCTTACCAAAGCCAGCATTTAGGCAAGAGGGTTACAGCCAGAGGCATGATCACTAAAATATTCCTTCCCTCATAGGGGAATGCTACATACTTACCTTTGGGTAACCCTCAAGCCTAGGTCTGTACTATCTTGGCAGTAAACTGTTGAAGGTGATCCAAACAGCTTACATTTGATGTCTTTCTATCAGGAAGTTTAATACAACCTTGTAAGTTGAGGTGCTCTGTTTACTAGGATGACGTGCAGCAAAGCCAACATCAAGGCCATCACTGCCCCAATATACCTCTACCCCGATATAACACGAATGAGGATATAACGCAGTAAAGCAGTGCTCCAGAGGGGTGGGGCCGCGCACTCCGGAGGATCAAAGCAAGTTTGATATAACGCGGTTTCACCTATAACACAGTAAGATTTTTTGGCTCCCGAGGACAGTGTTATATCGGGGTAGAGATGTACTTCCTTGTTTACATGAAATGCATCTCTGATCTGGAGGGATCCCTACTATAGGTCTAATCTTCTCTGTTTATGAGGATGCTAGCTTTGATGGGATGGAGGTTTTTGTAGTACCCGAAGAACAGGACTGACCATCAGCTTTGCAGCACCAGACACAGATACATGGGAGCCATTTTCCCAAACCCAGACCCCCCATTTTGATATAGTTTTGCAGACTCTCTCAGCTGGATTCCTGCCTGCATACTACTACCTTCACTCATATAGGTCAGACAGAGGAGCAACCCCCAGGACCAAGATCGCACATTAAGCTCAGACACAAAACACTCCCACGTTGCCTTCTTACCGGAGAACTGAAAAAACACGCGCCATCTTCCCAATGGCTCTGATCTTATTCCTGATTATCTCCTTACGGACTGTCGTGCCTGCTTTGAAAGAAAAAAATTGTGTAAGAATTTCCTGCCCCCCTTTTAAAGCCACAGGTAATGTCAGTATGCACCATCTGTCTGGCTCTAGAAAAGAGAAATCATGGATTACAAATTCACAGCTATGTTCTCTAGAAAACAGTCTATTTGGAGGGGGTAGGAATGGAAATGAGGATGGTGACACTGACAAAATAAAGGTCTAAGGAAAGAGTAGAACCACCAGAAGAATGGATCACACACTTCTTGCTTGAAGCAGCAGATCTTTACTCGACAGGTCAGATCACACTACACAGAATGTAACAAAAATGACTCAGCCATGTAGACAGCTTGGTAAGGCAGACAACGGACAAATCTGACTGCTGATGAATACCTTGGAATGCTGGGCTGTGCTTGCAGAAGAGAGAGTGGTCACACAAGCATCACCTCTGGCATAAACACACACAGTGAATGGCTGGCTGGAGCCTTGCAACTCTGCTTTGACCCTCGCTCAAACACAGCAAGGTAGACGTACTCCCCTTTTATTACACACACTGGGAGAAAAGCATGGAAGGTGATTGATGATAAAATAGGATAGACACATCTTCTCTCAGCTCAGACTCTTCAAATGGCACTATCACACATTAGAACAGTACAAGCTACATTGGAGATCGAACATGCACCAATGGTTCTGCCATGCACTAGGTGGCTGCATTAGGAAGTCAAATAGAAATGTGACCCCATCTCAAGTTCCTAGAGGAACACAGCAGGGTTAAAAAACACACAGCGCTTCTGTTAAAGCTGAAAGGGGGATGGAGAGCCTCCCCAACTAGTCAGCTATTCAAATCCACTCCAAGGAATCTGCTGGCACAGGCAGTGAGAATTAAGCTTGTAGCAAATTCTAGCGGGGTACCTTTCTGATAGCTTGAAATGTAGTGATCTTCAGGGAGAGGAGACACCAAGAAACAAGGAAATGAAGACAGAGATAGAAGAAACAAATTTAATTTTCATGGGAGGGAGGGGGAAAAAAATAATCAAAAATGAAATTCAATGGGAGAAGCGGGTTAAAGTCTTGACCTGTTGATAGAAGTGGCACCTGGTTACATTATACCTCTCCTACTGCTTCCATGCCGCATTTACTTTATTTTCTCTCAATACTTTTCCATTTATCAAAATGTATGTAGTGCCCCACCTGCATTCAGCTTCCTTCACACATCATCACTTCAAAAATCACTAATCAGGACCAAATAATTGGCTGCTATTTCTGGAGCTAGTATGAAAAGGAAGAACAAATTGGCCCAGTGCTTGAGTGTTAAAAGTTTAGATCTAGCAGGGCAGAGTAGCAGCGGAGAGACGGTCTACACAGTAAATTGGGTAATAATGTTTGAGTGAGAAAAAATAACATGGTGAATAGTCCCATGACCTGGTAATGCCAGGAAATCACTCTTCAGAATATCTAGTGCAAGGGTAGACAACCTTTCAGAAGTGGTGTGACGAGTCTTCATTTATTCACTCAAATTTAAGGTTTCGCGTGACGGTAATACATTTTAACGTTTTTAGAAGGTCTCTTTCTATAAGTCTATAATATATAACTAAACTATTGTATGTAAAGTAAACAAGGTTTTCAAAATGTTTAAGAAGTGTCATTTAAAATTAAATTAAAATGCTGATCTTACGCCGCCAACCTGCTCAGCTTGCTGCCAGCCTGGGGTTCTGTTCACCTAGGCCAGCAGTGGGCCGAATAGGGCCTGCGGCCGAGACCCCAGACCTGGGGGTGGGTGTTTCAGGGGTCAGGGAAGAGGGCTGGGGATATGGGGGTGCAGGGCAGAAGGCTGAGTATGTGTGGGGGGGTTCAGGGCAGAGGGATGGGGCTGTGGAGGTGCAGGGCAGAGGGTTGGGTGTGTGGGGGTGCAGGGCAGAAAGCTGAGTGTGTGTTGGGGTATGGGGGGTTCAGGGCAGAGGGCTGAGTGTGTGTTGGGGTGGGGGTGGTTCAGGGCAGAGGGCTGGGTGTGTGGGGGGTGCAGGGCAGAGGGCTGGGGTGCTCGGCTCGTGGGGGTGCTCCCAGCCCCCTACCCCGAGCGGCTCATGGCAGGGGGCTGGAAGGGATATGCCCTGTTCCACTCCCTTCCCCCAGGCTCCGTCCCTACCTCTCTCTGCCTCCTCTATGGAGCTGTGTGGACGCTGCCGCTCTTCCCCCGCCCCCTCGTTAGGGCCATCAGCTGATTGGCCAGGGACAGAAAGGATGCAGGGCAGGAAAGCACCACACTGGGGGAAGAAGCGGGGGAGGGGGGAAGCTTGGCTGCCGCGGAACCAAGCTTTTGCCTCCTGCCCCCGCAGGGAAGAGCAGTGGGCGGGAGGGCTGAGGGCCGGGACCACCGCAGGGAGTTGCGTGCCACTCAAAATCGGCTCACGTGACATGTTTGGTATGCGTGCCGTAGGTTGCCAACCCCTGATCTAGTGCCACAAATAAGTACAACCCTATGCACTTCACTGTCACTGGATTGCAAGGGGACAAAGTTTGGTATTTGGTTCTAAAGTGGATTCCAATCTCTCTGAATTTAGCTTTAAACTATTACCTCACCACTGTTAACAGCCCAACTTGTAATAAAGGTTGTTACCTTCCAAAGTTTCATCACCATCTGAAATCAACTCATCATCAGAGCAGATGTTGAGGATGTTGACCAGCATCTCTGTGACTGCAAGAAGTAGTGACAAATAGGTAGGAAGATTAGAGGGGGCTGGCGCTCACACTGCTCAAGGGAGGAGGGTGAGCCGGATTGAACCAATGATATCAGTCATTTACACATTTGAAGAGGGAGCCCAAAGATATTTTATAGCTACATTCTGCAGCATTTTTTATTGCAAAGGATCCCAAAACACGCTGGATTAGATACTTGAGACCCTCTGTCACAGAGGTGGGTGCAATCTGAGCATTGCACAGAATGCTGCACAACTGCATGGGAACTGATCAGGGAGTGGGGTATCCATAGTGTTCATGCAGAAGAGATTGGGTCTCAGTTAAGGTCCCTTCCCAATCTCCTTCACTCCCCCCACCCCACAAAAACTGCATAATACGCCATCTGTTTCAGGGAATGTTGGCTCTTCTGGGATTTCAACCTTTGGTTCCACAGAGTAAACATTTTAGACCTTTAAGCTATCCCCAAAACCTAAAGCCCTGAATGAAAATCTAGACTAGTTGGGAGAGGACAGCGCTCCTTTGTTAAGAAGCTGGAATTTTGGCAAAATTTGGGGTTTTTTTAGGCAGCTGTACCTTATTAAAACTGAAATCAAAACCTCTCCCTGACTGTGGTGAATGCTCTGATAGGCCACACATCTACATGATATTTATCTCTTTCTTTATGTAGCATGGAAGATGTCAGCACAGTTGGGGGAATTACCTAATCAGGGCTGGTTCACAGATAATCAGGGCTGGTTCACAGATAATCAGGGTGGAGGGATAGCTCAGTGGTTTGAGCATTGGTCTGCTAAACCCAGGGTTATGAGTTCAATCCTTGAGGGGGCCCCTTAGGGATCTGGGGCAAAAATCAGTACTTGGTCCTGCTAGTGAAGGCAGGGGGCTGGACTTGATGACATTTCAAGGTCCCTTCCAGGTCTAGGAGATAGGATATCTATTATTTTATTTTATTTATTTATTTACAGTACAAAAATATTGTGAAATGGGGACCATTTTATTTAACTTCTTGGTAATGGAAAAGCAGACCTTCTTTGCCAAAGAAACTTAAAATCTGGGGAACTTTAGCCATCAGAGTTCTACTACTGTACAATAGGTCATGGTAAGTCTGAACTACTTATCAATGCCATTTTACACTGCCAAGCTGTACCACATATTTAAAACTTCCTAGATAATCCCCTGATTTGATATTTACAGATATTTAGTTACCCTCAGGGGGATGTTAACACATACAGTGCTCTGATCGGTCACTGTTTAGGCCAAACAGAAATCTGAATGCTTTATTTCTTACCCTTTTCCCCTACAAAAGGTAAAGACCATGTGAAGACATCCATGAAGTTTGGAAGCCAGTAGGGGTGTGGAGAACAGTTGAACTGTCTGATGTTCATGACATTGTTTTCATATTTCAGCACAGCAGCTAAAAAAGAATAGAGAGAGAGAGAATGTGTATATGCAGGCACGGTGAGCTCTGAGGCGCAAAGACTGTCTCCCTCTAGGTTCGTTCAGCACTGAGCATTAGTGATCACACAATGACAACTAGTTCAATTTGTGCAGCACCAAACTACTACTTATCTAGAATTAAGAGGCTTAAGTGGTATTTTCAGTTTATCAACTACAGGGCATGAAGTTTTAGACATTTCACAATAGCTCATCTTCCAAATAGCTCCTCAGGACAATATAATGAGACTCTAAAGAAAAAGTACACTCTGCTCAGAAGCTTCAAACGGTCACCTCAAAGAAACCATGAACTAGAAACTCTTGGTCCTAAGTTAAGGTTAGAAAGATAAGTGGAAAGTTTCCCTCACTCCTTATTTAATATCAGAAGGGTTAAAGTTTATGAACATGGACAGCAACTGCATGTTACAGCGGCGTAGTCACTATTACTGGTGAGTTGCCATTACAGGCATGTATGTCATTCCCCCAGGGCTTATAACTTGACAGTTTAGTTGTAACAGCATGCAAACTGTCATCTTAATAATCAGTTAAAGCCAGGTAAGCCATTTCTGGCTCAGAGTGCGAAAGAAGGGGTCTTGTTTAAGTTTGCTACTTAGTCCAGTTTAGACAAAATAAATACATAAATAAATACTTTAGCTTTTAGCTTTAGAAACAAGATTCACAGCTGCTTTTAGTCCTTAGTGTGGTTCTAATTTCACAGCAATGCTCCTTTTCCCAATGCATGTCAATATTAATTTAAGAGCCCCTGATGACATGATATAAGATAGTGTCAAGTATCAGGGGGTAGCCGTGTTAGTCTGTATCTACAAAAACAACAAGGAGTCTGGTGGCACCTTAAAGACTAACAGACCTATTTGGGCATAAGCTTTCGTGAGTTAAAACCTCACTTCTTCGGATGCATGATATAAGATGACATTCCCACAGATATCAGAATCAGAGGTGAAGGCCTATTAAGTACTCTTGGCCAAGCAGTTTAAGATTGTTCCCTCTGAAGCATACACTAGGGCTGTGTCCAGAGTAACTGATTGCCACAAACTCCTCTTCAAGACTATTCCTCTGCCCTCCAGATCAGGCTCTTAGGAAAGAGTTCCTGCTCTCAGCCTAAATTTTACCTTTGCTCATTTTCATCCCATTATTTGTATTTATAACCACCATGGACTATTCTGAACAATTTTCTTCTTCCTTCTCCTTCGTGTTTACATATGTCAAACGCTTCTAGCTATAGTGTGTCCTGTGGACCCACTGACCTGATGATGTCAGTGAAACAGTGCGTGACTTCAGTAAGCAATACCACAACAATCTGCTGCCAATCTGAATGCAGCTGCAAAGCTAATAGCAGAGCTACTTTTCATTCAGTGCCACCATCCAAAAAAGGAAAATAATGTGATGCTGAAGTATCTAAGTTGAACTGACTAAAGGAAAGAAATTCAGAACCAAAGCTACTAACTCCATGGTTTATTTATTCCTTTGCGCACTGGTGCTGCAACACATGGGTTGGGATAGGGTCAAGTCATACACAGAGTGGCAATCTTCACTATGAGTTTACAGGCTTTTGTCAAACTGACACTTAATGAAGCTCTTTTGGATTCAACACTAGCTTATCCCAGGCACACACCACACTGAAGATGAGATGTTTTCTTAGGATTCCATCAGACCACTGTGGCAGATAAAAGGTAATACTAACTTCAGGGATCTTGAGGAGCCTGTTTTGAGCTGTTCCACCGTCTTCCCCAGTTGTCACTTCCCAGACACCCACCTCCCCCTGAAAGCTGAGAACCAGATGAGTGGGAGTAGAATCATATCAGCAGGTCAGGCCAGGCTGGAAGAGAGGGGTAGCAGCACACAGCAGCTAGCATGATGCAGTTGGCTCAGTGGCTAGCATGTTCTGGCTCACAGGCTGTGCACACACCTAGGGAAGTGGAAGAGGTTTCATTGAAATGAGAAGGATGGAGTGAACTGGGGCTACTGCTAACAAAACAGGAGGAGGAAATTGGAGAGGGGTTTCCTAAGGGTTCATATTCAAACAGCACTGGCATCCAAAACAACTGCAGAGACATGGCCTTGCCAGCCTTACCCTTGTTGTTATACACATCTAGGTAATTTGGTGCAGAGAAGATCGTGATTAGCGATGGAAAGCCTGTTGTCTGGCTCTTCCTGTACATTCGGTACCTAGAAGGCAGGGCATGGTGTTAGCATTCTGGTCTTGCTAAGGGTAGAAAAACTGAAAAAACATTCTTGCACAGTCCTAGCACTGCAGCACTTACCCGGCATCCTGGGCTTCATGAGCTCGGATTACAGATAACAAACTATTGTTTTGCAAAAATTCACAGACTGCAGGGTAACTAAAGAGAAGAGTTTTAAATACATTAGTAGGTAGCAAAGACAAAAATCCTCCCTCCTCTGGGGAGGCAGGAGAAATGAGAACACAGAGCGTTAATGATCTCGTGAGCTTTGCAATTAATCTTTAAATGATAGCACTGCACACAGTTGTGGGCTGATTTCAGATGTGCTGAGCATCTTTGGCTAGGTCTACCCTCCAGCTGGGAGTGAGCCCCCAACCCTGGCTGGCAGACTGACGCTGGCATGGCTCAAGCTAGCGTGCTAAAAAACAGTAGTGTGGATGTTACTACACCAGCAGAGGCTTGCACTAGCCGCCGAGCTCAGACCCACCTGCTCCTCTGGCTTCAAGCTTAGGTGGCTAGCGTGAGCCTCAGCCAGTGCAGCAACATTCCCAATGCTATTTTTAGCATGCTAGCTAGAGTCCTGCAGTCACAAGTCTGTCTACCCAGGCGGGGAAGCTCACTCCCAGCTGCAGTGTAGTCATACCCTTCAAAGCCAATGAAAGCTGCAAGCGCCCAGCACCTCTGAAATAAGGCCACATCTATGTACAGTGCCATCTTTTAAAGATTAATCACAAAGCACATTGGAAACAATAGTCAGTCTGGATTCCTACGCTAAATCCCAACCAGGCAGGTTGCAAGGAGTCAAGTATAGAAAATTATCTTTTAAAATTATTTCTTTCCTTCTAAAATCCCCTTGATACCTTCTGGTCCCTGAAATTATCTCCAAAAGCACCATAACAGGTACCAGAAGTCTTATTACAATCTTAGATACTTGCGATTTCATCGAGTGATGCATCCAGGGGCAGCTTCAGGGAGTCAGGTACCACCCAAGTAGCTCTCCCATAGGGGAAAAACAGCTTTAATGCAAGTTCATGCATTTCTGTGCTTACACAGACAGCCCAAGAACCTGGTAAGTAGGGGCATTTAACACAACAATTGGATTTCACTCCATCTCTCCATTCGCTTTTAAACACTACCCAGGGCAAGTCAGAAGCCATAGTTTATCTGAGCCCCACTGAAACTCTGCTTACCTGTAGAAATAGGAGCAACCTCGAACAGTGTTGTGAGTGAAATGCTCTAGCGTCTTCTCATTGCCGTAATCCTCTGATGGATCAGACCAGAGTAGGTCACACATCGGACCAAAGGCTGGAGGCTCTTTAAACCTGTCTAACTGGAAGGTGCACACAAAATGAGGACAATTGTGGAGGTCAAGTGGCTTTGTAACCAAGGGGTACATGCTTCTAGGCAGAAGAGCTCTGGAGATGGGCTAGTTCGAATGAATTAGGATTAGAGCTTTGGACACCTCCTCTCTTACTGAGACCAAAACTGAGTCTACTCAACAGCTCTGAGCTTCCTCCCTTCTCTTTTTCCATCTTTTGGGGAGCAAGGTCTGAGTGGCAGCCATCTGATCACCACTTGGATGCTCATGAGTTGCCTGGCTTTCTGCCCCTGCCTGCTTTCTCTTCTCCCTCAAAACATTCAGAAGAGATCTTCACTGTGGGAGAACCGACATACTATCTGACTTGAAGCTCCCTGGTATAACCACTAGAGAACCTACACTCAGTGTCTACAGAAATTCAATGCAGTCAGCATCAAGGATGTTATTAACCTGTTACATAGCGGCAGAAAAAGTAAATTCTATATAATAATGAAAAACATACTGCAGACTTAAAAATGCAAACTAAGTCAATGACACGCTACCAGGTAGCAATTCAGGAAGAAGAGCAGGAACCAAGTCTTAGTAACCAACCCAAAGGCCTTTAAATTAGCCTGGAGTTTTGCTGACGGAAGGCCCAACTTGGGACAATCTGCCAGGCCCTTGCAACCAACCAGCTCTGGCTGCATGAGAGAATTAAGGATGAGGTGGGAGAGAGGAAGGAAAGTGTGTGATCCATTACCCTCAAACACTCAAAGTAGCTTGAGCTGTGCTGCAGAACTACAGAGCATGCTGCGGTCTCAAGATACATGGGGGAGTATCAGAAACAGCAGATAAAATGGAGGAATAGCAAACGTGCATAGCATGTTTTTCGACAAAGAACATCAAACTACAGCAGCCACCTGTGGGATGCAAAGGCTGTTAACCAGTGCCCAGAATGCTCCATAATAAGGACTAAGGAGCTGTACTGTCCATGCAACTGACAGGGCTTTGGCTTTTTAACATATTGTCCAAAAGGCCCACGCACACTGAACTGCTTGGAACTCAATTTCTTTACCTCGGAACAAAAAAAAGCTGTTATATTCCTGCTGGGATCTTGGGTTCCCAGGAGGGTATCAAACCTGATGCTTAAACTGCAGTCAAACCCTTTCAGTAAAGGGATCAAAGAAAGCCCTATTAAGACCAAACTTCAACAATCCAAGATTCCAGAGGAAGCGATAACTCTCATATCCACCAGAGATGGATTGTGAGAGTATGCAACTAAAATGGAACCCTAGTAATACAAGTGCGCAATAAAAATGTCTGTGTGAATGACGAGTGAGATTACTTACTTTCCTAATGTCATCTAGACATGTGATTTCTGGAGACAGTCCTCCATGGACGCACAGGAACTGCTGGTTTAGGAGGGCGGCAAGAGGAAGACAGTCAAATGTATCCATACATGCATCATACACTCGCTCCGAATATTTGATTCGACCTAACGGGGAGAGCAGGCAGGAGAGAGAGAGAGATGGTTTATCTTCTACCCAATGTGAGTTGATCAAGTTGGATGAAAAGATTCCAGGCCATTCATGCATTCAGACTAACATACTGATCTGTAGCATTGTCAGAGGAAGCTAATGTAGAAGGTGAAACAAACAGTCTACACCTATGACATTCTAAGCAAAGCTTTCCTCTAGCACATTAATGGAGCTGTCTTAGAAAATACTTAATGACCCTGAAAGTCAAAAGGCTTCCAATGTGGCCCCAGTCAGGAACTTTTACTTTAATCTTCTCCCCTCAAGCTCAGAAATTAACTTATCCTAGTGCATGTTAACTTCCATAGCAAGAACTTCCTGGAAGAGGCGCCTCAGCATTGCCAAGGGTTAGAAAGAACTTGGTTTACTAATAAAATCATGTAAATATCTTACATTCATATTGCACCTTTCATCTCAAAGGACCCCAAAGAATCTTACAAGCTTCAACTACTATGCAGACTATACACTAGGAACTGCAACAGCTGTTTAACTTGGCACAACCAATAACAGTTTAGATAAGGAATTGTGGTTTCGGTTGGATACGAGTGCTTCAAGGGAGGCTCAGGGAGGCTAAGGAGCTAGAATTTGACCAGGCTACCAGGGGTTAACACACCAAGTCTTACAAAAAAATAGCATATAATCTTTAATGTCCACATATGGTCAGGTTCTCAGCTTTATGCCTCAGCCTGATGTCAGAGATACAATCAACTAGTAGCAGTTCTCTCACCATGCTGAGGCACTAGTTCATTACTGATTCAGAGAGAAGAGAGCCCTTCAGTGCACTTTCAGCACCATTCCCTGCAACTTGTGTTATTTCAAGGGCTCCTGAGTACTGACCTGACCCAACCTTTTCTGCCTGAGACCTGAACAGATTAGAACACAAAATGATCTGATTCCCCCAAAAGAAGCCACTGAGAACAAGTTTTCTTATTTAGCGTGCTGAGTTGGCCCAAAGGGCTTAAAAAAAAAAGTTACATCCCGCAATCTCCACCTTAAAATGCATTCTAAAAGCCTATGTTTTAGATTTCTTTTTATGGATACAACAGGAGGTGCTGTTCTAAGCAGCAGTATGTCTAGACACCTGCTGGCTTAACCATTAATGCTCTGCAATCTGATATCGTTTGCTGCTTGTTTTAACAGATAGGCTAGGAAGGTTTTCAGTAAGTGTCACGGAAGTGATATGGGTTTCCTAAAAGCAGAAACTAAGTTTTCACAACCAGTTGCCAGATAGATTCAGAAACGTCCCCCGTCAGATGCTATTGAAGTAGTAAGACCCTACAACACCAAGTAGTCACATTAGGAGATCACCACATCAAAGTACACATGGTCTCATGTCTGGCAGCCATCTTAGATGGTGATGTATCACCACAACCATGTCTTGGAAAAAATCTTACTGTTACTGTAAGATTGACCTTCATCTACAAGGAAAGGGTGATATTACTGAATTTTTCATTTTCTCCCTCCCTTATTTCTGTGGCTCAAAAAGGCTTCTGTAGTGAAACATTTATGTACAGGAAGAGAAAAGGCGGTTTTTGTTTATTATGCTTTTCAACAGGGGATCCTGGGAACAGAATACAGAACCTTTAACCTCTAGATCACTGGCTCAAATCCAGCCCAGCTCAGTAGAGAGAAATAATGACCATCATCAGATGGCTTTTCGGTATTCAGCATGAAGCAAGCTGATGCCTCTCAGCTCATTTCTGAACAAACAGGTAGATTCCTGTCACACTTTACCCCTCTGACAGCCAGCTGAGCTACAGAACTGAACTACTATCTGTCCTCTAGAGACGACTCTTTCAGGTCAGGGTCGAAGTGACTGCTGCCTCTGCTATGCTTGTTGTGTGGAGAGAGGATTTCAGTCTCCAGTGCTGGCATGCCACTTGACCTTTCACCAGCACTAGTTTCACATACTTTAAAAAGTTATAAATACTATATTTAACTAAAATAAAATTATCTTAGAGGTAATGATTCGCCCAGTACAAACACTAGGAAGAGTCCTTTATTTTCTTCCAGCTGTAATCACCAATTCCAGCTGCACAAACTGAACTGAAAGTCACTTGGCAGTAATTATAGGGTGCTGGGTCTAGAAACTGGGGAGAAGGAGGGGACTTTGCATGCAACCATTTGTCAGTAACACAGGAGATGGGCTTGCACTCCTTTTATCTGCATTCATATTCCTTTTACCAAGAGAACTCAAATGCTACTTTAGCGTATGTTCAGCACTCCATAGGATTGGTTCAACCCAAAATACTGAACAGCATTTAAAGCAGTGTGCTAGAATACTGGAAATGAGAGGACAGCTAAGTGCAGATACATTTGCCAAAGCCAGCTAGGCCATCCAAGACAGGGCCAATAGAGGACCGAGAGCCCTGACCTGGCCAGATGCTAGTGCATCTATGTCATTACTGAGGAGAACTGGGTATACTTACATTCCTGTTTAAAGGTGAAGTATTCTGTGAGGTGCCTGCACTCATGGTTCCCTCGAAGCAGGAACAGCGTTTTGGGATGATTTATCTTTAAACTCCATAAATACAGCACACACTACAAACGAGATGGAAGAAGATGGTATGTCATAAAACCTTTTATAGGGCACTAATCATCTATAGACTTTACTGAGAGTTTTTGGGAATAACATAAGAATGGCCATACTGGATCAGATCAATGGTCCATCTAGCCCAGTATCCTGTCTTCTGACAGTGGCCAGTGTCAGATGATTCAAAGGGAATGAGCAGAACATGGGAATTAATCAAGTAACCTACCCCTTGTCATCCAGTCCCAGCTTCTGGCCGTCAGAAGTTTAGGGACATCCAGAGCATGGGGTTGCCTCCCTGACTGTCTTGGCTAATAAACATTGATGGACCTATCCTCCATGAACTTATTTAATTCTTTTTTGAACCCAGTTATAGTTTAGGCCTTCACAACATCCCCAGCAACAAGTTCCACAGGTTGACTGTATGTTGTGTGAAATATTCCCTTATGTTTGTTTTAAACCTGCTGCCCAATAATTTTATTGGGTGACCCCTAGTTCATGTGTTATGTGAAGGGTTAAATAACACTTCCTTATTCACACCATTCATGATTGTACAGACCTCTATCATATTGCCTCTTAGTCTCTTTTTTAAGATGAACAGTCCTGGTCTTTTTAATCTCTTCTCATATGGAAGCTGTTCCATACCCCTAATAAATTTTGTTGCTTTTCTCTGTTCTTTTTCCAACTCTAATATCATTTTTGAGATGGGACAACCAGTATTCAAGGTGTACCATGAATTTATATAGTGGCATTATGATATTTTGTCGTCTTATCTATTCCTTTCCTAATGGTTCCTAAATTGTTAGCTTTTTTGATAACTACTGAACATTGAGCAGATGTTTTCAGAGAACTAACCACTATGACTCTAAGATCTCTTTCTTGAGTGGTAACAGCTAATGTAGACCCTGTCACTTTGTATTTATAGTTGGGGTTATGTTTACCAATGTGCATTACTTTGCTTTATCAACAGTGAATTTCATTTGCCATTTTGCCACAGATACAAAGGGATCTCACAAAACTGGTTAACTCGTCTCAGTCAGCTTTGGACTTAACTATCTTGAGTAATTTCATCTCATCTGCAAACTTTGCCAATTCACTGTTTACCCCTTTTTTATACGTAATTTATGAATATGTTGAACAGCATTGGCCCCAATACAGATCCTTGGGGATCCTGCTATTTACTCCTCTCCACTGTGAAAACTGACCATTTATTCCTATCCTATCTTTGAACCAGTTGCTGATCCACAAGAGGACCTTCCCTCTTATCCCACACTGCCTACATTGCTCAATAGCCTTTGGGAAGGGACATTGGGCTTTCTGAAAGTTTAAGTACACTATATCCACTAGATCACCCTTGTCCACAAGTTTGTTGACCCCCTCAAAGAATTCTAATAGATTAGTGAAGCATGATTTCCCTTTACAAAAGCCATGTTGATTCTTCCCCAACATATTGTGTTCATCTAAGCGTCTGATAATTGTGTTCAGTACCAGGCAAATTTGTAGAAACGACAGTACAGAAATTCAGTTTACCAGCCTATAATCTCCAGGATCGCTTCTGGATACTTAAAAAAAAAAAAAAAAAAAAAAAAAAAAAGATCAACATTACATTAGCTATCTTCCTGTCATCTGGTACAGAGGCTGATTTAAGCAATAGGTTACATACCACAGTTAGTAGTTCTGCAAATTTCGTATCTGAGTTCCTTCAGAACTGTTGGGTGAATGCCATCTGGTCCTGGTGACTTATTACTGTTTAATTTATCAATTTGTTCCAAAACCTCATCTACTGATACCTCAAGCTGGGACAGCTCCTCAGATTTGTCACCTAAAAAGAATGGCTCAGATGGGGTATCTCACTCACATCCTCTGCAGTGATTAGCAATGCAAAGAATTCACTGAGCTTCTCTGCAATGGCCTTGTCTTCCTTGAGTGCTCCTTTAGCATTTCGATCGTTGAGTGGTCCCACTGATTGTTTGGCAGGTTTCCTGCTTCTGATGTACATAAAATTTGCTGTTGATTTGTGTGTTTTGCTAGTTGCACCTCAAATTCTTTTTTGGCCTGCCTAATTATACTTTTACATTTGACTTGCCAGAGTGCATGTTCGTTACTCCTGCCATGAGTGCAGGGGACTGAACTAGATGACCTCTCAAGGTCCCTTCCAGGTGCACGATTGTATGATTCCTTTCTATTTTCCTCAGTCATATTGGACTTCCAATTTTTAAAAGAGGTCGGTTTATCTCTAACCACCTTTTTTACTCTGTTGTTTAGCCAAGGTGGCTTTTTTTGCGCTCCTTCCTGTTTTCTCTTTTATTTGGGGTATACATATAGTTTGAGCCTCTATTACAGTGTTTTTTAAAAGGTTCCATGCAGCTTAAAGGCATTTCACTCTGGTGACTGTTCCCTTTAAATTCCATTTAACTAGCCTCCTCACTTTTGTGTTCCCCCTTTTGAAGTTAAATGCTATTGTAGTGGGTTTCTTTGGTATTTTCCCCAAGGATGTTAAATATAATTACATTTATGGTTGCTATTACCAAGTGGCTCAACTACATTCACCTCTTGGACCGGATCCTGTGCACCACTTAGGACTAAATCAAGAATTGCTTCTCTCCTTGTGGGTTCCAGGACTAGCTGCTACAAGAACTAGTCATTAATGATGTCTAGAAATTTTATCTCTGTATCCCAATCCTGACGTGACACGTTCCCAGTCAATATGGGGATAGCTGAAATCCATTATTATTGGTTTTCTGATTTTTTAGCTTCTCTAGTCTCTAAACATTTCACAATCATGGTCACCATCCTGGTCAGGTGGTCAGTAATATATTGCTACTGCTATACTCTGATTCAAGCACAGAATTTCTACCCATAGAGATTCTGTGTTTGATTCAGTTAAGGTTTTTACTATATTTGACTATGCTTTCTTTCACATATAGTGCCACTGCCCCACTAGTGTGACCTACTCTGTCATTCCTATATATTTTATACCCTAGTATTACTGTGTTCCATTGATGATCATCATTCCAGCAAGTTTCTATGGTGCCTGTTATATCAATATCCTCAGGACTGGCGCAACCCATTAAGTGACCTAGACGGTCGCCTAGGGCACTACAATTTGAGGGGCGGCGACCGCGGCAGTATTTCGGCAGTGGGACCTTCCACTGCCTCTGTGGTGGGGCGGCATTTCGAGGCGGGACCTTCCGCCGCCTAGGGCGGCAGAAAAGCTGGCGGCGCTCCTGAATATCCTCATTTAATAATGCACTCAAGTTCACCCAAAAGTTGATTTCAAGTAGAACTTTAAGAGCAACCTAGTTCCATAAGCAGCATCAGATCTTATCTTAGCCAACTTCACCAGTGGGGGAAAAGCCACAGCACACATTTCTCTATATTAGGCTTGAGCTGGAGAACTGACAGATGAGATCTCATTCAACTGAAACCAACTTTGCATTGGGTGGGGGCAGCTTTTCCTTCCTTCCTCCCTGTCAGCAGAAACCAAAGCAAGAGCACTCATTTTCAGAGCAGCTAAGCACAAACAGATGGACAGTATCTCTACAGCTGTCCCATCTGCAACGTAAACTGGAGATCATTAAGTCCTTGCTGACCATTATATCAAATGTGTTGAATATTAGTTAGAGGCTAATGTTTTAGTATGGGGGGAAAAAAAAAAAAACTTCCGAGTACGTGTTATATTCATGTGATATAGATGCTAGAAGAAATGAAAAAGCCCCAAACAGGAAAAACTCAAAACCCACTGGGGGCTGAAAAAAGTTTCACAAGCTTGAATAGTGTCACTGAACAAGTGCCTCAATGTCACTGAGGAACAGACCAATATCAAATTGCCACAACAGCCTTACTAGGGCCAGGGAAATACTCCAGGCTAGCTTGCCAAGGAAGCTCTGAAGATAAATGTTTTAAAGAGAATATACTTATATCATCCTGTGGTTGGCAAACTGACTGTTAACCAGCTGATTTGTCTAACATGGGAGAAGTGATATCAAGTTTGCCTTGATGATTTTGAGAGTTGGAAGATAATCTGTTATGACAACAAGCAGTATGGCTTGGATTAAAGTTTGTAACAAGTACTTGCCCTTTAGGCTGACATGCTGCAAAAACTGTACATTCTTTCACAACATGAAAGATAAAGGTTGACATCAGAAAGCAAATTTTGTACTTAATACATGCTGGTTTGGGTGCACAGTATTCCAGAAGCCAGCTGCTGTGGTATAAAAATTAGTTCCAGAGCAGAGACAAACCAACTCCAATCCAGTTTCTATTACAGATGGCTAAAACATCAAGGTACTTAAATACTGAACCTCCAGGCAAGCTTTGATTTTACTCATTTGAAACGTTAAAATCTCCAGAGAATAGGAGCCTTTCTGCCTACGTAAACGTAAGGATTTCCAGAGTCCCATGTAGTTCTGAATTTAAACCTTAAAGAGACATGCTTACACAAACCTAATTTTAAATATTACTACAGATAACGCAACTTTGTCAGGTAATTTAGGTTGCCTGTTTAGATCCACAATAAAATGTTTTACTAAGACTATTTATAGGAGAAATTAAATATTCTGCAATTTCAATTTTATCCTGGTGTGTTTGCAACCTCAATGTCATAGACCAGGACTAGCACATGAGAACCAGAAAATGAAAGTTACTATAAATGACAAATTGACGTGAGGGATGGAGACAGAAGATCAGGGAACTGACTAAGCTGGTTTCACTGCCCGAGTAAAATACCGGGGGGGCGGGGGGGGGGAAAGAGATATAGCACTGATGGAGTGGAAATCAGAGTTTAAAAGTTCTTTCAGTTTTAACAATGTCTCATCATGTTAGCAACCTGGGGAAGAGCTATTAAAAATACATATTTTTAAAAAAATATAATAGTGTAGAATAATGGATGTAACCATGAAATGATACTTCTGACAACAGAACAAAATCTACAGAACTCTAAATCAGACTTTACATTTTAGTCTCAAATGGTGTATGGATATTTCACAACTACCTGAAAAATCATTGGTGTTGAGAAAGGTAACACAAGGGGAAACATGGTTCAAAGAGCACTGAACAGCCTGTTGATGTCTCTACAGGACCCATGATAAGAAGTAATAGAGATAACTACAGTTGCATTCATGTGATTTTTTAGTTGGTGTTTTACAAAGAGATCCCTTATCCAGATTTTCCAAGGCTCTGTGCCTAGAAACAGATTACTAAATGGTTACAATATCTCAGTAGCAACTTGAGACAATTATGGATTACTAGATTTAAGAATGCAACTTCCCTTTTGTCTGTAACCTTAATGCCTGAAGTCACACACCAAGGCATACATGAATATTTCATTTCTTCCCTTACAAACTGACACTCATACAAAAGACAGGTTTCAGAGTAGCAGCCGTGTTAGTCTGTATCCGCAAAAAGAACAGGAGTACTTGTGGCACCTTAGAGACTAACAAATTTATTAGAGCATAAGCTTTCGTGGGCTACAGCACACTTCTTCGGATGCATATGCTGTAGTCCACGAAATGGGCTGTAGTCCACGAAAGCTTATGCTCTAATACATTTGTTAGTCTCTAAGGTGCCACAAGTACTCCTGTTCTTCATACAAAAGATTTACTCTTGTAACATACCACTACTTACAAGAAGGAGATCAGAACTGCGACAGTAAAGCATGATGGAACATTTCCTAAATGAAGCATAAGGAATCAAACTGAAGAATCTTTTTAAGAGTCCCTTTATGCAAACACATAACTAGCATTATAAACAGAGATATGTTCATTTTAAAAAGTCAGCTGAGATTTACAAATGAATAAAAATTGCATTTATAAAGCGCTCATATATAATAAGCCTCCATCCCTCTTCTGAAATAGGCAAGTATTGCCATTCTATAGACAGGAAAACTGGTACCGGGGTGCAGGGGAAGGGGGAAGAGAGAGAGAGAAAGAAAGAAAGAAAGAAAGAAAGAGAATGGCAGTCATTGGCAAAGCAGGGAACAGAAAAAGAGTTTCAGAAGTCTAACCTATGCTCTGACCACATTTTCTCTTTAATGTGTTATGTATTCTGGGATACAGCTAATGTAATGGATGGACAAAGCAAGGGAATATGATTAAATGATTGAATAATTCTCAATATCTGTTTTGGCATAAAATTTTCAAATAGCAATCTTATTGCAGGATGGGGTAGAGATGAATCCAGTTTTTATTTACAATTGCACATAACTTGGTATGTTAAATTGAAGTGAATTTACAGTGTACATGGTTTAGCAAGAGAAGCTTATGACTGCTTTCTTTAATAATGCTAACAAGACAGAACAGAATCAAACTGAAAGAAAAAGGTGCAAAGGCAAAACGTGTCCTCCCATCTCAGAGAGGGGTCAGTTTCCCTTCAAACATTCATGACTTTTTGCTCTCTGATGCAATATCAGCAGGGTCAACCAAGCTGTGATAAGCACACTTGTTAGAAATGTTAGTGACATTGTCAAAGTTGGCAGGCCCCACATTAAGTCTACTAGAATATTAATTTTTAATTTGAATTTTGTGAAATATGCTAAATTACAAATCCCACTCTAGAGAACAAAGTTCTCTTAAACCACAATGAATAACTACAATGGCCATGCAAGGTTTCCTGTCAACGTGTCTAAATCCTTATTTGGCTGGACAATCTCTAGGGGTTTGGTTTCCCCAATCCAGTCAAGCTTGGCCACTCTGAGGAGTGCTCCAGAAATTGGGTCTATTACAGCTATTGTGGGTTTTTTTATGGGCACTTCTACTGGGAATTGGAACTGGAGTGAGACAAAACTCATTTTACCTGGGCCAGTCACGAGTGTCAACCCGAAGGTCAATTTTTGGTGATTTCCTCTTATCATGGAAAAAAAAAAGTACATCTGCCCTCCAAACTGAGGGATGCAAACGAAAGAAAGCACTCAGCACTCTGGGTGTGCAATTTTATATCACACCTCTTTACTACTCCCTTCTAGTGTTACTAAGATTTACAGGAATTCTACTCAGGGCATATACCTGAAAACCAAAACAAGATCGGTTAGATCTAATTTTAATCTATTTTGGTAAATTAATCTAGAAGAGGTCTGCACCATCACTTCACTTCTACTGATAAATAAAACTGATTCTGTTTCTGGTCACAATTCTTTTAATTTATATTTAATAAAATAGGGTTTTATTAATTGTATTGGTAGCACATCTAGAGTTTCCATGTGAGATAAGAGCACCATCACACTAAGCACTGTACATGGAGTGAAAGATATTCCCAATGCCTAAGAGCTTTCAGTCAAGAGACAAGATAGAGGCCAGAGAGGAAGTGAATTGTCTAATGTCACAGACGTTATTGGCAGATCTGATGTAGAACCCAGATCTCCTGAGTCCCAGTCCAGTGCCCTGTCCTTTAGCAGCTGATATCTTAAAGGGGAAAAATTAGGTTAAGGTGTCACTCCTGCTGTTGGTGCTTATACATTAGACCCTTTTCTGAATACAGTGCACAGGATACACTGGGAAACATACAGGCATTTAAGCAGTTGTATGTAGGAGCCTCTACGACAGGAGATCCCCCACAAAAGTGGAAGATGCATAGAATGTGTCTGACTAAAAATCTGATAGAAGTCACAAAATATTATATGCATGTTTTAAAAAGAAGCTCCTCTCTCACTTCCAGATTATGGGGATAATCAGTTAAACACCCTCCACATCACTGGCAGCAGAAAGACTGTTTGCTAGTGCACAGGCTGTTTATTTTTTAAACTTAGACATTTCACATGTGAAACAAAACAGTCCAGTGAACAGCCAGAACTTACATAATAGAATTACAAAGACTGCAAGATCATGGCTCCTTACGAGCAAGAATATAAGTCAGCTTTTACCACCTAGGGTGACCAGATGTCCCGATTTTATAGGGACAGTCCCAATTTTGGGGTCTTTTTCTTATATAGGCTGCTATTACCCCCCACTCCTTGTCCCGATTTTCCCCATTTGCTGTCTGGTCACCCTATTACCACCAGACCTGCAGGAGACCTACAGTACTATCTATAACAAAATGAATCTTTTTCCGAGATAGGCACCCATGATATGAAAGGAAGGAAAGATTCATAAAGAGGAAGCTACGTGGAATTGATCTCAATCTGAGTCACAATTCTAACCAGCCTCTGAATATTGTAATATAATGGCTTACAGTCTTGCATCTGAGAAAGGGAACAAATGAAGTATGTTATTTAGCACAGATATTGCCTGCAGGTTAGGCTCCATTGTGCTAGGCACATAGCCTACAGTATAGCATCCAGACTGCATGTCACTACAGGAGATCACTAGGAATGAGAACATTTTCCTTTACTTTTAACTTATTGGGTGTGAGTTTAGTGCTGACAGCTCTGGAGACCAGATGCCTCTGTTTATCCCTAGAACAGGTACAAAAACAGCAATAGCAACAATGCCAGCTTCCCTCACAGACTGCTACACAATATGGATCAACACCCCACTCTGGAGAGAAAGAGTTCAGTCTCTAGCTCCTATTCAATCCCGGTCTTCCGCAAAGGCTGCCAAATAAAGAGCTCATTAGACCCAATTGCAATGATGGGTTTAAATGACAGGCACTGAGACCAAACATTTTCCATAGACTATTTCCCTTTTGGAATGAGAAGCCTCCACCTCTGTATAATACAAAAAAAAATTGTTGCATCTTTATGCTCATTTTAACTATCACCACAGGATGTTGTTTTTAAAACTACAACACACAAACAGTGGGTCCAGAAAGAATCTGGTAAAGATCTCTGAGCTGACCAAACTGACTTTCGGGCATATTTAAATACTCAGCTCATATGCTATAGACAGCCACTTTTACCCTAGCAATCCATCAAATATTCATGGCAACACAGGTATCTTTCAGGGGTCACTTGGGTCCCTAACAACTAATACATTTTGCCTTAACACCTCCCTGGTCCCCAGTTTTGCATCCTGCTTCCTGACTGCATACATCAGGATGCAATTATACAATTACATCCTATTTCACTCAGTTAAAAGGTCATGATTATCAGTAGCTCTGGGCAGACACTTGATAATATCCCCTCCCAGCATATGGATGCACAAGCTTGTGCCATGACTCACAAAAGGGCCTGTGGATGCCAGCATTCTTCACCTTTTTAAACTGGAAAGCACAGCAAAATCTGGATGCCTTACAGCCACCTGAATCTCTGTGATAAAGAGACTATGCCTGCAAAACTAAGGCACTCAAGTATCTCAGATCACAGCATCCGGCCTTCTGAATCCAGTTACCTCTGAAAATGTTTGCACTGTATATGTTAGAAACCCTGAAAAAACCATAAAGAACTAGATTAACCACTTGTTAACTAGCCACTTCTTTGCCCACACAGCTGTTATCTAAGCTGTTTGCTGAACTGCTGCCATTTCACTATAGAAACTGGTGCTGCTGCAGTTTATTACACTCCCAAATGGGAATCTCTCTAAACATATAGGCAGCACTTTGCAGTAGGTGGAAAGAAAAGGCACACATCAATAAGCACAAGGGAAGCAAGTCTTCTATACTCTGTTTTATCAGTGACATTTGGATCAGCCCCCGCGTGTACTAATCAAAGCCCACCCTGCTTCGTGAAAGATCAATGCTTGCTCTGTGGGGAAAGAGAATGCTTCATGGCTTTATCTCCCCTGCGGACTCACAGGGAAAGGGGGAGAGGAGGGTCAAGAATGGCATGAAAGGGATTCATGCTGACAGCTTACAAAGAACAGCTGTCCCAAATGTCTCCAAAGACTGAAAGTGTTGGGTTGCTCTACAAAGGTCTCCAACTTAAGATGTATTAGGCTTAAAAAGGGACCAGACTGAGAAAAAATTGACTAACTCAAATTTGCTGCCTTTATTCTGTTATAAGCTTTTCTCAGCTCAATCCTCTCCCCAGCAAGACTACTCAGTGATCCATTTTCCTGCCTGCTGCACACACTTCTTCCTAGTTCTGACGCTTTCCCATTTTTAGTCCAAATTGCACCCACCATCATAGTACTTAAGCGCTTACTCCTTAATCTTCCTCCCACATGTTAGACAACTTAGCCTATCTGTGATATGATCCAAGGATCAAAGGCTGAGGGATGGGAAGCCACCTCCCTGTCCACGTTCTGTAGAGCGCACGCTGTTGTGTATGCACAACTTTACTTCTCACCTACCAACTTTAACACCACAAAATAAATATTCCTCAGATCACTGAAGGATTAAGTTGGCATTCGACAATATCTCTGGCAGGTAAATACATTTAAACACACAACACTGGAGTATGCACAAACCAAACTGTTTAACTAGGAATAGCATGAAACTCCTGTCGTTCCTTCTCCCTTCCAGAAATAATACACAAAGGCACCAGTGCCAGCACTACAGAAATCCTATTGGCTGAACATTAGAAATGCAACCTCTCAAGCATCAATGTGTCCACTATCCCAGTAACTGCTCAGTGTCTCATCTTGGCTTAAAGTCAATATGTAGGAGCACAAAAGTATTAGGATGGAAGGAGGCCAGGCATCTGCCAAAACACAATCTGCCAGTGGTACCCCACTAAATACTCTGGTAGTAAATATCCTTCAAAGAACTATTTACACTAAATACCGGTATTGCTGCCTTTGGTAGTCCCGCACTTGTATTTTAACTGATCTCTGCAAACAGAAATTCTGCTTGAGTTCCAATAGGTCAAGTCTTCATTACCTTTGTTCTCATATCTGACATTAACTGAAATTGCTATGCAGCATCTTATTCCATTGCCTTTAGAAGCAAGACCCACTAGCCCTGGCATCATTAGTTTGACCATCTTATGCCCTCTGATAGTCTCAAATGTCACTTGTTATGCTGCATCTGTACCTAGAATAAGCATTCCTCTAACAGTCAACTCCACTTTCATGCAAACTGAGATAGCATCTGCAGGGTCTGTAGCATTTACTAGTAACTCTTCCACATGGAGACAAGTCCCAACCACCTCCTGACACGAGTACTATGTGCTTGTTCAGTTACCAGGAACTGTTCAGAGAGCTAGTAGCTAACTGTTACTGATCTAAGTCAATTAATCTGTCCTTTAAGACCAACAGTTCTCAACTTTGCCTAGCTGCAATACCATATGATCAGTGAACAGAGTCACAAAGCCACAAAATCCTGGTGTGATGACTGACATTACACTGACAAAGCATGTAGCTACAACATAGTTAGGTATGTAGTCAGAGGACACTGCACTGTGATTACTGTGTGGCTCATTTGGGCCAATGTTCTGGGTAAAATTCCACCCTCTAACTCCAGCCTTCTACATTCATGCAACACTAAATACTTCAGGGGCCAATGGGTAGATATTATCTCTTCTTCCTCTGCTAGGAAACTCACTGCTCCCTTGTGTGTTATGGGCAATATGAGGAGTGCTCCTGCGATCAACCCTCCCTCTTGCTCTGCTCACAATTAGACCAACAGCCACATGCGAAATTAAAACTACAGACTCAGAATCAAGAGTTTAGACCAGGAATTGGCAACCTTTGGAAAGTACCCTGGCAGGCCAATCGCGGCTCCCACTGGCTGTGGTTCACCATTCCAGGCCAATGGGGGCGGCAGAAAGCGGCATGGGCCGAGGGATGTGCTGGCTGCTGCTTCCCGCCGCCCCCATTAGCCTGGAGCAGTGAACCGCGGCTCGCCCAAACCTGTGGAAGCGGCAGGTAAACAAACCGGCCCAGCCCACCAGGGTGCTTACCCAGGCAAGCCGCACGTCAAAAGTTGCCAATCTCTGGTTTAGACATTAGCCCTGCCACAGTTGTTTTCCTGTCTCTACATATTGAGGGCACAACTTTCAACTTGCCTCAAAAATAATGTCCCATTGGTTAATAAAACTTTTCTAACAAATCACACTGCAAGTAGACGACCTATAAGCAACGTGCCTTCCTCATATGCAGAAGCATACTAGAACTTAAAAATGGTGCAAGAGAAATATTTGTTAAGCTTAGAGTTCAGTCTTTAACATGGTAATCCACAAAGGCACAGGTTTATTTGTCACCTCTATACTGAAGTAGCCTCTGTCCACATAGTCTCCCAGGAAGAGGTAGCGGGTGTTATTGGGTGATCCTCCAACTTCAAACAACTTCATCAGGTCAAAGAACTGCCCATGAATGTCACCACACACTAAGGGAGGAAGGACAGCAAAAAAAGGGAATTACATTCTAAGAAGAGGAAGGTCATGGCAGCAACAGGGAGCATGGCTTCACTTTGATCTAAGCTACTGTGGCATTATATACAGCTTCTGTGAAAACTTTATCTATGCTACCAAAATGCTCCATCTTCTGGGATGGAAAGCAATTTTAAAACCCCACTGCCTGAACAATGATGGAAAGAACACGCAGCAGCAGATCTGCTATTTTTGGCAGCTTGCGATTCTAGACAGCCCTTATATGTGACGTCAGCTTCAGAAAGCTCTCTCTGACCTGTGATTGGAGCCTCTACTTCAATCATTGTCTTCTCATGCCTCAGAATGGCAGCCCCATCATTGATTATCTTCAATGCTGCATCCTCTTCTAGCCGCCCTTCCTTCACCAAGTGGCTTTTCAAGACATCAAGCCTGGGCTTTCCATCCTCAAACACTTCCTTCAATGTGAGCCGCTGCGTGGGAGGAAATGGGACAGCTAGAAAACAGAAGAAAAGACATTAGCAATGTGTCTCTTTAAAGGGACTCATACTCACATTTCAGCATTAGACTTCTGTCCAGCACTCAGACATGAACAGTCACAAGCATCTGTTTCAATACACATTTGTCTTCTCAAATGCAACAATATCAAAGTTATGCTTCCAACCCAGTTAACAGACAGCCTCACATTAAAAATCACCATATACAGCCATGCAAAATGTTATCTGCGTACCTGGGGCGGGTAACAGGGGTGCAAAACTACAGTTGATGTGGGAACTAAAGTGCTTCCTGACTTCAGTGAGGGAAACCACTACCATAACACTGTTTTAGAAGGGATAGGTTATGGGTGCAAATATTGTATACCAGCAGAATAACTAACCAAACATACTTTTTTGTAGAGAACAGAAATCAAGTGTTGGTTATCTGGAGCTTAGGAGATGAGCATTAGTGCTTGCAGCTCAACCTACATAGTTTATCAGGAAGTTGCTTTCACCTTTACAATAATCTTGCACTTTATTCAGCACATGCACTATTTTAAGTGTGACTCATACAGGCTCAGCTCTGGGTAGCACTTGGCTAGTCATGTTGATACCCTGTATTCATTTATTGTACATATTCTAAGGCACCCATCACTTCAGTATCTAAGCATACCTTTGAGATACACTGCTTAACTTTCACCATGTTAAAGAAGGTGACACGTCAAAAGCCACTATACTTTCATGAAAGAGAATTGTGTTATTTGTTAACGGCTTCCAGCAGAAGGGAAGTATTTGAAATTTGGAAGAAAAATCTCTAATGATTTGTTAGAGGTGATCAAATTAAGATTCCCCCCTGCCATCTCTCAGGTCAGGATAAATTAAAAAAAAAACAAGTGACCCTTGCACAGTATTTCAAGGATACAGTGTTTCTAGTTCTGAAAAATGACCTCCAGAAAGACTGAATGCTGAGGGTGCTCTCGAAACAGCAAGAAAGGGAGACTAAAAGTAAAATCCTGTCAAGCAGATGTAAAAGCATGTACCCCAACTAAAGGTGGTGCCAAATACAACGTGACTTGCATGTAGCTATTTGCCTCTCTTTTCACAAAGATGTGGTGTAGAGATGATCTTGGGTCCTGAATCCATTTCCTTTTAGAAACATCTTAAATAACCATGTATCTTTTCAACCATCTACCCTTGGCTTTTCTCCTACAGCCCCCATCACTGCAGTATCTAAATGCTCAAGATAAAGCATTACTAGGAAACACTCCACAGGGAACAATTCGGCATTGGGAAGAAGAGGCTAGGGTACAGATATATTAGGAGGAATTCTACTTCTAGGGACACCCCTGGGACACTGCACACTACTGTGAGCGTAAATTGACAGGAAAAAACCCTTAACTGGTCAGGGAAAATTCCTGTGGTGCAGGTACTGTTTATGCAGATCCCTCATCAGCTGTGACATAGGGGATAGGGCCATAGTGCACATCTCTGTGGAGATTGTGGTAGCACTGCTGTCCACAAGCAGTTGGGGACTGCCCCTGGAATCGTGATGGCACAAACGTGGCTTAAAGACACCTTAGTCACTCCCGCCCCTGGGTGTGCCTGCATGGCTTGCATCTCCAAGTGTCACAGCACACAATCCCAACTTTGACTAGATAAGGTATCAGGTCTTTCCTATCTCCAACTTCAATGTTATGACCATGTACTGGGAAAATGGATTTGCTCTTAACTCTAAACCAGATGCAACACAAAAATATTACTGAAATGCAAATGAAGTTGATGTCCCTAGCAATCACCAGTGAAAGACATTCAACATGCCAAACTGTTGAATTTATAAGCATGGTAAGGTTGCTTATCAAACAATACAGTGACTAACAGAAATGTAACTGATCTCTCTTAAGTGCAAATACAGTAGCTCCTTAGGGCTGGTCTCCACTTACGATGAAAGTGGAGACAAGCCTTAAGGAGTGAAAACCCACTAAACTGACCACAAATCGCTCTCCCATTAACTCCGGTACTCCACCGGAACGGGAAGAGTAAGGGGAGTCATCGGGATAGCATCTCCTCTCGACATAGCATAGTGGGGACCCCGCAAACTTGAGTTACGCTACTAATGTCACTGAAATTGTGTAGCTTAGATTGACTTCCCCCCATAGTGTAGACCTGCCCTTAGTTTGGAAACCCAGGGGCAGAGGGGAAGACAGCAAGTTTGTACCAGAGGGTATGTCTACACTGCAATTAAAATCCTGCGGCTGGCCTCTGCCAGCTGACTCCAGCTAAGGGGCTGTCTAATTGCAGTGTAGCTGTTCAGGCTGGGGCCAGAGCCTGAGCCCTGGGACCCTTAGCATGAGCCCTGCAAGCCTGAGTCAACTAGCATGGGCCAGCCAAGGGTGTATAATTGCAGTGTAAGCATATCCAGAGTGTCTTAGAAGCTGAACATTATTTTCCAATAATGTGGAATGTAGGACAGAAGGAGAACAAGAGTGGCTGTAATGAAAGGAGACCCAGTCTGTGACTGGAATAATGTGACAACTTTACTCACTGTCAGAAAGAAACTGCAGGATTTGGTAGCTGGGTAGGCTTGGATACAGGGGAAGGAAGGAGAGGGACACCAATGAGTGGAGTACAAATCTGTGTACAGCACCCAGCACACTAGGGCCCCATCCTGATTGGAGCTTTCAGACATTACTGTAACTAATCAATCATATTAAAAGTTAATTCTTGTATGGAACTCAGCATTTGTCCTATCTGTCCTTATGGCAGGCTCACAGAATTTGAGAGTCAAATGACTCATAAGGGGGAGAAGAAAATTCACGATAAATCAGGAATTATTTTATGTAGCCAATATACCACGTCACTGCTTTCTCAAGTCTTCAAGATGGCCAGTAACTCTAACATCACCCTAAGCTTTTAAAGCTCTTAAGAAAAAGTCAGACCACAGAATTTAGGATAGCATGTTTAATGAAAAAGGTATGTGATCATAGAAGAGGCAGTGCCCATCCACAATTCAGAAACAATCCAGGAAAAACTTCTGGCAAATTCTGCCTTGCCATTTCCCAGTAGTCTTAGTAAGTAGAGTCTTATGCAAGATAAAATGAGGATTATTTGTGCCAATCCATTGATGTGAGCAGCCAAGAACTTTTATGTACTTTTCACTGCTATCTTTATGTGACTGTTAACTCCCAGATGAAATCGAATATAAGTGATCAACTTCTTTTCTGCTCTGCCAATTTGTCCACCACTCTGCAGTGACCCTAGAGGAATGGGTGCTGCATACATACACCAAGGAGGAGAATTTGCGCCCATTACTACTGCATCTCCTACTGTGTATGGGAATATACTCCTCACTTCACTTCCTACAGACCAAGCCAAAAAGAGTGTTCTCTGTTTTTTTAAGCTAGTACTATAGTAAGGTGCTGGAATAGTAATTAAGAATGTTGTGATATCTGGAGAGGACCAAATATGCCAGAGTCCACAAGGAGGACAGATGAAAAATCCACCCAACTAGACAGAGGGGTCAAAATTGGAGGCTCTAACAAAAACAAAACCCACCCAATATTATTAAGCAATGATTATGTCTCCTGCACACAGTAAGTGATAAGGATGAGCATTTAAGTAATCAGTGTTGCCAAAGCAAATAATCCTGTTAGCCAGCATAACTTGTATAAAGGCTTTAATCAACTCAGTGCAAGTAATTATCCCATGTACTAATTTTCACCTTTATAGATTATGCCCTCATTTGCACTCAACCCCATTGAAATGGTCAATACTGTAAGAAGGTGCTGTGGAGGAAGTTTCTCTCAATACTACGTTTAGTTTGCAAAGGGTACAGACTGCTTCATCTAGTGGTTAGATCGAGAGATTGGGAGCTACGAGAACTGGGCCCAAGTCCTGGCTCTGCCATCATCTCAGACCATGGAGCTATACATTTTTCTCTAGGCCTCATCCTCCCTCATCTGTAAAAGGTGTAAATACTTACCTACCTCAGAGGGGAATGAGAAGGATCGTTAGACTGTCAAAGTACTCTGAAGATGAAAAGTACTAAATTGATCTGACACGAGGCTCCCAAGACACTGCCCATAAATACTAAGTTTAAGAAAGTTCAAAGAGGGTGAAAGGTGCACATAACATTGAACTTCTCATGATCATTCACTAAGATCCTCATGCCCACTCCTTTTGTTTACTGTCATGCCCTGTGTCAAATCTAATTTAGACTACAAAATCCTTGCGGCAGGGGCTTACGATTTTGCAAAGCACCATACACACCCAGTATAATGAGTAATATATTAGAATTCCTGGTTAGCAAAACAGCACACATTTTATACCACGTGCCATGCAATGACTAAGGGACACAAGCGCACGTGAACTTTGAGACGTAAACATCCATGATCTAAAATGGATTAAGGGGTTAGTCGTGTTTCAAGGAGTTCAGTAAAAGAAAGAGGATGACAATATCCTTGCCAAACTGCAGTGCAAGAATGGATGTTTGGTGAAATTAACATGCTCTATATTTACAAATCCAGGTGTACACACCAACTGTAGGTATTCTTAGCCTGCAAACTAAGAGGCTGAATATGACAAAAGGCTATTTACAGAATGACAACCTGACAAAAAGCCACTTCGCTGAAACACTGCAAAACCAGATATCAGGCAGCTCAAGTGTGGAACCAACTCACCTACAAAAAAGTCACTCTGCCACTGCCAAATCTCCATACTCCTTTATGTAGAAGGCCTGCTCTTTTTCTACATTACAGCTTAAAATGTTCATAATACTGTTACAGCTGCACTAATGCTACACATCTATTAAACATGGTAATAGTCTTCTCAAGCATAGACTGGGTTAGGCAATGCAATCTGTAGCATAGTGTTATAACACTGTGGTTAATGTGTTCATAAAAAATGCTTATCACTGGTCAAAGAAATCATGCTAGTAACAAACGTTAAACAAGATCAGAATTAAGTAATCCACACCTTCAAAAAGAACAGATCCATGCTATGAAAATGGAAACACAAAATCTCTCATATTACCATTACTCGGACAATTGTACAAAATAACCAATACTCATTACTGAAAAAGGAATAAGAAGTATTTGCCTAAAATAACGATTGGTACAGACTAATTTGTTCCCAAGCCCTCCATTAATGGTTCTGATGGACAGAACCAGACAGAGAAGACAGATTTTACATTTCAAACCATCCAAGTCTTCCAGCCAAAAACAGCAGCTCAGGATTAAAATGACAGTATTGCTCAGCAGTGAACATCAGAGAGATAATGCTGCAAGTCATGAACCCAATATGGAAGCATACCTGAAAAGTCATTCACTGCAATGGGCTCCTTTCTCCTGTCTGCTTCTAGTCAGATGGGTGGAGGAATTACAGCTGGTTAGTTCAACAGATGGCTAAAAGCCTCCTCTGGGGGGAAAAAGGCATTTCAAGCATTCTGAAAGAACAGCTAACACAGTTCTGACTAGAACCGTACCCTTTCAGATAGGGTTTCATCTTGGTACAAGTCACAGTGGATTTTGGCTAGACTGTCATTTTCTACACTCAGACAAAGGTTAGCTTGAAAGAGTCTCCTTTAGAACAACTTAAATAGATTTAGGTACTAACAGCTTCCAAATATTTCACGCTTTCCACCACTTTGCAACTAGTCATCTAAAAAGTTTGACAATCAGCTAACAGTCTGACAATTCATAACAGATGTCCACCTGTCACAGCAGAGGTCTAATTATTGCCAAGATCAGACCCAGATGCCCAAGGTAGGAACATTCACAATAAAAATACTGCACTGGATTCAGTTCTGTAAAACCTTTTAAAGGGTTACAAGAAACTCTCTCCTGTGTTAAATTATGAATAGCATGAATGTCAGGTCTCTGGCATTTTCTATTACAAAATATAGCAATGCTATATTTCCTGAGATCTCTTTTTGTCCACTTGTAACCTAACATTCTTCTACTCCACAGAGCTGATTGCATATTTTTAGGGTTCAAACAGACTATTGCTTCACAGGTTTCAGAGTAGCAGCCGTGTTAGTCTGTATCCGCAAAAAGAACAGGAGTACTTGTGGCACCTTAGAGACTAACAAATTTATTAGAGCATAAGCTTTCGTGGGCTATAAGGTGCCACAAGTACTCCTGTTCTTTTTATTGCTTCATAGTCAATTGGCTCAAGCTGAACAAATCCACCTGGTTCAGTGATGAAAGGTAACAAGTGTGCCATTCTGTGTTCACAGAAGGCTAAAGTTTCAGCAATGCGCAAAGCTGTAACAGTAATTAACAGGGAACAAATACTTGGATCGCAAGCAATGGATGACATCTTTATACAGCCACAGCAATAGTCTAGTCAATCTGTTTCACTATTTCTCTTTATTCCATGGCACCATAACAAGATCTTCCTACAGCCTGTGTTACGCTGCAAACTTCCATCACCACACACATGAATAACTTACTAATTTATCCTTCTATAGCACCTTTCATCCCAAGGCCTTAGACCATTTTAGAAACAGTTCAAACCAAGTACATAGCAGAGAGATAGGAAATGAACAGACATAGTGAATACTGCATCCAAGTTAAATTGCAAAGGGAATGATAGGTAGGCAGCATGTAATGCCTCCAGATGGAATTTGGGCAGAACTCGTGGGTTGACATCTCTAAGACACATGAAAAGAGGACTATGGAATTTTTAACAAGCCATCAGTACCTCAGTTTTTATACCCCAGCTAACAGCAGCTCCAGCAGTTCCTAGGTGCTAGAATACAAATAAATAATATATTGTCCTTAGCAATATGCTGGGGCATTGGGTCTATACTGACTCAGAAGGAGAATACCACATATTAAATCTTCAACACAAGCTTCCTGCAGCCAGGGCCGCCGAGAGTGGGTTCGGGCCCCGGTGAAAAAAATTTTTTGGGCCCCCCAGCAAGGGCAGACCAGCTAAACAGGGCTGACAAGAATGGGGGGGAAGCCGGGCCCCGGTAATTTGTTTCGGCTTCCCCTCCCCTCTCGTCAGCCCTGCCTGCAGCACCTAGGACCAATCCAACCCTGTTTCACCTGCGAGATCTGACAGAACCACCATGCATAGCTTAAAGGTGGAAATTTGGGGGGTGGGGGGAAAATCACATTTAAAACTAGAGGCTGTAAAGTGGAAGAGACCTAGCATGAAGTTTTCTTTACAACCAGAGCTGTAAACATTAATGGCAGGCAGAGGCTTGCCATAATATTAAAAAAAAAAAACCTATTCCTGTAATATGGATAACTGCTATAGGTGTACAATCTAAACAGGAAACCAAGTTAGGTTTCTTAAGTTTTCCCCAGACTGATACCACAAATGGGTTGAACCCCGTCTGACCCTTAACATTTAAGTAAATTCATCACATTCAAATCTGCTGTTAGTTCCCCAATATATTTATAGCTAGAGTTTTCTTCTTGAAATGATCATCTGCACAAATCTCTGGTCACACAACCCCAGGAGCTCTTCATTCCTAGAGCCCCATTTTGAGCTATGTGATGTTCCCTCGCACTAAGCTGAAGTTAAGCGTCTGCAGGAATAGATCTGTGTTTCATCCTAACTTTCTGAAGCATGGACCAGCCCAGACAAATAATCTTTGCCATTATTCAGTTTAAAGCAACTCTGGCACAAGTAGGGATATTGATGTGCCTCAGCAGAATTACCACTTCAGCTAAATAAGCACCATGGAAATTAAATAATCACAACATGAAGCAAAGAACAGCTCCTCTAACCTGTTACCCACCCCAGAATATAACTTACTCCATTAATGTTTGATCCTATTAATCCAAACTCAATTCATGCCTTGCTTGGGCAGGCCACTTAATAAAATGAGAATCTACCTCGCAGGACTGTCACATCACTATGTAAATGCTTATTATTACACCACTTTATTGCTCTTTGTTCCTCTGTAACCCCCTAAACTTTTGCAGATTCTCGTATCTCCCCTGTAGATTGTAATTTTCCTTTTTTGGTATGAATATGGTGCCTGAATTTCAGAACATCCACAAATCCAGCTGAAGTGGACAAGAGCTACAAATTCTCAGCACCCTGAAAGTCAGGCCAATCGTCATCATGTGGGTATTTACTGTTGCAGACAGCCAAGGTGACATGACAGTCCCTGGATTCACTTTCAATGTCCCTATTAACGATGATATGCTGAATTTCAGAATCTGGATATCTTACCCTCCTTCCCTGTTTTTACAGCATACTCCATTTTTTTTAAATGAATAGTGACTACCCCAAATAAATTAGGAGTGTTTAAGCACCTGATTTCCTAGGGGTGATTTTAGGGCTCACCAGAAATTTTGATCCAATATGAAACTGGTCTAAGTCAGCTATATCTTCTGAATGAAAATTAATCCTTTCTATGGAACAGATTCAGAAAGCTTACCCTACCCTTCATACTGAACCAGATCATTTCTTCTGAAATTAGGATAATGCCTATAATAAATCCTAAACAATCTACACAATATTTAAAAAAATCATTCATACTAAAGTTGAACAATTTTTTCCATGGGGAAAGAGGGAAACACAGTAAGTTATCACAATACTAGATTCAAGTCTCACAGATATACCATTGAACTGAAATGCTCCCTTTAGAAATCAGAACCTGAAGTCTCACCACTACATCGCTTATCAACTGCATTCCAGTAAGGGAGCAATGCTCAACCTCTGAGGCCAAGTTCGCCTTTCTGTTCCAACAGCGTAACAGAATTTGGCCCTCAATGTCTATTTATAAGCCACATGCATCTAATTCCAATAATCAAGTTACACTTTCATGTTTCAAAATGCAAATAAACATAATATGTGCGCGCCAAGAGTGTAATCACTTTTAAAGCTCCTTTTGAAAGTGCACCTCACAGCCTTTCCCACCCTGTGGAGGGACCTACTGGTAAATACAAGGAGGTTAGAAAATAAAAGCCAACTAAATCTGAGTCCACAAGAACAGTTTGGAAGCAATATACAACACAGCCTAACCTTCCAGCTACTGCTCCGAGTCCAGGTCTACAACTAGAAACTTCTGCTGGCACATGATTGTCGGTTGGGGTGAGATTCCTCCCCCACCCCCCCAACTACATTTTTATTTTGGCAAATGCCCTCAAGCAGATGCAATTAAGTGCTTTAGCCAAGACAAACTGCATCTACACTGGGGGCGTTTGTTGGTATAGCTATGCTGGGAAAACTTTTACAATGCACACTAAGTCTAAGACAGTACAGAACTCTCTGTTTAATGGAATTTGTTGTTATAAGACTCTCCGCAAGCACAGGAGGGCATGCTACTCCCTTTTTCTATGGTTTCACAAGAGTGCCGTGAGATTTGAAATAGGAGTACTAATTAAAACAGAGGCAACTTAAGACTGCCGCTATGCATCAGCCACCCAACTCATAGCAAGAAGAGCAGTTACAAAACTTTCATTATGTAAATTAATTCTTCATGCATGGATTCATTTCCTGCCAATGGGATTTCCCAGCAAACCAAGCTGAACATCTCGGCTGCAGCTGAGACCCAAATTCATGACACGTGTCTTCTGGGAAGCCCAGTAATGCTAGCCTTCTACTGCAGAAGCCCTATTTTACTTCAGTTTCTGCAAGACAGTTACGAAAATTTATCCACTGGTACACTAAATCTATTTGCCCACCTTTCCCATTGATTAAGACACCAATATTCTACTTGCCTGGGAAAGCTGAATTTAGTTTTGAAGTGTCTGCACTGCTATGCAATGGTTCCAGCTCCTAATGAGCCAAAGCTGAGTGACTGATCTGCCGTCTTTGGGCTGTCTTGGATTTTAAGCTTGTTGGGGCAGGGACCATGACTTACGCTGATGGTTCAGTAACATAAGGAGCCTGAACTGCAATCTCATACTGCTAGCTGCCATAGAGAAAGGAGAGCAGATAAGCCCTGAAAACTGGACTGAAAAATCTTTGAGACACTGAAGCTCTACAGACTTTTCAGCAGTTAAAAATACACATATTACTATGAAACAATCACTCAACAGCATGCCACCCAGCATCAGATCTGTCATCTTCCTTTCATCAGCTCTATCAGATTGGATGATTTCCTCAGCTGACTTGAGAGGGTCATCACTAAGCTTGAAAAAAAAAAAAAAAAAAAAGCATGAGGTCCACAGCAAACAGCTGCAGCTACTTAAAAAAGTGAGCTAACCAAAGGAGACGAGAGGGGATTCCTAGATGTCAGCAGACAGGGAAATTCGCCACCTGTTTTCACAAGGTTAGCAAGCTGACAGCTAGTCCACTAATAGATCATTAATACAAAAACAGTAGGGTCTTTGTGTCAAAGACAAATTCCCCACCTGCTGGTAAATGTAAATCTGACGCTACCAGCGGCGTGCGGGGGGGGTGGGGGGGGGAGGCTGAGAGGTTGGCTCTAGTTTTAAACCTACTTTAAGTGAACATGATTTTGCACATAGTGTACTTTTAAGATCAGACTCAAGCCAGCTTTGTAGGCATAAGCTGACCTGTTCCATATGGGAAACCTAAACAAAGTAACGTCCACAAACACTTTCATCGGATTCCACCGCCAACTGTGACACAGGCATGCAGAGCCCAGCCAGCAGACCTTTGACCAAAGTGTTGCATTATACTGAGCAAGAGACAATCACTACCAGTAGAAAAGATTTCAATTACTTGCATTATCAACTACAAAAAAGTTACCAAGTCACACGGTATAATCGTGGATGCCTCAATTTCTCTTCCTTCCAATACTCACCATATGGCTGAATACTTCAATGTAAGCTCTGTTTACACTGGGATCAGTTCTGGTTACAGAGTCTAAATCACTGTACAGTGTCTTTACTCCACTGCTCTCGGTC
Organism: Malaclemys terrapin pileata; assembly: GCF_027887155.1. Taxonomy (NCBI): domain Eukaryota; kingdom Metazoa; phylum Chordata; order Testudines; family Emydidae; genus Malaclemys; species Malaclemys terrapin. Next base: position 132,622,493 of record NC_071506.1, on the reverse strand, counting down.
ATCTGCACCCAGGCAATGTCTTGTAATCACTGATAGTTTGTAAGAAAGATGTTGCAACATACAGGATTATAAAACCTAACCCTCCAGTCCCAAAGAGCCTATATTAGAGCTCAATGGGAGCAGTTCACCTGCAAGCAGCGTACAAAGATAAGGAGGAGCAAACCCTTTTATAAGATCACCAAAATTCAATCACCACTTTAAGAGGAGTTATGTTACAATGGGGTGGAATATCAAAAGATTCTTATATAAGTCTGTAAGAAAATCACAGGCTGTGATTTTGTTGCAGAAACAGAAACTTTTAACATATATCACATCTGCTTGTAGTTTCCACAAATTTGAGTAGCACCGCGATCACATGCACCAGGTCGCAATGCTGCTCACTCAAATTTGGTCTGGCCAGCTCTCCATCATGCCATCCACTCACAGGGGTGCAGCGTCAGTCACTCAGAGTTGGCCCAGCTGCCCCTCTATCAGGACCGGGGGAGGGAGAAGAGATCAGGCCAACTGAGTGAATGGCACTGCAACCTGGCACACTCACATTTGGCCCTGCACCAAAGCCACAGCTTTAACAAACCGTGGCAACAACTTTTGAACCAAAAAATCATGACTTTCTTACAGCCTTATTCATAAATAACTTATAAAACCTGGTAAGCGCCATAAAATTAATCCTACAGGTGTGAACATAGGTAAAAAGTTAAATCACATTACAGTAATCATACAAAGAAACCTACAACCATCACCAGAAAGAAAATTCTTCTGCATATCTTTATTATAGGCCATGCTCTAGGAAATCTTCAGGTTACAAATTTGAACACTGCAATTTTATAAGATGAATTATCTTACTACTCATTTTAAAGCCATTTTATGCCTGATCACCATCCCTCGCCTGCTTATGAAATCGAAAGCCTTCTGTAGCTAGCTATGGGAGCCAACACTGCATATTCTATCTCACCTGGTCCTGCTCAGCTTGGGGTGGGGGCAGAGGAAGTGGTTCAAAATTTAAGTGTCAGAAACCATCACCATTGCTCTTGCAGAAGCCAGAAGGCATTTACCTCTACCCCCACCCCCCCAAAAAATCAACAGTGAAGAGCTGGATTTAGATTTCTGGATCTAGATTTCTGGATCTCATATAAATAAAACCTAGGAGTCTCACATAAGTAACATACCCAGGCTCCCAGCTGGAAGAGGTCATATTACTCAATACACTCACATCCACCTCTGCTACTAATAGGAACATAGCAAGAACCTATTATAGCTTCATAGCTGGAGATGCTGCTGCTAGAGAAGCCAGTGAGACTTCCTCTTCAGAGATTGGAGGTTTGAAGTCAGGAGTGCAGTCCAGATAGCACAACACTACCACTCTCTGCAAATTAAGTCTTTAAAAAGAGCAGAACAGGATTTCATTCTCCTATCCCTCCTGGGGCCTGCCACATCAATGTGGACTTTCTTCATGCATCCCATTTTTAACCCCCATCTTCCCAACTCTGTTTTTCATCCTGTCAGCCCATCTGCCTTCTAGACAGAGACTGTGGAGCCCACCAATACCATCAAACAGAAATCATTCTGTTCTCCATAAGCTTTCATTGTACTCCTGACCCAGGACTCCAAACCAGCTCAGTACTGCAGGCCAAGAGACCAGTCTTGAAGAAGGGCTTTACAGCTGAGTTTTATATATTAACACTGCTGCTTTCACATAGCCCGCTCCCTTGCTTCAAACTGCTTAATAATGTCTAAACCCATTAACACACTGTACAGCTAGTAAACATACCCGGCATTGCAAGGCAATCTGTACAGAAGCGTTAGGGACTGAATAGGAGATGCCTGAAAACCAATAAAGAGTCGTCAGAGATAAACTCAGACAATTACTGGTCTACAAGCTAATATCTTGAGATTAATGTGTGGCTCTACCTCCACTGGGACTCCAGGATTTACCTAAATAGCTCTGTTCATCACAAACAGGCCAGCCTTCATTACTATTTTAAGCAGGCACCCTGCCCTACTTCCTACAGACTCAATTCCTAAGGAAGCAGCCTTCCTTCATTTTCTAACCATAAAACCAGCTAAACACTGAAAATTATATTACAGCTCGAAGTGGTAGATTCAAGTCATGTCTCTCTTTTTTTATTAAATGAAAAATGCTAAGCATTTTCATTTCATCAAGATACCTGGCTGATTTGAACCCATTTGTTCTGACTGCTAGAGAACTGGGCTTCTGAGCAGCAGGTACAGACCTTAATATGAAGAACGGAGTTAACTTTTCACAGAAGAATATCCAGATAGGAGGAATAGAGAAAAATCACATTATATACAGACGATTCACAAATTAACAGCAACTCTTGTCGTTTACACATGGGATTCTCCCCCTCCTTTCCATGTTGTTCCACCATTCCGACACTCCATATGTGGTTCTCCAAAGAAATACAAATGCACCCCAGTCTTTTATATTTTCACAAAGCCTCATCAATGATTTCTAATGATTTTATATCTTTGCTACCATATTTTAGTCTTTGGTAGCAGCACAGACACCTCTGTTAAAATGCAGATAAATCAGAGAACAGCATAATGACAAGAGAGAGCAGTCATATTTTTAGCTACCAAGACCTGGTTTAGGGCACTTGCTCCAGCCAGGTCCATATTATAAAGGTTGCTAGACACATGAACTGGTGGTGCCACTGCTAATATACAGGACTGGGCAGGAGACATTTAATACCAGATGCACATTATAGTTTAATCTTCCACTCTCCCATAAGGTATTAGTCAGAGTGCCATGGTCTGCAATGCATTTGATTTCTGTTGCATGTTTGGATGTATCATCACATGATCTGACAGCATTAGCATGAATTCTGCAGCAGACAATCCAAGCCCAGGCTGCAAGCTGTCCCTTTTCAAACCACATAAAATTAAGACCACCTGAGCTAAGAAGAGTCTGTGGGGCATAAAAGATCAGTTAATAATTAAGGAATATTCAGCGATATCTCCAGATTTCTATAGCCCTTAATGGTATAGCCATGTCTATGCTCAAGATCTTGAGCCTTGTCCAGATGAGTACTTGTGCTGTGACACCACCTGGCTTTTAAGGATCCCACTGAGGTGTCTTAAGTCAGCTGGCATTGGCACTTTTAGCATGGTGCTCCCAAGGTTTGAGAAAGCTCCCCTTGTCCCCCAAACAAGTTTGCACCCTTTGCCCCTACTTTTAACCACTACCTATAGCTCTCCCCCCCCAAGTGTTTCATAAATTAATTCTCAGTCATTATTACAACATTAGACAAGATAAACTAAGTTTATATCTCACAAAAGAGAACATTAAATATTATGGCAGCTATTATGAAGAACCTCAAACATGTATTTCTTTTAATAAAGATTTCCCTCATATTAAGGTCCATCTCTATGCCTCCTTATAAGATTCCCATTCCCAGTGTATGCAGTTTTAGGCTAGTATTTGTTTGATATTTTTATCCATGTGTTGTGTTATGAAATAGCTATACAGCATCTGTGAGTACCTCAGATGGGGGAGAAATATATTCAACTTCAAAATAAGAATACTGTATGTTAACAAGGTATATAATTTAAAACCACAACTTTTTATGAAGTGCAAGGTCTCAGAACAGTTTTGACTTAGCAAGGTAAAGCAGCAAATTTTCTAGCTCCATCCTGATTTGCCTTGCCACAATCTGAAGGAACCCCTTCAAAGCCACAGAAAAGCAGAATATACCAAATTAGCATCAACACTACAGCTCTCACTCAGTGGTAAAGCTCTCATTGAAGTCATTGGGAGTTTTGCCTGAATATGGACTGCATAATCAGACCCCTATACTGCCCTATACTAAGAGTTGCCCATGCCACAAATGATATATAGAACATGGCATGCACAAAGAGAGCGAGATGAGCCATCTTTTGTGCATTTATATTCCATTCAAAAACTATGCCTCATCTGAGCTGAACAAGCATACTGTTAAGGCATCACCTTGACCAGCACACAGTGTCTTCCATTCCCATAAATACTGAAATCTCCAAGTTTTGGCTACCTCTTATTAGGAGTCCTTCTTTCCTAGACTTGCTATTTACTCTCTTAGCTAACTCCTCAATGGCGTGCTGCCATAGGTCTTAAGATCTAACTCACATTTGAAAAATCCAAACCAAGAACTAGACTCCTGAAACAAGAAAGGAAACAGTTTTATCTTAAGAACTAAACATTCTTATGATAAAACTTGTTGGGCGAATTGTCAGAGCAGCAGGTCAAACACTAGCAAAGAAAAGCTGAGGGCTTTTAAACTCACTCCCTCTTATGCTGTTCCCTTAATACAAATAAACTGGATATGCAGCTATGAGACTGACAAAGTTTAAGTGTTTGTGAGAGAGAAGCACACAGGGAGTTCTGAAATGTGATAAACTCAATCTTAACCCGAAAAAACAATTTTTGTTTGTGGGAGATGTCTATCAATGTGGTCTCAACCAAAGCAGGAACTGCTAAAATGCTAATCCCAGCATTAGCTATCATTCACTGCATGGCCTTAAGAAAGTCACTTTATTTCTCTGTGCTTCAGTTTCCCCAGCTGTAAAACAGTGAATATGCTTCCTTATTTCATAGAAGTGTTGCAAATTAGTGGCTACCCAGAAGCATTATATAAGTGTTAAGTATTACATTATAAAGCTATTACGCTGATTACTGAGAAACATGAAACGGTAGTTGTAGCCAAAAGAGAAAATGCTAAATTTTAGCAATTCAGTTCCTCATAGTGATCCCAACACACTGACATCACTTCTTGAAAAAAAGTCACCAAGTTAAGATGAGGCTCTTGTTTCTTTGCCTTGATCTGGTCAAGTGTTTAAATAACAATATAAGTTTTTTTTTTTTTAAGAATTCTTCATAAAGACAAACATAAATATAGCTCAGTAGTCAGGTTGCTCTCTCCAGTCCACTTGAGTCATCAGGCCATAACTTTTGGTTAAGAAAAAAAATCAGGATCCCCACCGCAGACAGCTACTCTCACTGTCACCACTACTTTCCAGAGGATTTATTTTACAGCCAAGGGTGATAGTTTATACTTCATGTAGAATAAAATAGAACCTTTACTGTACAACGGACATGTCTGAAGGCCTATTTTTACAAGTTACTTCTTTGTAGATCAATGCCCTATTTACCCAGAAGAGAGGTATACAGCATTATTCCCTGACAACATACTTCACACCTCTGTCCTGGATGATCCACCAATAGGTGTGAGAAGGGAAGTCAGTCCCCATGATCCACCCAATTCTTAACCTCACTGCTGAGACTGCTAATAAGGAGACTGTAGAGAAATTTTATTTGCAGTCCCATTTCAGAGGGCTTACAGCTGACTAAAGTATCACATTCCACCATTCTGAAGTTTTATTGCATTTCTAGCCTTTTGATCTATGCCAAGCCTTTTTAGTTAAAAAAAAAAAAAAAAAAAAAGCACAAAACTACACCTATCTTAATAGCTGAGTGATTTTGCTTCAAGTAACATCCTGACAGCTTCCACTGAGACCTACTTCTGGCCATGTCTAAACCATTAACTATGTTGGAAAATTAAGATGTTTGGTTAAAACAGACATCACTTGGTTATATGCCGAGCTGCTTAATAGTGATATCTGATGAACCAGAAATACAAGGGGGCCTAACACAGGATTGAAAAATTGAGCTGCTTTAAAATAATAGCTGTAAGTAGACAAACTTGAGGAACTACAATGTTTCCACTTGCTTATGACTGAACATAATTAAGGCTAAAGTTTTCACAGCCCTTGGGAAATGTAAGTTCGTAAGATAAGCATTATTAAAATATGTAACAGAACAGGAGAGACTTTTTCAATGCAGGAACTGAACAAAATTAGCTCTTCTTTCTCTTTAGGTTTAAAATGTAAATACTGCAAACAATGCACCACCTTTTAGTAAAAATTCTCCTTTTATTTTTTTTTATTTTTTTTAAAGATGGATGAAATTCCTCCCCAGGCATCCACAGCCAGTCCAAATAAGGTTCATAGTCTACCTCAGGAATGACATCCATAATCACAGCACTCTATCTATAGGGCAACCTCCTTATGAGACTATCCCCCAGGCTTCACTACATGCTGTCAGCATGCATTTGTGTAGTGAATGATCATACTGTCTCCCTTTAAGCTCCAGTGAATAACTCACTACATGTGTGTGAGCTCCACCTGGCTGAGGACTAATTATCAAAGGCCATTCCCAAACTCTGGCTTTCTAGATATTGCACTGCTGGCTAACCCCCAAAGCTACTCTCTCTATTGAATGTATTCAATCCAGTACATCCACAATGTACACATAACTGTTAATAGGATTTCACAGAAAGGAGTCCAAAGGCTCAGCTACAATGTAAACTAAGATAGTGTTGATATAGAAGACAGCTGAATTGACATTACCCTCTCATTTCTAGCAGCAATATTAAACTAAAATCACAACAAAAGACCGAATGTTAAACATCTAAGCAACTCACAGGAACCTCAGGGTCCAGGCTGCCACCCTGTTCCACTTTGTCTATGTATCAAGCAGCAGCTATTAACACCTGAACACAACAGGTAAAAATTCATTTGGGCCCAGGTTAGAGTAGCAGGTAGAGGTGACAGTGTAAGCATCTAAATGGTCAGCAGAGGCTCCATACATGTGAAATTTGACATATTCCTGTCCATATCTCAGTCCTGTAACAGGATGGGTTAAGGGTAGTGTGACTAAATATAACAATTTAAGATGCCCAAGTGAGCAGCCTTTGTAACTGTGCAATTGTATAGTAGTGATGGCTGCTGAGCAAAAATTTAAACAAATACGACGTATAAAATAGATGTTCTTCAATACATGGGCATGAGAGATGGCATTAGATTAATTAGGACAGCTAAATCTACATTGTACAAGCTTCCAACTAATCCAGGAACTTCTCGATTAACATTTTGCCCTCCTCTCTATTAACCGCTTCCAACATCATCAGCTCTTTTAAAATAGCATCTACTATGGGAGGTGCCCAGCACAGGGCAGTGTGCACCAAGTACAGCATGTCAAAACAGGAAGACTTCAGGAAGACACTCAGGTGCAGGCAAAAAACGAGGTGCATTGCACATCAGGGGCTCGGGATAGCAAGGGGAAATCTCCACCCTTCTTGGAGCAGAAAGAATATCAGCACTGGCCACTGCTCGGCTCCGTAAGTCTGAATGCCCAGACTGGAAACGGGCAAGTGGGGTCGCCCATGTGCCCGCCCTAAGGGGAAGGGGCACAAACCCCAACTCCCTGATCTCTTCCCCCTCCTTTACCTGTGAAGGAAAGACAGCTCCCCAGCCTGCACCACTCACCCGCCTGCTCCCTCCAGACAGTGCACCCGCAGGGCCCCCCAGCCCCCGCACGCACACTCGGGGGCCCCCTCCCAAGCGCAGTAACCCCCCCTCTAACGGTGCCCAGCCCAACGGCCCCAGCGTCCCCCTCCCCCTACGGGCCCATACAGCGGGAACCCCCAGGCCCCTCCCCTCTGTACTCACAGCGCGGCAGCCCCCCCCCCCACCCGGTCCCCCGCCGCCACAGAACGGGAGGGGCCCCCAGCCCCGCCCCGGCCCCTCACCCTTCACGATGCGCTCGGTCGTGGGCAGCTTGTTGTGGCCGCGCCCGGTCATGGTGCCGCCTCCCCGCGTCGGCTCCCGGACCGCCCCTCCCCCCGCGGCCTCCCCCGGGGAGCCGGGACTCCGACCGCGGCTGAGCAGGCCCCGCTGACGACGGCGGTGCAGGGATCCGGATCCGCTCGGTGTCCGGGCGGCGGTGGCAGCGGCTCCTCCCGAGCTCTTCTTCTCCCCACCCCCTCCCCGAGCCTACGCCGTTAGCGCGCAGGCGCCAACCTGCCTCCACCTCCCGAGGAGAGCGCGCGCAGGCGCCAACCCCCTCATTTCCTCTCGTGCGCAGGCGCCACCTACCGTCTCTGTTCTTCTCTGCGCGCATGCGCCAACTGGTGTTCCTCGCCTCCACCCCCGCCCGGCCCTTTCCTGGCGCACGCGCACTGCCCCCACCCGCGCTGATGGTCTCCCGCAAGCGCCTTTAGGAACGGGCCTCCTTCGAGGTCACGTGACCAAGCTGCGGGGAACCCTTTCCTTCTCCCCCCCCCCCCCCCATCTTGAATGAGCAGGGTTGCTAAGAGCTGAGGGTCCGGCATTGCTTAGGGCCTGCGGCCTAGGGTGGGAGGCAGCCTGAGCCCAGGCACCAGGGCTAGGGGGGGAAGCTCAGAGCCTGATTCACCCCCGTAGAGCAGAGCTCATGCCCCCTCCTGGAGGCCCAGGCTTTCACTCCCTGCCCCCCTGGAAACAGGGGGCTGGGGCTGCCCCCTTTGAGGACAGAGCTGCAGGAGACCCCTTAACCCAGCCTTATTTTTTCAAATAAGGCACATCCTAAAGGGAAAGGCCTCATACCCAACAGGCCAGAGGCTTAAAGCATGGCACAAATCACAGGATTTTACATCCTACAGTGAAACATGGCAGGGAGAGGACACCCCTATGCACCCCTCCGCCCAGCTTTGTGCAGTAGTTTTCCTTTAACAACATGTATAGGGATTGCAATGTACACAGGCCACTGCCTCTACCGCCACCCCTCTGTCCAACCACCAACATTACATGCTAATACACAGTGCCTCCTCTCCCCCCTAGAAATAACAGGCTACAGTGTACTTAGGGATGATGGCTCTATCCACAGGGCTCTAGCTAGCCTGTCAAAAGGCAAAAAGAGACACCACACACTCAGAACACAGGGTTCCATTAACCTGACAAACTATTTGAATGGTGTGCATTTAACAAAACAATAATATTAAGCTCACCTTTAAACAGGAAAAGGGGAATTGCAAGTACTTGTGTACAAGCAGAGTAATTGAGCGAGACTGACAAATTTAGAGATAAAGGATAGGTAGCAGTGACTGAAACCAGAAGTTTGAGAATTATTGGTAAACAGGCATCTATCTTTAGAGAAAACTTTAAAAATGGCTCATTGAAACAGTTGGAAAAAAGTAATTTTAAATTAGCAAAGAAGAGGGGTTAACTGTAGCAAAAATTGCAAAAGTTTCTGGGATTTAAACTGAGCCAATAGTCTGAGGTACAGAGTTGCTGACAGAAAAAATGGGCACGTGGGGAGCCATGATTTGAAAACAGTCAAGAAGCTCTGGTCTATGCCTAACAGAGCCACGTTAATACTGAAGAAACCTTACTGATCAACGGTCCGGATGAGCATACTTGATTCCTCAACTCAAACACTGCAATAGGAGGACAGCAGTAAGTCACATTTGTCCCAAAATTATTGTTCAGGGTTATTTATTGTAAGGGCAGCCAGGATAGTTCAAGGTTTGTTTGTTTAAACCTAGTAGGAAACAGTTGTTTTTAAATAAATATTTTATTGCTTTCAAACAAAGTTGTTACAACCAGGCTACTGCAGTTTTGGGCTATGGTACAAGAGCCTGGAATGTGACATTGAGTCGAAACTGACCATGCTCATTTAAAAAAAAAAATAAATAAAAGCAGCAAGAATGACACAGGCACTGCTGGCCCAGACTCGCTTCACGTGAACTAGAGTGAAATCCACCAGGCATCCCGAAGCCCCCTAGAGGACTCTAAAGTCCTAATAGGCAATTGGCTTGCTGCCCAAAGACAGTATTTTGAATGGACATATTTTAAGAAGGTGAACACTTAGAAAGTGAAAATGTGAGAAAGGGGCACCATAAACCAAAGTATTCAACAGATGCATGAGTGGGCATCAGTGCCATCTTCTGTTTAAAACGCAGCACTGCACTTAAAGCCAGCGTCCGCACAAGCAGGGTAATCAGAAGTTATAGATGGAAAAGTCATATTACATCATCCAATGCAGCCCAGCCTTCTAATGTAGGATTGCTCCCTCCAGCCCACCCTCAAGTCCCCCTCACCCCCCAGTCTAGTTTTAAACATCTGAAGTAATGAAGTTTCAGTCTCTTCCCTAGGGATACTATTCTGCAACCTTTCAGGCTAAATACAGTACTGCCTTTAATCAGAATTCGATACCGCACAGAGCACACTTGCAATTCTCTTTCATTACAGAATAGATTTTAATTTATGGAATTTTACAAATAAACTTTACAGTTCACAAGACATAAGTTATGTTCTTTGTTTCAACAAGTGTTTCGACAAGTATTTCTTATAACACCTGAGATATTAAAATACTGAGATGGAACTTGAGTTGCTAATCAGAGGTGTAAAGGGAAATATAAATAAAAACACTCACAAGCTCAGCTTTATGTCAATTTCCTTTCTCAGCCATCCCTCCAGTTCCTCCCACACACACCCTCCCTCCTTCCGGTTTGTACCATCCTGCACAAACGAGAGACAGGAGCCTCTTCCAAGCACCCCTTTTAATTAATGCATTGATTACCTGCTTCCCCCAGCTACACATGTAGAGAATGTTTTTAGAGGGTTTCATAGGTAACTCTCTAACAGGAGCTTCATTCCTATGAAGGTCTTTGCACCCCCTGCAATTCACCCAAATTTCCAGCCTGCAAATTTCTTGATAAAGTCAGCTCCCAAGAACACTTTGACGGGAAACTAGAGAAAAGGACTCAGGATTTACTCTGTTATCTTCAAGGTCTTGGAACAGCCCAGAGGAAATTACATATCAGTTCTTCTAGAGTTTTCTACCACCTGGAGCACAGCTTAGTTTCTAGTTTTGGTTTGTTACTAAGGACGATGGGGTGGGGGGGGGGGGGGGGGAGGGTGTTGTTCCAGGAGAGGGGCAGATTTCCCAGATGCTGGCAGTGCAGTGCCTCCTCTCCGTGTACCATTGAACCATCCTTGCCAGAGAGAGCTCTGGCACTATGAAAAAGCTAAGCCATCTTCTCCCTTTTGGAATGCACTAGATCAGTGCTTCTCAAAGTCGGGCCGACGCTTGTTCAGGGAAAGCCCCTGGCGGTCCGGGCCAGTCTGTTTACCTGCCGCGTCCGCAGGTTAGGCTCCCACTGGCCGCAGTTCGCTGCTCCAGGCCAATGGGGGCTGCAGGAAGCGGTGCAGGATGAGGGACTTGCTGGCCACCCTTCCCGCAGCCCCCATTGGCCTGGAGCCATGATCGACCGAACTTGCAGACACGGCAGGTAAACAAACCAGCTCGGACCGCCAAGGGCTTTCCCTGAACAAGCGGCGGCCCGGCTTTGAGAAGCACTTCACTAGATGGCATGTGCTTTCTAAATACTTCCTAGAGAGAGAATAGGCAGCCCAGACCTTTCCCCTTAAGACAGGGTTTAATCTCTCACTCTCAGACATTACTTAATTCAGATACAGCGCTGCGGCTCTCCTACCAGTGGTAGTGCATGCTTTTTGATCATAGGCCGTTTCCCTCTCAAGTACTGTTCCCAGAAGCTGGCCTCCTCACTGTTACAATGAGAACTTCTCCTGGTCAGCTGCTGCTGACAGAAGCTGGCCTGACCAAAAATTTTCCCCGTGTGACTCACAGAAGAGTGCCATCCTATTCCATTCACCTCTCAACTGGGCAGCAGGAATCCCACAATGATGGTTTTCCCAGGGGAAAGGAGATGGTTCTGCTGCTTTCCAAAGGCCCCTATTCTAGTCTTTTTATAAACATGTCAAGGAAGGGTTTGGTGAAATGGAGTTGGCAAAGTTTGGGTGAACCCATATCAAGCATTCTTTGGTGAAGCACCATAAAAAGATGGTGTAAACTAACTAGGATTTAGGTCTGGGCCATAAAAAGCAAGAATGGCGTGGGGCAAAGACTTTCTCCTGGCTGTGGAGGAAGACAGCACGCCAGCTACCTAAGATACAGGCAGTAAACATGAGATACTATTGACAAGGTTGTAGTCCTTTGCCCAAGTTAACAGAGCTGCTCTGAAACTGTTTTTAAAATAGGATAGCCCAGTAGGCTATTATGGATAATTGGTCATGCGAACAAAAGTCTGTATTGCACAGGTACTACAGGATTCTACGCTGTTCAACATGTTTACAAGGACACTCAGTGCTATGAATGAGACAGGGACTATGGTTGCTGCCATATGTAAATGACACCCAGCTGTATCTCTCCATTAGAGCCAATTGTGCTAGTGCAATGGAACAGATGACTGACAGCTACAGCAGACTGGGGTTTGATGTCCAGTCTTTACTGAGCAAGTTAAAGTTAAGCATTAGAAGGCAGTCAAAGCAAGTCATGATCCTGCTGGAGGCGCTGTGCCTGCCAGTTGTTGTCCCAGGTGGTTTTGGTTATGAGATCTATTCCTTTGGAGTTACTCCTATGTCAGCTTGCCCTCATTGAAGGGAGGCAGGCAGTGGGCCTGGGTGTAGCTGCCTAGCTCACATTTACCAAAGAGGGGCCTAAATCCTTGAGGTGTGGGGTGTGAAAGCATTGGATATGATAAGCAAACAGGCTTTTCACCTTTCTTCTGAAGAGGGTGCAGGGGGAAACCATCAGGAATCGCTTCTGCTCAGCCTCTGCCATGAGGACAGCATAACAAGGCAACACAACTTTGTGCATCAACCAACAAGTTACAAGACAAGGGACTGGACAACAACTATTCCTTTACGCACCAGGCAGCCAATCAGGCAGACGGAATGATCACAAGAGACAGAGTGGCAGCAACAAACTCGACACCCCTCACAGAAATAATAAGAATAATCATCATCCCTAGCTCTTATCTCGTGTTTTTCATCAGTAGATCTCACAGCACTTTACCATGGAGGTCAGCATCATTATCCCCATTTTTCAGATGGGGAAACTGAGGCACAGAAGGGGGGGGGGGGGAGTGACTAGCCCAAGGTCACCCAACACGCTAGTAGCAGAGGCAGGAACTTCTGTTAGTCAGCAGCCATAAATTCACAATCATGGGAGGCAGAGTCTGGAACCTCATTCCCTGCCCAAGCTGAAGGGACCAAACATTAACAATAAGTCTGTTCACCTAGTGAATCAGAGGAAAGCTAGCCCAGAAGCAGAGCTCTGAAATGCCTTTAACTCCCTTCCCAACTCTTACTGCTACCCAGAGCTGGGTTCCAGTTCCACAGCTTGTGTTCCTGGGACCCTGTGCCCTGAAGAAACGTACAGTATTTTTAAAAAACCTTGAAACTCAGCAGTGTCAGTGTTTAAAACCAGATGTCCAATTCCAAGTGAACCTGGTCACAGTGTAAGGATCGCTCTCGCAGGAAGGCCTGAGAAACTGGCACCAGGACTGGTGTTCCACACCGCCCTGGTCTGACTACAGCTGCCATGCTCTTCCCTTGCAATGGTGAGATCCTGCAGCAGCTGCGCTTCACGGCTCCGCTCCCTCTGCTCTCAAAGTGTCCCGAGTTAGGATGGAGGGATCTAAGCACTTGTCCTCTTTGTGGAGGGACTCCTGCAAGGGGCAGCGGTGTTTGGCTGTTCTACCTCCTGGAAGCCACCCAGAAGCGTCCATTACAGTAATTCTGACCACCAGATGCAACTGTATAGTTCATTAAACCCCTACAGGAGCAGCATAACTCCCCCCTTCCCCCTCCCGAAGCCAGTCTGACCGCATGTCAAACACTTCTCCTGCCCTGGTATCTTCAGTGCTGCCCATGCAGCCAGTGGGAAGAGACCAGAGCAGCAACAGCTGTGACTAGGAGAGCAGGGAAACCAAGGCTGCCTGCCCAGTTCAGTATCCACTACCTGTGCCAGGAAAGGATCGTTCCAGCACAGCAGCAGGATACGTTCTTGCTCATCCCTCTCCCTGTGCGACCTTCCCAGACCTCTTCATCTCACTTTCACACTTCGCCCCTTTCCTCCAGCCCAGCGCACACTGCAGAGACGCTGGCAAGTGAAGCTTTTGGAGGAAAGAGAGCCACTCTCGACTCCATATTTAGGTCCAAAAGGCAGGCATGCTCCCCATGCTAAAGAGAAACACCGGCTACCTGCACAACCGGAGCATTGGAGGCTACAGGTAATGCATGTAAATACTGGGGCTGTCCTGGGACCCACGGCTGTTCCTATGCCTCACATTTCCATTGCCCGTGGAGGGATGGAGTACGAGGGATGAACTAGTACAAGCCTCAAGCACAGCGTCTGCCTTGGTAAAGTGGCCTCCCGTCCAGCGCTGACACCACATCCATCCCCCATCCGCAGCCACCCGAAGAGGAAGGGAAGAAGTAATGTCCATGGTTGGAGCTCTCTGAAGGGGGCGATGCAGCCAGAGAGTCCATTCTCCTGATCCTCTCACACGTCCTTCCCAGGAGTCCCTTTGATGCAAGGAGAGTAGAGGAAGGGACGCTACACTGGATACAGGTCCTTGGGTCACTATAGATCTAGGGCCAGGAGCTTCATCAGCCCCCCTGAAATAAACGATACAAAGTCTATGGGATAGTTTTAAAAAAATGCCTCTTTTCTGTAGTGCTTTTGCAACGCTGATGTCTCATACAGGTGCCGTCAGTCCGTGTGCTTGCGGGTGGGAAAGCCCAATCAAACCAGGCCGGTCCCTACCCTATCTGGATCTGGCCTGAGAACATGGTGAGCAGCAGCATGATAATGAATCCGGTCAGCAGCCCTGCATTCTGGATAGCGAAGGCAATCAAGGCACTGCCGTTCCGCTCGTCCTCCTGGCTCACTTCATTCATCTCTGGGAACTGAGAAAAGAATTGGAAGGTTTCAGTCGTGGAAATTCTCCACCCTCCAGGCTCCCTGCGAATTGGCACCTGCAGATCCCAGTGCTGTATCCCCCAGATCTCTTATTAGGCATTAATTTATATAGAGCTGTTCACAATCAAGGCCAAGTGTTCTTGATCTGACCCCGTCCAACCCTGCTAGGCTAAGATCTGATAAATTTACAGCTCAAAGTGGTCTGGCTATAGGCTAGTTACACACCCTCCATTTGGTGGGCACAAGGGAATAACCATCCTTCTGTACACGATATTGTCACCATTCTCCCCTCCGTACCCAGGGTTGCAGATACTCCTGACTTACACAGGCCAGTCAATACCCCGCCTCAAAAATCACCCAGAGGCCTCACTGTGAAAAGCCGGGCAGGAATCCTGGTGTACCGCACATGATGTTGCCGTTAGGCAAGTCCTCTTAGTTCCCAGAGCTCTGCATCCTTGAAGCTTTGCAGTGCAACAATAATCCTGACCCTGGCTCATCAGTGCTCATTGGGCAGTGGTCACTGCAGGAAAAACAACAACCCTGCAATGCTCCCATCCCCTAGTCGGCAGCCCTCCATTACTCTTGGTTTGGGATTTACCATATCAGCCAATGCAATGTAGAGGAACATCCCACCAGCCAGAGCAAAGATCCAGTTGGCAGAGAAGTGGCTGCCGGCCAGGATCCCAAAGGCCAGTCCTAGGTAACAGCAGCAGGCCGAGATGAAGTTGAAGAAGAGCGCCTGCTGGATTGTCATTCCGGCATTTAGCAGGATGACGAAGTCACCTGCAAAAGGGAGGAAAATGTAAGGGGAGGAGGAGACAGACAGCTACACATGGCCATCTATGGGATGGATGCATCAGCAAACTCCTGTCCAAATGCAGCATCCCACTGGAGAACAGCACTCAGCAATTAGGCCCCCTACTCACTGAGGTACTTAAGCACGTGCATAACTCGAGGCATGTGAGTAGCCCCACTGAAGTCAAAGTCAATGGGTCTCTTCAAATGCTTCAATGCTCAACCCTCTTGCTGAATCAAGGCCTTACATAAAATTAATAACAACAATGCCTTGCTCTTATAGAGCATCTTCATCCATAGACCTCAAAGTGCTTTAAAGAGTAGGGTATCATTATCCTGATTCACACCTGGGGAAACAGAAGTAAAAAGAGAGGGGAAGTGACTGGTCTAAGGTCACATAGCAAGCTGGCAGTAAAGGCAGGAATAGAACCCAGGTCCTCCTAAGCCTCAGAGCAGTGCCCTATCCACCGCACTACACTGCTTAAGAAGCCATCTTGTGTCAAGCCCCATCAAGGCAGTTAACTGCAAGAACAAGGTCACCCTCGCACAAAGGAACCAAAACTTTGCTACACTGACAGACTCGCCGATTCACCAGGTGCCCAAGGTCTACATCTACTTCCACGTATAACTCTTGATATTCAAACACAAAACAGATGTTTTACCAGCTGTCTCACAATCTACATTTAACCAAAAACTCTCCTGGTTTTCAGAACAGATTACACAATGTGATTCAGCAGCTTTCCTCCCCTGGTTTCACATACCACCCTCCACCACACGCACACACTTCTCTTGCATTGACTGAGAAGTTGGTACATTTTGTTGACGGTTGAAAGAAAATGGTGAAATAGGTTCAAGTTAAACAAGTGCTTTCACTCTTTCCTTAAGGACTTAAGCACATGCTTAAATACTTGGCTGGCTGGGGACCAAACGCAGTTAGGGTGCCCAGCTGAAGAGCCACATACCCAGCTCGTGGGGGAACTCCTCGCAGAGGATGGCCACGGAGGTGCTGATCCCTTGGAAGACAGACACTGTGAAGGAGGCACCGATGGCCAGGCCGTCGATGAAGTTGTGGAGCCCGTCACTCAGGGTGATCATCCAGGCCAGCGTGCCAATGTCAGAGTATCGCACCCCCTTCAGCCAGTAGCACGCACTTTGGGAAGCCTGCAGGTCCTGCAAGGGAGCACCCAAAGTCACATGTGAACCCCACTGGCTGGGTCACCAACCCACATCATACTGCGGACAACTCCATTTGTCTTACTGCGCTGCCCAGTGTCATGCCCATCTCTGCAGACTAAGCCAACGCCTCCAATCAACAGCTGTAACTGGTAACAACCCCAGGGAAGAGAAGCACTAACCTGGACAGACAGAGAGCCCACAATGATCTTCTCATCCACAGATGGGTTCTTGCACTCTAGCTCACTGGTTCTGTGAGGGATCATGTGATCCATGTCCCCATTCTGCAGTTTTTCAGTGACCCCTTCCTCCTGGTCCTTCTTGGAGGGGAGGGTCTCAGGGCTGTAGTGGCTGTGCCCATGATGGTGCTGGAAGGATACAGAGATTTACAGGCTTTAGCCACATGCAGCATGGATGCATGCAGTCACTTGTACATTTCCGGCTCAAACGCCTGGGGCATGCTGATTATTTTAGCTTGCCCACAAGCTAGAACAGGAAACCTCGCAGAGACAGCGATGCTGAAGCTGACTAAAACCACTAGGAAACTAGTCTCTTTGGTTATTAAAACCCAACATTGTGATTGTACATTCTCATAGCATCTTTCATCCCAGAGCACTTCCACCTCTGCTAACCGACTATACAAACTACACACACACGCACAAGTCACTACAGCTACTTCTGGGATGGCATGTGACAGCTTTTGGGGTGGATCAGGAGAAGGAAGAAACATACAGCATCATGCCCAACTGTCTCTTACTTCCCCCTTTTCTGTCAAAAATATCACCCTCCCCTAAATGTAAAAAGGGAACCATTGTTTGTTATACAAAGATCTAAGCCGGGGTGGCCAACCTGTGACTCCGGAGCCACATACAGCTCTTCAGAAGTTAATATGCGGCTCCTTGTATACGGACCGGCTCCGGGGCTGGAGCTACAGGCGCCAACTTTCCAATGTGCTGGGGGATGCTCATTGCTCAACCCCTGGCTCTGCCACAGGCCCTGCCCCCACTCCACCCGTTCCTGCCCCTTCCCAAGCCTGCCATGCCCTCGCTCCTTCCCCCCAAGCCTCCTGCACGCCACGAAACAGCTGATTGGAAGGTGCGGGGAGGGGCTGATCGGCAGGGCTACTGGTGGGCGGGAGGGGCTGGGAGCGGGGTGGTGGGAGCTGCTGGGGGGCTGCTGACTTAGTACTGTGGCTCTTTGGCAATGTACATTGGTAAATTCTGGTTCCTTTTCAGGCTCAGGTTGGCCACCCAGGATCTAAGCTTTTCTCTTCACACAGTATTTAAGAGTCAGTAAAGCAGGCAGCCTTTCCAGAGTGCACCTGTTTGAAAACTGCATCTGAGTAAGCCCACTGGGAAGCACCTTTCTGGCAGCGATACCATCTGGGAATGCCTAACCCGCTCCCCCATGGGACTAGCTCAACCTCACCTGATCTTTCTGCTTGAGAAGCATCTTCAGGATTTTCTCTGTGAAGAAGAACAAGTAAAAGCCCCCAAAGACCACTGCAGATTTGGAGACATAATGATCCTCCTTAGGGTTGAATCCAAAGGCCTGAAGACAAGGGGCAACAGAGAAAGGTTTGAGAACCATGAACTCCAGCAGCATCCCTTGTCTCCCCTACCCTTGTCTCTAGGAGCTCTCAGTACAGGGACAGCAGAACAGCACTTCAGTTAGTCTTTTCTCCCCCAATGAATGCTTCAGGGAAAGGCTTAACACACCTAATTGTGCAATACTACTGCATGCTAGAAGGGAATGTCTTCCTGACCCCAGATGTAATCAGCTCATGCCCTGATGCATGAGAACTGTTAGCCCATCTCATTTTTATCTCAGACACAGTGCCACTGCAGATCCTACTCACATTAATCTAAAGTGTCTAATACCTCTATAAATCTCACTCAGCTACTCATCTTGATATCCTGTGGCTGTGAGTTCCACAGGTTAATTATAAAATGCCTTTGCTTTAAATCTATTGGTTTTTAAATTCACTGTCCCTCCTCTCACAAGTCAGGTGTGAATATAAACACAGGCAGGTGGGCCAATCAAATCTCTTGTATTAGCAAGCCCACTCCCAGAAAACATCTTTAGCTGACCTCTCCTCTTGAGCACAGAATCAGGAGAAGCAACTGCACCAACAATCACTTATCAGGCACCTGAGTAGGGGTTTTCTGGACAGTAACACTCCACCTTTCTCAGCTTATTCATTTCTTGTGTGCATAGGTGGTGTTTTCGGCAAGTTCTAGCACATGGGCTTGGGGACCCTTTTATCTCAAAACCCAGACTGTCTAAACCACTTCTCACAATGAACTCACCAGTGAGACTATAGCCTGGAGCGTGTGCACTCTCGGCCAGCACGAACACTGAGCCTTATATAAAGGACGTGAGTGGCACCAACAGGCAGCTAAGATTCCCCTCAACATGGAGTCTTCTTTCCACCCCATCTGCTCTCTACCATAAAAGTGACCCAGTCAAGCCTGGCTTTGTTCACACATCAAAGCCACTTTCTTTATATGGCCTGAGAATGGCTAAGGCCTGGTCTACACTTAAAAGTTAGGTTGCCATAGCTCAGGTGTGAGGAGAAAAACAACAACCTACAGTTATGCTGACCTAATCCCCACGGTGGACGTAGGTAGGCCGATGGACAAATGCTTTTTTTTTTAAAAACACAGCAACTATAGCTCAGGGAGATGGTCTTCCTACAGTAATGGAAAAAACCCTTCTCTTGGTGCAGCCTGCTTCTAAGATATGGGGTTATGCCAGCATAGCTATGGAGTCTCCGTAGTGTGGACGTACCCTAAGGCTTTGAGGTCCTCTGAGCAGTGCTAGATTATGGCCAGACACCTCATCCTGGCAGGTAAGTAAATACCATCAGGGCCATTGGGCACACAGGCACTGAAAGGTGAGGTGAAAGTGACTTGTCCATGGTCACACAGTCAATGGCAATGCAGCTAGGAGCTTAACACAGTCATGCAGCAGAATTTAGCCTTGCTGATGGGCCTTAAATATTTCCAGCACCAGACACAGACACAGACCAGGTTTGACCATATCTTTGTCTCCCTGCAACAGTCACTCATGTTTCTCGTTAAGTTCCACCGGCTTCTCCTCAAACCAGCAGACAGACAGACAGACGACACACACACACGACAGGCCCAAAGGCCCTCACCATACCTCGGGGATGAGCTGGAAGAGGGCATTGGAGTAGAGAGTTCCAATCGCCAGAGCTATGAAGTAGAGGAGCAGCCGCTTGTAAAAGGTCTTCTTCATGAAGGGCACTACGCTGGCTCCCACCAGGGAGCAGAGGGAGATGACGGTCACGCAGAGGAAACCGTAACCCCAGACTGCAGCGTGCGTGCCAACCCCACCCCAGTTACACCACAGAGGGCAGGAGAGTCCGGGGAAATCAACACAGGACAGCAAAGAAGTGAATCCACACCAGAGAGAGAGAGGGGGGAAGGGAGGAGAAAAGGGGACATTCATTAGTGATTTCATATCAATCTGGAATTGGTTCAGGGAGGCCAGAAGCAAACCTGGTACGAGATGGCTCTGGAACTCTGACATGCCGGCCCCCTTGGGGAGGGCAGGATCGCGGCTGTAATGCTACAGGGAATGTGAATCAGCGGAGCTGGCCCTGCAGCCCACACTGCAGGATGCAGCTGCTGTGACTAACTGCATCACAGACTGACGAGAGGATGGATTCTCTCCTTGGGGAAGCAGGGGTTTGGGTGAAGGAATGAAATTCCTCATCCTAACAAGGCTCTTACTTTACAATAAACACTCCAAGAATGGAGGTTAGCTTGTGGCAGGTGGACGTGAAGTGTATTTTGAAGAGAGAAATAAAATCAGGGTTCCATTCCCAAAACAGATTCACTTTCCCGGTGACCTTGTCAGGCTCCCAGTGGGCACATGCCATTCCCAAGGGCATAAGGCCCCTTTAAGGGGAGGGGGGGGGAGAAGAGTGTCAGAGTTCCAGCATCCTATGGAGCACTTCAGTTTTACAGCCAGCATCTCATACACTCCACCCTCATTGCACAGCAGAGCCTATTCACCCTGTGCATGCCTAGTGCACTCATCACTGGAGTATCTGGGCACCAGACAACATCAGAGAGGCCAAGCACTCTGCCTGGGCTGTACGAGGCCCTTCCAGCCTAAGGGATTAACCTGTGTTTACGTTCCATGCCGTGGAAGTTCTCCTGCAACGTGCATCCCATGGGGGTGGAGTGTACGCCATCATTTTAGTTCCCATCAGATCAGGAAACAAGGCATTTTGTTTGGTTTTTAAGAGAAAAAAAATACAATAAAGTTACAGTTCTGGAGCTGAAAAATACCTCCCCAAGTCCCACAAACAAGGGGCTCCATCAGACTCTGGTTTAGAGATGTGGTAACAGCCCTTGCCAGCATGGGATATGCAGGAATACTGGGAGTTAGGTTGAGACCACCAAGCCTGGGAGACCCAACATGAAACGTACTAGCTTTGTTTTAGCTTGCAAGGGGCCGAGAGAAACAAGCACCAAACCTGCTGTTCCCAATTCCCTCTGCTTGCCAGCAGGCGGCTGACTGAAACAGCACTCTGGAGCACTGGCAAGGAAGGGTAATTAACGATTAGATACCCTGTCTTCTTCAGGGCAGTACAATGCACACACACATGCTGAATGCAAAGCAGCCCTGGGATCACGGTGGGAGGAGGACTCCAGTGAAAAGCTGAGATTTTATTTTAATTCCATGACTTCTAGGCTGAAAGTTTGAGGATCTGAATGGATTTGAAGTCCCTAAGCACCTAGACCCTGCTCAGAAAATCCTGCTGCCAGAAAGCAGGATGCTGGAGGAATGTGTGTGTTTCCAACACCTGATTGTAAAGCACATGGGAATATTTATTTAGCTCCAGAATTGTGCAATTAAAACAAAAATTAGTTTGTAATGTATCTGACAAACCCATCAGGGCACCAGGAAACCTCACTTTGCATCGATCTTCCCAGGGGCTCTGCCGCCTTTAATCAGCAAGACCGGGAGCCAGGAGAAAGCTGGGATCCCCGGCAGGAAGGGTTTCTTCAATTCCTTCTGTGCATTTTTACCCTCTGTTCCTTCCTTCCTTCCACACACCCTTCTTATGAGTCCCAGGAATGCCCCTACACCAGGCTCTGCCCATTAGACCAACGCTGACGCAGCACAGCTGCTGCCAACCCAGCACAGGAGTGCCCTGTCCTCTTAAAGCTCCCAGACACTGCCTGATGTACTTGCATATACTTGGTCTATGCTTAGTGCCACTCATCACAGGCAGGCTTTGGGAAGTCTCCCCTTTGGCAACTAAATGCTAACAGGAACACAAAGAGCAAGAGATCTTTATTACTACAATCTGTTACACGAGAAGAGATCTCACTGGAGCTAGGACCACCCATATTTCCAACCACTACAACCGGGAGGAGGAGAGGGGCTGTGTGACCACCCAGCAGGAGTCACATGGGGGAGGGAGCTATCTTCTCCCTCCCTCCAGACTTAGGATCCCTGCCAGCTGCACTGCAACTACAGGATACTGCTGTTCTCAGAGAGGCTGCAGGCAACCCCACAGGAAGGAAGGAGGAAGCAAGCTTGGATGGCACAGGGCTCCCCATTCTGCCTGAACACCAAACGTTAACCCTGAAGAGACCATGCAATGTTTCCTGGTGCTCAGAGGAGCAGGAAGGACCTGGAAAGCCACTGGCAGGAAGCCAGCATGGAAGAGAAGTTTCCCTCGGCCTTGGCGATGGAGAAATGTTTGGCAGGGGCTGGGCTGTAAAGGCCAGTGGGAGAGTCAGCCCCTTGAGAGACAGAGAGAAGGGCAGGGTGTGTTCTACTGCACCTCTGGGATCATCTGGAAGAGCGCATTAGAGAACAGCGTCCCGATGGAGAGCGCGATGAAATAAGTGAGGACCCGTCGGAAAAAGGCCTTGTTGGTGCAGGGCATGATGAAGACTCCAAGGAGGGAGGCCAGGTTAATCAGTGACACACTGAGAAAGCCAAAGCCCCACACTGTGGAACAAGAAGAAATGAGGGCTGGATTACCAAGGCTCTTTGGGGGTGGGGAGGGGCAGACGCCAGCAGCTCTGGATACAGCTGGGCAGGGAAGGCCAGGAGAGTCAGGCCTCACTGAGGAGGGGGCCTTGTTGTGACCGAGAATCACTCCCATCCGCTGTGCTACTTGGGATACTTTAACGGTGGGACAGTTACAAGACAGGGAGAGGGTGTGGAAATAAACCTGGTTAATGCCTCTCCATGTCTCTGAATTACTTTAAAGGGCACTGGGAGTAATTATGCTCCAGGCTATGTGCTCAGTTGTAGCCCATTAACAGGCTGGAAAAAGTGAGCCAGAGCCAGGAACGCCTGTGAGCCGGGGGGAGAATCGCAGGCATCAGAGATGGTCTAACAAGGAGTTCCTGAGACAATAACTGTGTGTTCCAATAGGGGGCGCTATCGTTCCAGAGGCCTGGGCCACTTTTGATTGTTACAGGTCCCCTGGCACTTTTGGAAAGTTAACCTAGGACTCTATTTTGATAAGCTCCTTTGGGGCAGTGTTTGCACAGCGCCTAGCACAACGGGGTTCATGGCTGGGCTCTGAGACACTACCACAATACAAACCACCAGCACCCTGGCATTCGTGGGAAATTCTAATCTGAGCAACTGCATGCTGCTTCCCTGAACCCTCCCGTAATTGCCGCGTGATGGATGGCGTGCTATTCTTTACAGTCTGTCCCACAGCGCTGCTGTGTAGCTACTGAGACAGCTGCCGGGGTCCACTCAGAGGTGGCAGTGGTTTCAGGGGTGTGCAAAATGCAATTCATGTAAACAGCTTGTAATGTGCTTTGGATGAAAGGGGCTATAGAAATCCCTGTTATTTATTAACCTGCAACCAGATCCGCTAGTGAAAGATAAAAAACAGGCCCTGCTGAGCTGAATTAACTTGGAACAAGTGTGAGAGAGAATGTGGCTGGGGTAGCAGGCACAAACACAGGTAATCAATCACTACTTTCTCACTGATAGACAGCACTGCCTCTGCTATAACTACGGAGCAAGAGAGCACTGACTGCTCTGGGAACTAAAGTCACATATCCCCCAGCAAATTCTCCACTGTGCATTGTCTATGGTCCAATTGCTGCTCTCTCTCTGCCCTGCAGTGCCATTGGTAGGGAAGGCGAGGGCGGATTCAACAGGCTGCAAACATTAGTGCCTCTGCGTTTTCCATGGAACCTGCAAGAAAATTACACTGGGGAAAAGCCATCAATATTCCAAGCTACCCCTGGAAAGTTCACTTTCCACGGTTGTCACAAGAGAAATGTCTCTCCCCGCCGACCATGAAAAGTCTTTGCAATGATCTAAGGAAAGAGAAAATCCAGCCTTGCATACGCAGGGGTGGAGGGGTGATTTTACTGGAGTCCCTCTGCTTCCAAACAACTGCCCCAAAGCCATCACTAAGAGGACAGGCTTAATAGCTGTACAGTGCATTCTGACAGCATCTTTCATCCCAAAGCACTGCAATCTCAGACAAGCCTCCTGGGAGGCAGGTAAGGATTGCCACACAGATTAAAGATGGGAAAACGGAGATGTGGGGACATTTGATGTGACTTTCTGTAACGTAACACTGGGGGATGGCGACTCAGACCACCCTTCCCCTGCACTCTGCCATCTAGCATTAATTGGGCTAGCACCTAACAAGCAGCCCCATCACGACTGCCAGCCCGATTCCACATTCAACTCAGAAAGCACCTTCAAAGGGCTACCTGTTGGAAAGCTGTGGTTTAATGTAAAATAAGACCCCTGCTGTCTAGGATCTCTGTCCCCACAACTCCCGTGTAACAAAGGGCCTGTCTATATGGGGAATTAGTTCACACTGGGCTGACACACACTAGCTGGTGCGTGGCACGTAAGTTGCACTAACAGCATGCACGTGGGACAGCAGTGCCGTTTCAATTCACATTGTGCACATACGGCAGGCATGGTGCATGCTAAGCCTGTGGCATTCCAGGTGGGTATCCCATGCTCCTTTGCATCGCCAAGTGCATCCTGGGATTTTTCTCGCTGCACATTGTGGGATGTATAGCAAAGCTAGTGGAATTCTGGGACTTGGGAGTCAAACTCCCAAAAATCCCATGATTCCATTCCCTCCATCCCATGCTTCCTCTCTTTCTGGGCAGGCTAGGGCCGTTTTCTAATTGCTGTCAGCCAAAGACAGAGCTCTGGATGCACTGCACAGTCCCAGTGCGTCGCTCCTGCTGCAGGTCTGAGGCCATGGCTTGCCCTGGCAGGCTGGGAAGGAGAAGGGTTATGAACAGGCGCTATTACATTAAGCCCAGAATATGCCCCGTTTCTGCAGTGAGGGCTAGAAAAAGTATCTATGCCCTGCACTCGAGAGAGGCGCTCAGAAAGCTCACACTTCAGCAATGCCTTTAAAGCTAAAGCAGGTCCCGGTCCCCTCTCTGTGCCCACTGGCTATCCATTCACCTTCCGCCGAGCTGGGCTTCCCCTCCTCCGTCTGCTCGTTCTCCTCATTCTCTAGGTTCTCTGCCGTGCACGCCCGAGACTCCAGCTGCTGCAGGATGGTCGGGCAGAACTCCTGGAACTTGCTCGGGCCAACATGGGACCCTTCGCTCAGGTTGTGGGTGGCGAAGAGCTCGGAGGAGCTGAAGCACTGGCGTGGGGAAAAAGACCTTGAGCATCCCATGACTGTGCTCTGCTGTCCGGCTTGGTAACATGGGCATCCCCGGAGGGCTCCTTGATTGCATCCTCTCCCTCCTCCCAACACCTTCCCCTCCTGGCACAATGCACACACAGCAGCCGCTCATTGGACTCGGGCCTATCCCATTGCATGTGAGGCCCTAGCTCCCTCTGCAGGTCTAATGGTCCCACAAACCACCTAGCTGCAGGGGCTGTTTTTCTCCCCCTTCCCTGAGAATTCTCTCCACTCAAGAGGTAATATCCCGTCTCCCACCATCACAGCAGTTCTGCTTGGCCTGTAATGGATTCCTCCACCCACAAGGGCCAGGATTTCCCTCCCACACACCTTTTGCCCAACTTAACCAGCTGGCTCCCTGGGAGCCGAACACTGAACACAATGTACAGCAGCTGGGGCAGCAAGGGGAGCAAGCCAATATAGCAGGGGAAGCAACTGTCTCCAGAGTGGAGCTCAAGAAGATTCCCTGCATGGGTGACACAGGGCCCACGTGAGCCCAAGGAGTATCCCTGCAGAGAACACGGCCCATCTGATCATCCATTCCAGACAAGCTTAGCCAGTGGCCTGGTGACCCCACACTGTGTTTACGAGGGGGCAGCGGCTCAGGCTGTCCCTCCTGGGGCACTGCAGAGGGGGGGACACAGGAATTCACATTACCCGGGAGAGGTTCCTGCGCTGCGGCTCCGATCGGGAGATGTTCTCGTGCCCCACCCCCACGTCGAGGCGATTCAGCAGGGCCTTGAGCTGCTGCAGGGTCAGCACGTCGCTCTCGCCGTACCGGTGCAGGAGATCCTGCAGGAAGGAAGCTGCAGTAACGGCGGGCTGCGGCGAGGCGTCCGTGCCAGCCCGCGCCTGGCAGGAGATGCCCAGGAGGTAGAGCAGCATCACCAGGAGGGGGCATCGGGGACTCAAACCCAGGATCATGGTGACCAGGCGATCCTGAAAAAGGAGACAGGAGTTGTGGTTAACTTTAGTGTTCCCTGCAGACCTGAGCACTAAGGGAATCACTCCAGACAGCTCCTTGCAACGGTCTCTGTGTCCAACACCAGCCACTGGCTGCTGGACTGAAAGGGCACAGACAGCCTAGGTGCTAAGGCATGCAGCCAGCACCTCGTTGGGTAAGACCCACTCCAGTGAGCACGGCTGGCTGCACAGGGGCTGGAACTAGGGGTGCTCCTGCACCCCCTGGCTTGAAGTGGTTTCCATTCTATACAGCACCCCCACTATACAAATTGTTCCAGCACCTCGGCCTGGCTGGGTTAGGCCCCATCCTTCCAGCTGTCCTATCCTTTATTCAACTTCCCCACACAAGATAACGTGCACCCAGCGGTGAGGATGACACAGGCCTTCCTACGCCCTGTGAAGGTATGGCAGTGTGCCCTGCAGGGGGCAGCAGATTCCCTTTGCAGCTGAACATCACTGAACCCCATGCCACCTGCAGGCGTCCAGCTGTTAGTGTGACAGCCACGCTGCCAGGCACTCCCTCACCTGCACAGGGACAGTGATTCAGTGTGGAACAGAATTCCAACACTTGCCATGGTTAGTAGCGAAAGCACCGATCCCTCTGGCAGAGGAAAGGTACCTGGAGTCTTCCCCCCTGGTCTGTACCCAGATTAGGACTCCAGGTCCATGGCAGCTCTACTAAATACCAGAGATTGCACCATGTAGGAATTTCACAGGGAGAAACAGGCAGACACTGCCAGGAAAGGAGCTCTGCCACGTGGCCCGTTCCCGAAGGGTCACAGCCGCAAGGCCTGCCAGGAAAGGCTCTGCTTGCTGAACTGCGGCATGTGAGGAGCTGGAGCGGAAGGGGAGAGAGAGGCTGCAGGGCTGCTGTCGAGTGACTCCAGGAAGGTCAAGTCATGTCAACATTTTTTAAGGGAGAAAACCAACATCCATGCAGATGGGCAGGAAAGTTAATGGAGGGGTCCGGCACGCCATGAGGTCAGATGAGGGGGTGGCAGCACACGCAAGCCCCCAGGGACACAGTGCTTCTCACAGCAGCCGGGAGCTCCAGGAGCCGGGAATGGGGGCGATGTGCATTTCAGGTTGCGGATCAGACTTGGGAGGTAATTTCCAAACTCTCAGGCAACGGTGCCACTAGCCACCACTTCAGTCTCCACTGGCCACTGTGCTGGGTTTGTGCCTAGCAGCTTCTCAACTGCTCATGCAGCCACACAGTGCTCCCTGGCTGGCAGCCCTCTCCCTGGGACAGTGATATCCAGCACATACAGAAACATTCACCCCCATGACACGAGGCGGTCAGGATTACTGCCAACGTTTGGCCTGTGGGGAAACTGAGACAGAGAGAGCCATGACTTGCCCCAAGCCACAGAAGGGCTCTCCGTCAGACACGGGAATTGTCCTTGGGAGGCCAGTCAGCGCTGCATCACTGAAGGGATTCAGAGGTGGAAGGGGACTGTCCATCTCTCCAGCCAAGCAGCACGGACTGAGCCCTGAGTGGCAGACAGGGCCACACTGCCTCACTCACTCCCCTCCCCCCACCGTGACAGCAGACCTCGAGAGGCATGGTGTCAGGAATGAATGGAGAAGCCCCAGAGCATCCGCTGCCAGAACCACACAGGTATTCCCCTGCTTTGGAGAACCCCCGCCATGCTCACAGCAGCGTTCCCCCGACGCAGGGCACTCACCTTAGTCAGGCCCAGAAACACGCTGGAGTAACCTGGAACAGGCGCCGGCAAACAGGGCACGCCGAACGCTCACGGGCAGCGGAGCTCACAGTCCCTGGAAGGGGGAGAGGCAGTGTAAAGGGAGGATGGAGTTTGCAGCGGGAGAACCATAGCATTTCATGCTGCTCTCCTGCTGCCACAACGCTCTGCCCAGGGGACGGGACAGTGAGCCAGGAGCTACCAAGGGGCAAAGGGTTTTGTCTACATGCATGGCTAAGGCTGCCTGCTGAAAGGAGTTCGTCCCAGACCCATCACACGGCTCTGTGCTTCTGCAACGCATGGGATGGGCCAGGTGCAGGCTGTTTCCCCCACCTCTTATCTTCTCGCGCCAGAGCACCGAGGCCGTCAGGCTCTCAGCACACCAGGCCAGCAGAGCCACTGCAGTAATGCAGCAGAGCGTTTCAGGAGACGCTCACGTCTACAGGGCCCTGGGGGAGACAGCCCACGAAACACACCTCCTCCAAGACTGCAGAGCTCTCCGGAGCACAGCCCGCATGCCAGCAGCCACCACTGCCCTGGCGCAAACATCGCCCCAGTCCCCGCAGTGCCTGGAGGCTGAACACAGCAGCCTTGACCTAGCAGCCGGATCAGAGGTTTGGGAAACTTCCTGTGAAGGGGCCAGGCCAAGGAATTGGCAGCTGGCTGCGGCAGCTTTCGCTTCCTTTGGACACCGAGCGCCAGAAGGCCCCCTCCATACAGACCCACAGAGGGTGCAGGGGAAGAATTTGTACCCGCCTACTGCCCCCAAGAATTTATACCCCCCTCTGCGTAGATGGATGGGCACCACAGCCAGGGTGTTAGCCGAGTGCAGCGTTCCAGGCCTGAAAGCTGCACCATGCCTGGTTTTATTCACCCTCTCTTTCCTCTGTATCTTCTAAGTTACAACCACTGCTCAAAGCCTTCAGTGATGATGGCTTTAGACCTGGGCCCCTATGACCACACCCCTCCCCATATGGTCAGTTACCCTGATGGCCTATCCAGGGCCTAGAGTGACCCCAGTGCAGGCTTTGCACACTCAAGACAAGGCCCCTGCTCCACAGGCTTCCAGCCTAACTCACACAAATCTCAGACCCACATTCAGACAGGAGGCACGCAGACGATAGCACAGCGATCAGCAGTGCAGCTTTGTGGAAACCTGGGTGCTGGGCTGTAGCGAGTCATTCTGAGCTGTCTGGGAGCCCAGGAGAAGCATGCAGCAGCTTGAGTGCCTCAGCAATAAGAGGTGTCCATTATGTTATATTTTAACCATGCTGCTAATTACAAGTTGAACCATATCCCAGTGTCCTCTTCCCCAGGCGGAGGCGTATATGTATTTTTCTTTTATATAAAAGATTATCTGGCAAGGGCCAGGTAAATATATCAATAAAACTGTACAGCGCTACAATACTGGGCAGCACCAGCTCTGCCGCACAATATGTCCTGAGGCATAAAGAGGGCGGCCTACATAAGAACACAGGAATTGCCAGGCTGGATCAGACCTGTGCTCCCATCTAGCCTGGCATCCTGTCTCTGGAACTGGCTAGTACCAGCTGATTCAGAGGATGATGCAAGAACCTTGTAGAAGGTAGTTATGGAATTATCTGCCATCAGAGGATGTTTCCTCCTGACCCCTCATACCTTGAGACAAGCTGAAGCCCTGAAGCATGAGGGTTGAAATCCCAATCCTTCCAGGCTCTTATTAAAAAAATACCATTATAAATATTACTGACCAATACCAGTGTCCTTTAACTGCCAGGACAGTCACCAGACCATGCACAGGAGCTGATCTAGGACTTCTCCTACCTAGTTTAATAAACAGACTTACAGAATGCCTTACTGTAGGTAATGTTTCATGTGTCCAGTGAAGTCACCACAGTGTGTTGGGTGAAACAGTGGCCCAGTTAAATGGCAGTGGCAGCACTGTCTTCAGTGGGGCCAGAATTTCACCCACTGTGCTCTGCATGGCAAATCTCTCCAAGGTAAAGCCACCTGGCACCCATGGGAAGGCTTCAGGTGGCTACTCCAGCTATTTCTGTGCAGCTGGTTCATGGCCAGCTGGAGTCAGGAAAACATTCCTCCCCCCATTCCCCAGCATGGCAACAGGAGGCGCATTATGGCATCCAGCACAGAACAAATAATTAAGCCTCCATATAAATCCACAAGGCTGAGAAATGGAAGACACTTGCACGGACAGGGCTTCTTGCTGCAGTCTAGGAACGAGGCTACGGCTTGCAATTCCGATAAGCACTGCAGAGTTGGACTGTTTCCATGGGAGGGGAAAGTTGTGTCTCTGGGACACAGGAACATTGACACATTGTGCTGCTGAGACCTTATCAGGGAAAAAACCTTGGGTGCCAGGGAATGTTGACTCTCTCTCCAGGAAGGTCATCTGCACACTTCAGTATGGTTTACGTTCTTCGCTTAGGCCTTGCCCGATTTCTCCCCAGATCTCAGGCCATACGCTGCTGAAGCAGACTTTGGTACAGGAGTAGCAGCACATCCCCAGCTGGTGCCCAGTATTTTAGCAAGTGGGGTATCTTAGCCATTAAGCCTGAGGAAAAGCTGCTTTGAGTCCCTGCTGTGGGCATAGTTATTTTCAGGACTCTGGGCTTCAATAAACTACTTCAACTGCCCAAGAGAAGGATGGTGAAGTGGACAAGACTGGGACTCCCAAGATCTATGTTCAATTCCTAGCTCTGGCACAGATGTCCTGTGTGACCCTGGGAAAGTCACTTAGCCTCTCTGTACATCAGTTCCTCATTTGTAAAACAGGGATAACACCACTCCCCTGCCACACACAGGTGTGGTGAGAATAAGTGCATTGAAGATTGACACACTCCGATACTTTGACACAGAGATTACTGCAAGGCGTAGGGGTGTGTAATTCACTATGGGGCCTTGGAGGTGGTTTGTATTCAACCCAGGCTGGCAGGGACTCAAAGTCGCTCCCTCCTGGCAGCTGTTTAGTACTCTCTGTGAAATGAGTCTGGGGGGAAAAGATCAGAGAGGCCAGGATGGAATAGGCCAGGGGGACTGATCTCCCTTCCCCTCCCCTAGTGGTGGCTGCTCCTGCTGTGGGTGGGATGCAGGTGCAACATGCCCTATGCCTGAAGGGTGTCACACCAGCATTGCATTGACTTAAGACACTGACGTTTGTTGCTCTGCTCACACACACACACCTATCTATGACCTAGAGGGGAATGCGGTCTGTGCTCCCGTTCACTAGGCCCACAGCCATATTCAAAACAAACCTTTGCTGATGTGTTACAGACTTTGGTCTCCTCTAGAAGTTGATCTAAGGTGTTTTTGGACCCTACCCAAGCAAATGTTCTGAAAATAAAAGTTTGGCTCATTGGCCGGAGCCATATTTGAACTGGCAAGGCCTCTCCTGACGGGTCTGCTCTGCAAGGAGCGGTTCTCCCAGCCCCTCACATTGACTGGGGCTGGGTGGGAGAAGCAGAGGTTCTGCTGTTGCCAAGTCAAAGCTACTCAAAGCAAACCAAACTCAGGCGCCCAATGGTGTTGTTATGCCACATCCACCGCTTTCTTATTAAAAAGGGATCGACATTCTCACAGTCTCAAGAGCTTACTGCAACTTTGAAATCTTTGTTTTTTAAAAAGCACCAGGAATTCCTTCAGAGAGAATTGGCAGGGGAGGTTTTAGCAAGGGCTTAGGGGGGATGATTTGTCAATTTAACCCCTCCCCTCCCAAATCCGGAGAAAGGCAATGCATCAGGAAGCAGTGCAGCACAGATTTCAGGACGTGCCAGGGACACAAACACTTCCACCAATCCCCCTCAAGACTGCAGGACCCACCCCTTGCTCCCACCCTGTCTCAGAGCTCCTTGCTGTTTTAAAGGACTGGGGACAAGGCCTGGTAAAGGTCTGCAGCACACAGACAGGAGATTGAGGTTAAAAGGTACAGCCCAGCCGGACCACATACTCACCCTTGGGAAGATGGAGTGTGACATAGCTGCTACCCCTCTGTCTTTTTAGATGGGCTTGGCAGCTAGGTGAGAAGGGAAGAATAGCCTCAGGTTTCTTGTCTCCCCCCTTCCCAGCACTCAGTTTACCAGCTATTTCCATCCCCCCAACCCATACTAAGCCAGTCACCATAGAACACAGAAATTGTCAGAGCAGATCACATCAATGGTCCAAATGCACAGTGCTATAATGACAAGAGTGTAAAACCCTGCAATAACCTGCCCATAGGAATTTTCTTCTTGATCACCAGCAGTTAGTGGCTGGCTGGTACCCAGAGGCGTGAAGACTTTTACCCCTTACACATTTCTATTCTAGCTACTGTAACTGCAGATTATATCCTCATTTACAGGGATGTCTAATCCTTAAACACTTCCTCTCTGAGCTGCCCAGAATGACACCCAGGTTTGTTTCCCTGAATGGTGACTGTTGGTGAGAACCCCCCCATCAACATGTAGGAGTAATTCAAATTGTTGCTTCCAGCATACCTGCAGTGAATTTCATTTGATACCATGTTGTTAGGTCCCTCTGAAGTTCCTCATAATCCTTTAGTTCTAACTAACCCGCGAATGTTTGTCTCCACTGCAAATGCAGCCACTTCTCTGTCCAACCCCCTTTTCCAGATTAAATATATTTAAACAGCTCCGGGTCAAATATACACCCTATTAACCACCTCCTGCCTTGCTTAAAACTGACAACCTAAGTCATCTGCTCAGTAAATACAGTAAGTGCATTATACTGACTGCAGAAGAAATTTTTAACTAACACCACTCACACAAAAAAACCTTCCCAGAAGTCTGAGCTGCTGGAATGCATGGAAACTATGAGAATGTCACTAAGATCACACCACTCCCAAGTTTCTCTCTGCCAGCTCTGTATCCTGAGGTGCAGGCGTGGAACAAGAAAGACTATTCAATTCAGTAAAAGTTACAGCACTGCTCTCACATATGTCAGAGCTTTAGAGTTTAAAAAGATGCCTGCTAAGCAATGCATGTGGCTTGGGTCCTGTCTTCAGTGCTAACGGTGGTGTGTTTTTTACCTCAGGATGATTAATATGTGTGGGCTATCCCAAGGTAAAAACACAACACACATCAAGCACATAAACAGTCAGGAAACCCCACCCCACCCACAGCTGACCTCTGGAAAAATTTACCTCGCAGTAAAACTAAAGTGCCTGGTCTTCTTTGTGACAGAACATACCCCATAACCACTGCAGAGTTGAGCACAACAATGCAAGAGCAGCCAGAGAGAGAGACCTGTCATAGTACATTATGAGGGTTTACATGGGGCTGCAATGGCAAAAGAGGATTGGTGACAGGATTCAGTCTCACTCTGAAGTTGGCAGTTCAAAACCAGACCATGCTGTTAGTGTTCAAAACTCATTCCGCTGACACCTGTTCAGTGGCAGACCTGGAAAGAGCTGGTGGACTGGTGTCAGTTCCACAAGTCACTGCCACGCCCTTGCTGGCAATCTTGGAAGAGACCAAGGATGGAATGGGCCATGGGGAGCAAGCTCCTCGCTTCCCTAAAGGAAGTTCCTCCTGAGTGAAGCTGAAACGCATTGGCAGGGGATGATGAGCCGCATGTTGTGCCTGCCCTGTGGCTGGTTCACTTTCCAGGGATGGCAGCCAGCACATTTCACTAGCACTACAAGAATTACAAAGGGTTAGATCTCCAGGAACTCAGTCTGAACCTCACTGGCACTGGGGAGCAGGGTGTTTTTTCTTCATTTTTTTTAAAGGTTCAGAAGCTTCTCCAGCTAGCAAAGGCATTCTCAGTTGATAGTATACTGGGCCCACAGGTAGGATCTAATCACAAGGAGATTCCCCGTCACACCCTCATGGTGCCTCTTGTCCTTTGTCAGCATTTCCTAGATCATGACTACACAACGTGTAGCACTCAGAATGTTGCAAACCCCCAGTCAGAAGAACCCCATGTTGCTTTGCAGCCATTTTTGCTGCACTGGGAGACTGCAGAAGTTTCTTCTAAGGGACCCTTTCAGACTGGCAACAGCAGGCCTGGCATCCCTGGTGCATGCAGGAAACGTGGTCCAGAGCATGCAGGAAAAATGATGATACAACATGCAGGAACAGTTCTACAGTGCAGATCCTGAGTGTCACTAGACAGCTACTCCCATGCTGCCGAGTGAAAGGTTCTAAAGAAATGCATGGAGGATGTCTTTCAATATTTATTTCCCTATGCTTGGAGGAATCAACCCCCACCTGTCCCCTATTCACTACTTCATTTTTTTGGAGCCACTAGTGTCATTTAGAGAAAAGACAGGACAGGATAGCGGGCCTCCCAGGAAGGAAAGGCGATGAAAGCCTGAGAACAGGCGAAGACTAACAGTACAGGGCAATAGCCTGGAAAGAAAAGAAGCCGCGAGTCTGGAGCATCCCTTTCTGAACGGAGGAGGGGGAGGAATTTCCAGTGCTCGCTGGAAACAAGAGCAGTCCAGCTGCCCACGTGCAATGGTTACAAGAGACACCTCACACAACTAGTGGAAAACCACCACCTCCCCGCCTCTCTCACACATTCAGAAATCCACAGCTAGACTGGCTGGCATCCTGCCTGTTCCATCTCATGTTAGAATTCTCCACCCCCACCAGAGATTGACCTCCTGAGGTATCCTCTGTTTGATTCAACACCCATTAGCCTCTCTGTCAGCCCACTGAGCCCTCTGACCAGGAACATTCTTGATACAGGTGTAAAGTCTGCTGGGTTTTCATTTGAAAGGAGATTTGCAGCGTTACTTTTAAACAGAGGGGGTGGCAGGCCTGAGTCCCAATCGGGTCAGATCTTGCCCCCAAGCACCTGTTGATGGCTCAGCCCCAACACTTGGGAAATGACACAGTCAAAAGCAGCAACGTTTGACCTACTTGGAATTGAAGAGAGCAATATTTCGTCCTTGTCTCCCTCCCCACCTTTGGCTCACTGCTCTCAAACCCCAGGATGTTTGAATGTCAGGAAGAAACACAGTGAGTAGAGGACTCAAAATCAGAATCCTGTGAATTCGTCATTAACCCCATCTTACAGAGCAGGAAAACGACCTGCCCAAGGGAGACAGTGAGTCAGGAGCAGAGCTAGGGATAGACCCTAGTCCTTAAAGTGTATCTAATTCTTTGAACGTGCAATGGAAATGCGAAGTATTACACATTATTGTGATGCTTGAACACAAGCCTGGAAGTAACATGTTAATTTCAGCTAGAGGGAGAACCAATGTTTCCCAGGGCAAGAAGACACCCTGATGTGAGAAAGTTATTATTTTCAAGCATTTGTGTTATTTGTTCAAACATAGGCAAATTAGAAAGAGTTAAAAGCACATGGTGGTGTTACATCATGCTACCTTCCCCTTTCTGCTCACTAGTAAGGTGCTACCCATCAGCTTGCAATCCTCTGACAAAGATCCCGGGATGTCTCAGCATCGCCCCTCTTCATATCCCACCCAACCCACGCCACGTTCCAGAAACAGCCCCAAGACACTGGCTGTGTCAACATGAAAGGCATTTGAAACCTCCAGCAGAGGGGACAGGAGAAGTCATTGCAGCTTTTACTGAAACAAGGTCAAAAGGGCACATTTTCCATATGCCTAACCACTCCCTTCATGCTTTAAGGTCAGACTTCTCCAGACTATTCAGCCCCTTCAACACTGATGTTTTTAACCCCCTTCTCCTCCCAGAGCGTGGATAGGAAGCATCATTGCTGTAGTACCAGCGTTAGCATTCCCCTCTTCTCTCTCACTGCAGGCATGTTTCTCAACCCTCTAAAGCACATTCTCTCCCCACACTTTTGCTCACTGCAACCATAAAGGTGTGTGCAATACGCCACAATCTTACACCACATGCACGACAGGCCAACAGTGCAAGCAGAAACAACTCCACTGACATCACCAGAATTGTGCCTGCTCACACCAGTACTGCATATGGCCTTCCAATGGTATCCCCGTTACCACCTACTGGGAATAGGTGTGCCCATCTAAGTGGTTCTTGGCTGTCTAAATCTGGCCTACATGCCTTCTCTTTCAAAACGGACAGTCCTACATGGCCTGGGATAGTGCGTCTCAGTCTAGTTCCCCGTAGGCAAGTGTCCAGACAGCAAAAATCATTGCCACCAGGGGCAATAATTAACCCACTTGTTGGCAGTCTCTTTGCAGAAGGCAAGGACTGAATTGCATACCAGCTGCCCTTTGCCTTGCGTATTGCTTTGCATCTACGGATATCACAGCAATTCACAAACAAGGGAAGAGAGCAGGTTAAAAATCATGTTTAAAGAAAAAAAACCAAACAAACAAGAAGTCCACACTACTAGTAACACACCTGGTGATTAGAACTGATGGGCATTTGAAAGTGAAACTGACCTCACAGCATTTATGCTATTAGTCGGTCTTCTGCATTTCCCCCAGCTCAGCAAGAGATAAGGGAGTAGCCAGTTCCACTACTATTTCTAACCATTTTCCCCGTTCTCCAGCCTCAGCCCAATGCCACAAGGGCCAAGTGGCAAAGCAGGGAAAGTTGTGACAGGGAAATATTTAAACACAAAGGAAGGGTCTGAATGATTAAAACATTTCTACCAAGCATTTCTACCAAGCAGCAGATTCCACCCAGCAGCTCTCAATCCACCTATGAAGTAACCCTATCTCTTTCTGTGAGACACAGAGAGTAAGTGACTTGCACAAGCCCAAAGAGGGGGTCAATAGTAGGACCAGGAGAGAACCCAAGACTTCTGACCCTCCACCTCCCTCCCAGAGCTGTGAGTAGCGCATGTGCTCTATGTGAGGACTGCAGTCTTGGCCAACAATTGGAGAATCACCTGGAGCTAGGGTACCTTCTGGGATTTGTCAAAGAAGAAGAGAAGAGCAGCCCCTCCAGTGTAATATCTGGCTTCTATCAGCATCCAGTCCTCTGGGAGGAATTATTCCTGGCACCCATTAGGCATAAGTGCAGACTGTGAACAGCCCACCAGTTTCACTGCTCTCCCCAAGCGTGTCCCTGCCTGTCCTGCAGTGTCCCTTCAGGCAAATGAATGTCCACAAATTACCTCTGTTCCCTACATGCCCCTGCCCAGGCCTTGATATCAGCTGTTCTCCAAGCCCTCTGCCTCTCTTATCCCCTCTCAAAGATGCCACTACCTCTTCCACTCCCAAGGCCCAGCAGAGCCCCCTTCCCCACCCACAATAAAGTCTTTCTTTCCCCCCTCACCTGGCTTCTCTGCACTCTCTCTACCTACTCAGTGCCCTGCCATCTCCTTGGTGCTTAGCTCCCTTTTGTCATACCCCCAGATACCACTGATACTCCACAGCCAGGGCCCTCTCCGCTTGCCCCACAGGCAGACCACCCGCTCACTGCCACCCTGATACTGCCCAATTCCTAGTGCCCTCAGCACCTGCCCTGGTGTCACTCCGGTGCCCCAGGGACCCAGAGCCAATGCCCATCACAGCAGCTCGGCACTAGCATCCCAACTCTGATGTACCATCACACCCACTTCACACATCCCCCCCTGTGCCAACCCCCAGTTCTCCTGGAGCCTAGACCCTGCAAACTCACCCACAAGTCCTGCAGCCCTCACCTCCACTGCTGGCCAGGACCTGCGGATCCTCAGACACCCCCTACACAGCACCCCCATGTGCCCTGACTCCCCCCACCCAACACCCCCTCTGCCCAGCAACCCCTGTCCCCCCACTCCCTCTGCCCAGCAACCCCTAGTGCCCTGACTCCCCCCATCCAGCACCCCGTGCCCCCCACCCCCTCTGCCCAGCAACCCCTAGTGCTCTGACTCCCCCCACCCAGCAACCCCTGACCCCCTACTCCGACCCCCTCTGCCCAGCACTCCCTAGTGCCCTGACTCCCCCCACCCAGCACCCCCGATCTCTGCACCACCCTCTGCCCAGCACCCCACAGTGCCACGACCCCCTGTGCTCAGCACGCCTCCAGCACCTTGACCCCTAGCCACGCGGCCCTGACCTCACCGCCCGAGCTGCAGCCCCTGGGGCCACGGCGCCGAGCGCCGGCCGCCACCCGCAGTCTGGCCCCGATCCCGGCCCTCACCTGCCGGCGCGGCCCCGCGGCGCTGTGCGCTCGGCCCCGAGCCCGGCCACTTCCCAGCTCCGCACGGGCCCGCGCAAGCTGCAAGGCACCGGCGGCGCACGCTACGTACCAGGGGGAGAGCCCAGAGGCTCCGCCTCCTGCACACAGCCATTCGCCACTGGCCCGCGTCGATTAGCATAGCCACGCCTCTGCTGGCTCCGCGACACGCCCATTCGGAAGCCAGGAGGACCACGTGGCGCGTCCTCGCTTCGGGCCCAGTGACAGTGGTGGTGGAAGGGGGAGGGGAAAGTGCTGGGGTGAGGGGAGGTGGGGGAGCCCCTTGTTTTGTTCTGCGTTTATACAGCCCCTAGCACAGTGAGCGCCTGGTTCCTGCCTGGGGCTGCTAGGTGCTTCTGCAATACCCATAATAAATAAGTTTCAGAGTAACAGCCGTGTTAGTCTGTATCCGCAAAAAGAAGAACAGGAGTACTTGTGGCACCTTAGAGACTAACAAATTTATTAGAGCATAAGCTTTCGTGGACTACAGCCCACTTCTTCGGATGCATATAGAATGGAACATATAATGAGGAGATATATATACACACATACAGAGAGCATAAACAGGTGGGAGTTGTCTTACCAACTCTGAGAGGCCAATTAATTAAAATGAGCATTTGCTCCAATCCCTCGGATAGAGACAAGCACCTACAAGATCTCTATCAAGCATTCTTAAAACTACAATACCCACCTGCTGAAGTGAAAAAAACAGATTGACAGAGCCAGACGAGTACCCAGAAGTCACCTCCTACAAGACAGGCCCAACAAAGAAAATAACAGAACACCACTAGCTGTCACCTTCAGCCCCCAACTAAAACCTCTCCAGCGCATCATCAGAGATCTACAACCTATCCTGAAAGATGATCCTTTACTCTCACAGATCTTGGGAGACAGACCTGTCCTCGCTTACAGACAACCCCCCAACCTAAAGCAAATACTCACCAGCAACCACACATCACTGAACAAAACCACTAACCCAGGAACCTATCCTTGTAACAAACCCCGATGCCAACTCTGTCCACATATCTATTCAAGTGACATCATCATAGGACCTAATCACATCAGCCATACCATCAGGGGCTCGTTCACCTGCACATCTACCAATGTGATCTATGCCATCATGTGCCAGCAATGCCCCTCTGCCATGTACATTGGCCAAACCGGACAGTCTCTACGCAAAAGAATTAATGGACACAAATCTGACATCAGGAATCAAAATACTCAAAAACCAGTGGGAGAACACTTTAACCTGTCTGGTCATTCAGTGACAGACCTGCGGGTGGCTATATTACAACAGAAAAACTTCAAAAACAGACTCCAAAGAGAGACTACAGAGCTAGAATTGATATGCAAACTAGACACAATCAACTCCGGTTTGAATAAGGACTGGGAATGGCTGAGCCATTACAAACGTTGACTATCTCCCCTTGTAAGTACTCTCACACTTCTTATCACACTGTCTGTACTCGGCTAGCTTGATTATCACTTCAAAAGGTTTTTTTTTTTTTTTTTTTTTTTTTTTAATTAATTGGCCTCTCAGAGTTGGTAAGACAACTCCCACCTGTTTATGCTCTCTGTATGTGTGTATATATATCTCCTCATTATATGTTCCATTCTATATGCATCCGAAGAAGTGGGCTGTAGTCCACGAAAGCTTATGCTCTAATAAATTTGTTAGTCTCTAAGGTGCCACAAGTACTCCTGTTCTTCTTTTTGCATAATAAATAAGGGGCAGGTCTAGGAGAGAACCTGTGCATTCCAAATACAATCTGCACTATTAAAACACATGTGACAACGGTGTGTGTGTGAGAGAGAGAAGGGGCTGTACTCTTTGCCTGTATCTACACTTGCACATCTGCCTATGCCTCTGTGTGTACCCCACTACACACTTACAAACCCCACGCCCAGCACCAGGAATGCAGGGCTCTGCAGTTTTCCCACACAGCGTGAGGCGCTAACCTGATTGGAATCACAGGCTTAGGGTGGATGACAACATAATAACAGGGTGGATGACAAGAGCATAAATAATAAATGAATAAAAAATGACCCTTTGTCCTTCTCTAGCCCCTTCCTCATGGGGCCCTCACAGCTCTTTACAAACCCTCATGAATTCAGTTACAGCAAGGCAGCATCGTCCCCGATTTAGACAGAGAGAAAGTAAGGGATGAGACTGGCCCAAGGTCACACACAAGTCAAGGGCAGAGACAGGAAACAAGCGTCCGGGTTCCCAGAGTTGCACATTAACCAAAAGACCATCCACCTCCCCCCCTTGTAGGGTGACCAGATGTCCTGATTTTATAGGGACAGTCCCAATTTTGGGGTCTTTTTCTTATATAGGCTCCTATTACCCCCCAACCCCTGTCCCGATTTATCACACTTGCTGTCTGGTCTCCCTACCCTGTGGGGGCCATGCTCAAACATTGGCCTTTTCATCCCCATCTGCAACAATAACCAGCTTTTCTGTAGTGTTTTTCACCCACAGACCTGGAAGCACTTTACAAAGGAGGTCAGTATCATCCACCTTTTACAGATGGGGAAACAGAGGCAGCAAACTGATTTGCCCAAGGTCACCACGCAGGCCTGTGACAGAGCTGGGCATGGAATTCAGATCTCCTGAGTCTTGGTGTGAGGCTCTATCCTATGAGTCTAGCATTTCTTCCTCTTGACAGCTCTTTGGCATGACAGAACCAGCACTGATAGTTTTCAGAGTAGCAGCCCTGTTAGTCTGTATCCGCAAAAAGAACAGGAGTACTTGTGGCACCTTAGAGACTAACAAATTTATTAGAGCATAAACTTTCGTGGGCTACAGCCCACTTCTTCGGATGCATATAGAATGGAACATATATTGAGGAGATATATATACACACATACAGAGAGCATGAACAGGTGGGAGTTGTCTTACCAACTCTGAGAGAAGTTTTTTTTCTCTTACTTAATTGGCCTCTGAGAGTTGGTAAGACAACTCCCACCTGTTCATGCTCTCTGTATGTGTGTATATATATCTCCTCAATATATGTTCCATTCTATATGCATCCGAAGAAGTGGGCTGTAGCCCACGAAAGTTTATGCTCTAATAAATTTGTTAGTCTCTAAGGTGCCACAAGTACTCCTGTTCTTTTAGCACTGATAGTGATAAACCAAAACCTTTGCCTACCTGTTTGTTCCTGGAAGTCAGATCGAAAGGCTGTTGACCCAGTCACATTCTGTCATAAGCCTGGCTGGTCACTTACAGCAAATGAGCACAGAGCAATCCTATTTAAGAGATTTCGAAGTCCTCCTGTTATGTGCAGCCCCAGTCCCATTCCCCTAATTATACAGTCTGTTGTAAATTACACAGCAGTGATACAGCAACTCTGTCATCCCAGCATTTAGAGAGATGGGTCACGCTTAACATGGTCCCTTTGATAATGTAAAACAGGGTCTTTTAAAAGCCAGAGATAATAAACCTTCTGTTCTTTATAACCAGCCTAGTGGTTACAGGTCTTTGTCTCATTAAAAGTGGCTGGTATGTGGAGAAATATTCAGGTGATGGCAGCGGCAGACTCCAAAACTAAGACTTCTGTTTACAGATTGTAAAAACAAAGGCAAGGAGAGGACCAGGAGCGCCGCCAGCTTTTTTGCCGCCCTAGGCGGCGGAAGGTCCCACCCCCGAAATACCAACGACGACCGGGGCGGCCGAAGATTTGGCCGCCGCGGTCACTGCCCCCCAAACGTTAGCACCCTAGGCGACCACCTAGGTCGCCTAATGGGTTGCGCCGGCCCGGGAGAGGACACAGTATCTGTGGGCCTGATACCAAATGGGTACACCATGCAGGGGCTGGAGCCAATTGTTGAACTATAGCCAGCTGAGAGTTCTCTGGAAGAAGTCTCAGCCAGGGCACTAGCAATGTCAGTTATGAGGGAAAAGGCCATTAAATTCCCACCTTTCTGGCAGCCTTTCCTCTTGCCCCTCTATCTTCACCCCACTGCCAGCGAGTTACATTTCTAGAGCATTTTATGAAGTGTTTCTAGGAGACTCACTGCAGCTAGTCGGGGGCTGCGATACAGCAGCAGTTTTAACAGTGCACAATAACAGTACGCAACAGCTTATGCAAGACAGCAAAGAATACCGTGTCCAGCTGAAATGCTGGCAGAATTTTGGGAGGCAGAAAACAATTAATCAAACTACCTAGGATGTGTCAAGGACTCAGGATTAATAAACCCACACTCTTGCAAGTGTGCCATGAGATTTTTAATGATCACAAGTTGTCGAGGGTTCTGTCTGAAGCCTCATTAAATAAAAAGTATCTTCAGCAGCCTGGCTCCCCTTAGCCCCACAGAGGGACATGCTCCACAGGAATGAGGGCTCTTAAAGAGCCAGTGAAACTTTCCAGAACAACCATTGAAGGGTTCATCTTAACCACAGACTTACTGCCATTGAGTCAATCGTCAGAGAATGCAACTGGGCATGCTGCAAAAGAGCAGTTGAGTTCCATGTGCTTCCGGTAATACCTTGCTGCACACACACTGGCACTGCACCCAATTGTGGGAAATGCAAAGATTTTAGGGGATGCAGGCCATGGTTCATAGTGCCCCAGCAAACTGCACTGTTGTCAGGTGTCTTCTGCCGGGTATAGGAGGTAGAATGTGTCTGTCCTTTTGGGGATTGCGGGTAGAACTGGGATAAGCCTAGGAAATCCCACAACTCAATGTAAATAATTCCAGATTGGCTCCAGCTTTTGTGCTCTCATCTTGTGTTGTAGGGTATGCCACAGCACAAAGACACCAAGCAATAATTGCATCCAAAGGTCATTGGGGAATTGTGTGGGTTAAAGTACTCTGCTTTGTCTGGACTGTTAGACCTTTCCAATATTCCTGTGTGTTGCAGAGCAGCTATCCCTCTCCAGGCCATGTGGTCCCCATGAGCCGTGGTGCATCCTAGGGGAAGAGTGCAGGGTAGGAGGAGGAAAATAGGTATGGAGCGTGGAGTTTGGTCTGAATTCTGGAGTGACATAGGCCTGAGGTAGCTGCTTCTTGGGACAGGGCAGCAGGGCTAATCTGAGGCTCCCGCACAAGGGAGTTGCCAAGGGGCAGTTTGCATATAGCACCGGGGCATGTTTTGTAAATTAGCAAATCATACTAAGAAAATTCCTGACTCCACATCACCGATTTCTGTTCCAAATGGAAAGGCTAGCCCCCAAGCTCTGCTACCGCTCAGCAAGGGCCCCCCACTACTTTGGACCCATAGGATGCAGCGGGCAGGAAGTGCTGCCCTGGAGCAGGTGTAGGATTACACATCGGAGTTGCTAATGGTATCAAAGGGCCTGAACAGTAAGAAATGGGATCTGGGACACATTAATAGTTTATTAGCTACCCATTCTCCTTCTGCGCCTGTTGTGGAAATACCAGGGAGAACCACAGCCTTGCACAGCGGCAGAATCCCCTGCTGGAAATAAGCTGCTGTAGGCAAAAACCAGAGGTGGCTGTTAGTCTATTTCATGATTCTCTTTCCCATTGCTCCTCATCCTTTGTTATGCGCCACGGTACCCTTAGTACAAGCATCCCACAGAGTATCAAGTGTAAATAACAAAGCAGCTACACTACAGCAGTGGCTCTCAACCTTTCCAGGCTGCTTCAGGAGGCTGATTTATCTTGTGTACCTCCAAGTTTCACCTCCCTTAAAAACAGCACACTTGCTTACTTTCATTTTTACCTTATAATTATAAAATAAACCAATTGGAATATAAATATTGTATTTACATTTCAGTGTATGGTATATAGAGCAGTATAAACAAGTCATTGTCTGTATGAAATTTTAGTTTGTACTGACTTCGCTAGGGCTTTTTGGGTAGCCTGTTATAAAACTAGGCAAATATCTAGATGAGTTGATGTACCCTCCAGAAGATTTCTGAGTACCCCCAGGGGTACATGTACCCCTGGTTGAGAACCACTGCACTACAGTACTAGATGTCTGATTCCTAACCCAAGAGTCAGTCACTTATCCCAAATTATTAGCTTACAGACCAGACTCCTGGTCTTGGAGGCAGAAGGCCCAATTGCTGTCTAGCTTGAAGCTGAAAAGACAACCATTTTTCCAGGCTGCAGGGGCTTAACCCAGTCCTGGGAAAGGACACAGCAGGCCTTGTCCCCTAAAAGCAGCAATTAAGGTGGTTTCTAAAAAGGAGTCTGTTATTAGGCCAGCAGCCCTGGGACCTGAGATAATTATAAATACTTGGAAACCAGAGGGATGGGGGCCAGGGAAGTACCTATAGACAGAGGATGCAGAGCAGGTAATGTCAGAGAGGACAGATGGGAGTAGACGGTACGGGTGTCCCCCTACTAGCCAGGTCATGCCCAGCAGGCCAGGGGACTCCTAGTGTTATTACCTGAACAGGCTAAGGCAGCCCCTCTGAACAAAACCCCCAGAGAAGACCAAAGCCACGGGTCAGCCCTCCTCTAACTCTTGCCATATGAAATTGTGCTCTTTGCACTCTGCCCCCACTACTGCTCTGCTCTTTCCCCACCTGTATGATCATTTCTCTCCTAGCACCCTACAGTGGGCTGGCTCAGTGCCTCAAACCAACAGCACCCCTGCCCTGAGTCGCTTGCAAAGTGGAGCTCAGACACAACATAAGAAGCATGGCCAGGAGGCATATACAGAATAGGGGGAGGGCCATACTCACTCACTAAGGGCTTCATAGGGCACAGGACTGGAAGGGACTTCCTGGGTGATTGAGTCCAGGTCCCTGCTATCACAGGCAGCTCCGCC
This sequence comes from Malaclemys terrapin pileata, assembly GCF_027887155.1. Lineage (NCBI taxonomy): Eukaryota > Metazoa > Chordata > Testudines > Emydidae > Malaclemys > Malaclemys terrapin. The sequence continues at coordinate 132,577,753 of NC_071506.1, read as the reverse complement.
CTATAATCATAAGCACAGCATGGTGGAGGAAAGGAAGAGGCAGGGCAGCATTGTTTACAGTGCTGCAGATTGTGCTTCCCTGGAGATGCATGTGCTCTGATCCCCCACAACCCCCCCAAACACACACTGAAAAGTGCTAGACAAGTGCCCCAGGAGTATAGCTGCTATTCTTTAACCACTAGTGTTTATAACTACATCCTGTTTATTTAGAACATTCCCTCCACTAAGAGTGAACTTAGTCCCCTGCCCTACCACAGCAAGGTACATCAGCCTGCTGGCACTAGGGGCATGAGGCCACATCTATCCCCGGTTTGCTACTTCCAGCTATTGCAAAAATAAGTCTAGAGTTGAAGCAGTTTGAGCTACGGCCTCTCTCTGTACTTGTTTGTGCAGCACCTAGCACACTGGGGCGCTGATCTTTGATTGCGGCCTCCAGGGGCTACTGTAAATAGAAACAATAAAATGATGCCACTTGGCCAAAAGTCTAGGAACTCTGAGGAAACCAGGATAACGAGACTGGCAAAGCTGCAACGAAGCACCCAGACAATATCACGCTGTGCCAGCGTTGCCAGTGCCGATGATTTTATTGCAAGTCTCATGCTACTTGGTATTCTCCTGGAGACATGTGATTGTGAGACCCTCAGCTTTCATTTTAGAAAGTGTCAAACTCTGCTAGTTGCTGAGGAAAGCTCAAGAACACGAACCAAGTGCAACCTACAAGGCCCAGAAGCCACCCGGTAAATAAATCCCTCCCAAAATGAATTGTTTGGCTTTAAAAATATAAAGAGATTTTGAATGCCAACCATGCTTTTCAAAGGCATGGGGCTGGCTCCACTGCTATCTTGCCTCTTGCTATCTTGCACCCAGGCTTCTTAAAATCTGGTTCTAGCAGGTGAGGATGTACCCAATGACCGAAGGATGACAAGTAGTCTGTATAGCTAAGAAAACACTCCAGCAGAAACCGAAGAGGCCAATGCCAGGGACTTTGGTCAAGGCTGGGCCGTGGGAAGCTGCTTAGAAGAACCATGTCAGCAAGAAAAAATGTTGACTCACAAGATGCACAAACAGTACCTGGATTCGGCCCTGGAAGCAGCAGGTAGTGTTTGAAGGGGTAATCACTTTATAGTAGGGCGTAATTCAAATAAAAAAAAACAACATACGGGGTGAACGCGTTGCTGTTTGCGCACAACAGGTTTACTTTCACCTTTGTCTGTACAGGCACTGAGATTAGGGTTCTCTCCGCGACAGCCGTGGACCAACAAAATGCACAACAAGGAAAAGTAATGTACAGTCAGTCACTACTGCACTAAGACTGGAGAGAGGCTGAATAGCAGCTGAAGCCAAACACCAGGGTTTGTTTCTAGGGGGACTGGGCAAAGCCAACCTGTGGAACTCCTTGCCAGAGGATGTTGTGAAGGCCAAGACTAGAACAGGGTTCAAAAAATAACTAGATAAGTTCATGGAGGATAGGTCTATCAATGGCTATTAGTCAGGATGGGCAGGAATGGTGTCCCTAGCCTCTGTTTGCCAGAAGCTAGGAATGGGTGACAGGGGATGGATCACTTGATTACCTGTTCTGTTCATTCCTTATGGGGCCCCTGGCATTGGCCACTATTGGAAGACAGGATACTGGGCTAGATGGCTCGTTCTCATGAAGCAGCACATCTTCATGCACTCGCACCCAGAGCCCTCATTCAGAGGCGAGGGAGTGCACTTCCATTCACACCCGGCCTCCTTCCCGAGAGTTAGCCGCTCTCCTTTCAATGCCTAGGGCTCAGTGGAGGCAGAATCCCAATGCTGCTTGCCCAGCTCGGCAAGATTGGCTGCAGAAGCCAATTTAGAACTTCAGAAGCTTCCTGCCCTGCTTGAATGGTTTTGCTGCTGTAATCCACATGCCAGCTGATTTATTCCATGCAGAACAAGGCTGGCTGTAGAGCCTCCAAAGTTAGTCGGTAATTCTAAGCAAAGGGGGATCTGCCCAGCGCTATCACATGCTATAACAGGGCCCAACGTCTGTTATAATTATGACAGAGACCTATAAAGAGCAGGGCAGTAACTGTCCTGGCTGATATGGCCAGCGTAGATAATAGAATCATAGGACTGGAAGAGACCTGAAGAGGTGATCTAGTGCAGTCCCCTGCACCCATGGCAGGATTAAGTATTGTCCGAGTTATAACAGCCTTGAGACAGTACATTTTTCTGGGGAACATTGAGTCTATACAGGTCTGGTCCAGCTTAGCACAGCTGTGCCCAGTGAAGGCATCGTCTAGTTTCTCCATTGCAGAGTTAGCTATACATGAGTTATTCCTCGAGTTGGCCTAACTCCCATGGCAGCAGCCACCGTGCAAGTTAACCCACAAGCTGCTGTGTCATCACTGGAGCTGCACTCACTCATGTGTGACACTAAGACACTTTGGGGGCATATCCCCTGGGTCTTAGCGCTGCAGTAAGCTAAGTGGCTCTATGAATTCTTTCCTCCTAGTGAATTGGGGGAGAAATTGTCTGTCCTCTCTGGGCCTGCAGAGAGAATGGTGGGAAGGCACTGGCAGACCAGCAGCAGCGGGTGTCCAGACTATAATATGTTAGCAGCTCACTGAAGTTACACACACCACCACCGTCAAATTAAGGGTCCGTGTGTGGGGATGGGAGTTGAGTTAGGGGCAACACCAGAGTTTAGTTTTCAGTAGGGTTACCATATCTCATAAATAAAAAAAGAGGACCCTCCACGGGCCCTGGCCCCGCCCATTTCCCCACCCCTAGCCCCGCCCCAACTCCGCCCCTTCCCCACCCTAATTCCACCCCCTCCTCCCTCCCACTCCCAGCCAGGGGGAAAGGGCTGCCCCAGCGCTACCGGCTTCAGGGTTTGCCGGGCAGCCCCCACACCCTGCGCTCCCAGCCGGCGCTTCCCCAGCGCAGCTGGAGCCCAGGAGGGGAAGCGCCCAGCCGGGGGCGCAGGGTCTGGAGACTGCACAGCAAACCGTGAAGCCGGTAGCACTCGGGCTTTGGGCAGCCCCTATGCCTCTGGACCTTGCGCCCCCAGCCGGGCACTTCTCCTCCGGGGCTCCGGCGGCTCTGCGTAACTTACACCGTGTAAGTTACACAGAGCCGAAGAGGAGCAGAGCCACCGCGGCTGGAGGCTCTGCTCCTCTTCGGCTCTGTTTAAGAGCCGGGCTGCCCGAGCGCTACCGGCTTCAGGCAGCCCCCGTGCCTCCAGACCCTGCGCCCCGAGCCGGGCACTTCCCCTCCCGGGCTCCGGCGGCGCAGGGTCTGGAGGCACGGGGCTGCCTGAAGCCGTTAGCGTTCGGGCAGCCCTGCTCTTAAACAGAGCCGAAGAGTCAGGGAGGAGCAGAACCGCCATTTTCCCGGACATGTTCGGCTTTTTGGCAATTCCCCCTGGACGGGGGTTTGACTGCCGAAAAGCCGGACATGTCCGGGAAAAAGAAGACGTATGGTAACCCTAGTTTTCAGTGAAGTCCATGGTGCAACTCTCTGTGAAGAGCTGTAGAAAGAGGCAGGAGTTTGGTCAAAGCTCATATAAGGTCTATTTGCCTCCTGGCCTGCTACTCAGTCAACATCCTTCTACAAGCTTCTAATGCCAGAACAGGTAGGTTCTACAGACTCTGGAAGCTAGGCTGGCACTAGAGAAACACTGCTTTCACCGTAGAACTCTGGCTCTTGGTTTTGTGTTAAGCTGTCTTGAATTTTTCTCTTCTATGAAGAAAAAGACTGCAGGGTAGAGGGTACAAATTTGGGTCTGATCCTGTAAACACACATGTCCGTGCTTAATCTGAAACATCAACCTACTGAAGTTAACAGAGCTCACCTGCTGACAGTGAAGCAGATGCAGGTGTGTTTGCAAGACTGAGTCCTTGACCTCCATCTTTAAATCTGACTCCCTGCAAAAGACCTTAGGGCGGGGCTATATTAAGGATTCTTGATACAGCAAACTGAGCAAAAGAGAGAAAGGATGCCAGCGTTAGGCAGAGGATCCATTTCCCGGTAGCTGATGACCTCACCCACCTTGTCTATTGAATATCCTGGGACCGACGTGGCTACACCACCACTGCATGCATCTTCTGGAAGAAGGCAATGCTAGGTCTGCTCACTGATATTCCTGTGCATTCTGATTTTCTGTTTTCAGACTCTCATGCAGAGGTTATTGCAGGGGAACAGGAAGGTAAGGTCATGCTGTAGACTAAAACAGTTTTAAAATATTTTATTTCTTTCCAGTGCAGTTGTGTTAAATTCTTTTTATTTCTTACTGTTTTCTTTGGCCAAATACTTGGTCATTTTAGATATCTTATATCTCTCAACAGCAGAGATTCTTTTGGATTCTGATAAAAGAAAAACTGCCCCTATAATTTATGAAAATGTCATTAAAAAAAAGTCAGGGGGAAATAATGAAAACCTCCTTATTTAGCAGTGAGGCATATATGTCCATTGTCTCTTACTTCTGACATCAGCCCGAGTGTCAGATATACAGGGCTTCCAAGGGAGGTTGTGTAATCCCCATAATTGGAGGTTTCTGAGAACAGGTTAGACAAACAACTATCAGGGATAGTCTGGGTTTACTTGGTCCTGCGTCAGTACAGAGGGCTGGATTAGATGGTCTCTTGAGGGGTCCCTTCCAGCCTATGATTCTATGAAAATGGAGCAGGGGAATATTAATACCAACCACAGAGCTCAACAGATGTGGACTGAGTACTCTGAAGATGAACAGCTGTAGAGATTCTGCATCACTGGCAAATTTTAATGAAGATTGGATTTTTTCTAAAGGATCTGCTCTAGGAATGATTCTGAGGAAGTTCTATGGCCTGTGTTATACAGGAGGTCAAACAGATGATCACACTGGTGCATTCCAGCCTTGGACTCTATGAAACTATGAGACACACTAAGCATTATTAAAACTATTTATTAAGTGACAAAAATCAAAGGTTACACAAAGAGTGGAACACAATATCTGCCAAAGGTCACAATGAGAGCTATCGAAACAGTAGGTGTAAGCAAATACCCCGAGCAGCTAACAAGCAGGAATGGAATCTTGCCAGAATGCATCAATGCTACATTTGTTGAAGGAGGGAGAACTTTTCAGAATCCAGAGCTATTCAGCCCAATGGCAGAGCTGTGGTAACATACACAGATCAGAGCACAAACACGGAGCAGGCGTTTGGTCGGATCCCACCCACGGATTGCTGTGCACAGTACTTCTTGCCACTCCCTAGGAACGGGGTTGCTACCATGGTGGGTAGAGATTACTTCTCCAATGGAAGAGCCAGTAGAGGCTTCATCGTAACCCCAGTAAAGGTTCATAACTGGATAAAAGGAACTTGCAAAATGATCAAACCTGCAAAAATGTGGAGAGACGTTTATAAAGTAAACTAGGGAGCTAGCGCTAAAGAGAGACTTGAACAGAAGTACTGCACCCAGCCCGTAAGAGGATGCTGTGCCTGGGAAAACAGCAGTAATGAGCAGGATTCTCCACTCAGATATTCATGGGGATGCAGGGAGCTGGTGACTGGAGAATCCTGCTTTAGGGGAATGTGTTTCTGAGCAGAAATGGGGGATGGAGAATTGATGGCATTGGCTATTGTTAAATCTGAGACAAAAATAAAGCTAAGAACAGGCAAGGAGGGTGGACCAGGTGGCCTTTGCTCAATCCCAAACTTTAATATTTTTAACACTGGCCAGAGCAAACCCAGTCTCTGCACATTGTGTGCTGCTCCCCCTTCGACAGGAATTTGCTTAAGTGAGCATCTATGTCATTGCTACCCCCTCAGCAAACAACTAGCTAATCTACAATAGGGTTTTCTTCAATCGCACCATTCCCATCTAGCTAGGAAACAGATTCTCCTCAGGGAGCCAGTCTGGAATGGAAATGAACCTTCAAAACGTGTAATCCTGGAGATCAGATTGGTGCACCAGTGGCAACTTTCAGAAGCTTGAATCTTTCCCCCTGCTCCCTTCAGGAGTAGCAACCTCCACAGGCTGGTCAGAGAGATTTGGTTTAACCCGTATATTTAGTGCAATCTCTTATGCCTCAACCCTGCACGCGCACACACACCCCAGGGGGTCAGCACTAGGATTTACTGATGGGAAGGGTTAGTGCCAAACCTTCTTGGCTGATCTTGGAGCATGATCCATTTTTATGGACAGTGGTTCTTAGCAAGCAGAACCTCTTCACTAGACCCAGACTCTGCAGGGACACCAAACACTGCACTGCTCTTTGAATATGCGTAGAAGAGGGATCATTGAACTTAGCGTTCATGAAAAAGGACTAACGGCACCAATTAAAATCAAGCAGTGTGCCGGTAGGCCTTGTACAAACATACTCATCTCTACCACTGCCCCTCAAACATGACCTGCAGCACGCCCCTCCTATTCCAGTCCTCTCCTTCCACACAGTTCTGCCGATACTCCTCAATCCCGACCTGAAGCATGCCCAGGGCCGGCTCTAGCATTTTTGCCGCCCCAAGCAGAGAAGGAAAAAAAAAAAAAAAAAAAAAAAAAAAAGCCGCGATCGCAAGTGGCTGCAGCTCTACCGCCACTTAATTCTATGGCGGCAATTCAGCGTCAGGTCCTTTGCTCCGAGAGAGAGTGACAGCCCCGCCGCCGAATGGCTGGACGTGCCACCCCCCCTCTTCATTGACCGCCCCAGGCACCTGCTTGCTAGGCTGATGCCTGGAGCCGGCCCTGGGCATGCCCCTGCTATTCCAGTCCCGAGTGTTTCTGCAGAATATGATCGGGGGGGAGGGGGAGGGGAGGGGAAGTGTGTGTGTCAGGGTCAAGAATTAGGAAGAGCGCAAACTTCTTTTCACTTGTGACCTAAACCAGGTTTGATGCAGGGTTGCAATCGCTGTCACCCGGAAAGTTTATGGGTGTGTCTGCACAGCCCATGGTAGCAAGTGTCCAAGACCAGGTTGACAGGCTCAGGCTTATGCGATTGTGCTAAAAATAGCTGCGCAGAGATTGCGGTTCAGGCTGGAGCCTGGGCTCCAAAGACTAGGGAGTGGGGTGGGCTTCAGAGCCTGAGCTGCAATTTAAAAGTGCTGTTTACACATCTGTTTTAGCGCCATAGTGCAAGCCCCCCAAGTCTGTCAACCCAGGCTCAGAGGCTGCTGCTGGCTGAGTAGAAGTACCCTAAGGGGCCACCTTGTCATCCAGAGAACGGATTTGTGCCTGCACCAAAGAGCTGATGTTCATGGAAGAGCGGATGTGGGGCTGTTCTCTGGATTACTTCCCATGCACCTTTCCCCAAATGTATTTCATACAAGGGAACAGTTATTAGCCTGAGCAAATCTCAGCCTTAAAAACCAAACAATTGGAGAGTGCCAAAGCTTACCCACAAATACAACTGTGGATTCATCAGTCACTGCAAAAATATAACCAATCCTCAGAACTGAATGCAACGCTCACTGCAATTTTGATGTAAACATCTGCAAAGAATCGAGAGAGCACAAGGCAATGGCTCTCACAGAGTGCAGGGATACCAACCCTGTGCTTTCTTCAGCCTAGTACTGATTTGTTCTTAACCAGATTTTGGTAAAGGCAGCCAAAATCCGTATGGGCTGAGGTGGGACTGGCAAATAAAAACAAGATAAAACCTGCTGTCACTAGCACATTAGGACAATATAGTTGATAGAAGGTAAATTATTAACCAAGGGAAGAAAATAAAGTATGTGATGCATTCATAAGTTCTCGAGACTGGAAGAGGGCAGAGAGAAAACATTGAATTCTTGCGTATGGTAGTCCATCTCAGGCTGTCCTGCAGCCTCCTACTTTTGAGGAGAGCTGCAGACTATCTGCTCAGCCCCTCCAAAGCCTCATGGCAAGGACCCTCTTGCCTTTGGAGCTAAGTTTTATTAGAAGCAGTGTTTAGACCTGGTGCCGGCAGCACTTGTGGGGAGGCACCATTTGTGACACCAGCAGCACTAGCCTCACAACATGGCAGCCTGAGCCAACTACACCCTGGCATTGGCTGTGTCCACCACAGGGACAGCTTGATACGGTTTAATATTTAAACAAAGGGTTCAAGGCCTCTAATAGGTTTGCAGTCTTGATACTGGGATTGCCCTGTCTGCAGCACAGGTATTGTTGCCCAGCAAACATGAGGCCGTCTGCAGATGGCACAGAAATGCCAGATACGAGTCTCTCCTTCCCCATATAACCCCCAAAGAGGCCAAACACCTTATCAACCCAACCTCCTATTCCTCTTAGTGTATTTGAAATGATGGCCCAAAAATTCAGGTTAGGCACCCAACTCCATAGATCAGCACCTAAATAAAGATGGCCTAATTCCTCCAAGGGCTGAGCATGCTAAGCTTCCATTTACATCGATGGGAACTGCAGGATCCCAGCACCTTTGGAAGTCAGGTCGTTTATTCAGGGTGCCTAACTTTGGGGATTTAAGGTAGTGAAATGAAGCAGCCAGAGTTCAAAAGTCAAGGGGAACAGACTCCCTAATTTCAGTCCCTTTAAATCTGGGACTGGTGTTTTTCAAGGACTCTGGCTGATGCTCACATGTATGATGCCAATAGCCCCCCCTGCAAACAGAACCAGAGTCTAGCATCACCATTTCATTGCCTTGATTTTGACAGACAAACCCGCCCAGCCTTGTTTCTACATCACCTAGCTCGACTGTAAACTCTTCAGCACAGGGGCCTTGACTTCATCTCTATCTAAGGCCTTGGCTACACTGGTGCTGTACAGCGCTGCAACTTGCTGCGCTCAGGGGTGTGAAAACACCCCCCCCCCACCGAGCGCAGCGAGTGCAGCGCTGTACAGCACCAGTGTAATCAGCGCCTGCAGCGCTGCACACTCACTCGCAGCACTGCAAGCTATTCCCTGTGGCAGCGCTTTAATCCCCAAGTGTAGCCAAGGCCCAAAGGACCCAGCACACCACTGGTGCTATACAATATAAAATAATGCCTCCAGGCTACATCTTAGCATCTGGTGTAAGAGGAATTGCAGCAATGCAGGGAATGTCTTGTATTCCATCAAAGGAGAGAAGCCACTATTGCACAATAGCAGATGTAGCATTAGATACACAAAAAGCACACCTGCAGGCCTTAGGTGTCAGGCAGCACCCTTAGAACACAAAGAGGAAGCTATGTTTTGTTCCAACTCCCAGTCACCCGCAGATACTGTAATAATGGGTTGTTCAACCAACGTCTTGGCGGTGCAGGGGAATTAAGAGTCCGTAGCTTGGGCTTCTGTCACCACACCCCGTAGTGGGATAGATTCCCTGCACTTTGCCCGTTCTCCAGCACAGTACCGCCGGGTCTCAGTGGCAGTCCGAAGCCACCACCTGTTTCAACACTCAGCAGAACCAGCTAAGATTACCGATGTGCAAGACAGTCATGATACTCATGGAGGCCTCCTGATCACAATGGCCTTAGCATCCACACATGGTTTCAGGTTGCATAGTAGCCTCTATTTCCAATGTGGTGGGGGAATAGAACCTCAACCTTTTGGATAAAACCGTGAGTAGTGTCAGCTATATCCTTCATCAAGGCAGCTTCCCATATACTCGCAGAAGGATGGTCTTGATCCAGTAATTATTTCCCTTCCCTGCATCCTGCCAGGATCTCATTCATGTTAACATTAGTGTGTTTTATAAGAGACACTCTCAGAAGGCTTGCTTGCTTTTAAAAGACAGCTCTCATATCACAGGCAAATTGGATCTATAGGATTGTCTACACAAAGAAGCTATTCTGGAATAAGATAGGGTCTGAGTTTAGAGCACTATGGCTATTCCAGAATAACTCACTCTGTAGACATTCTTATTCTGGAATAAGAGTCCCTTTTTTCAGGTTTATCTTAATCCATTTACAGTGGATCAAGCTAAATTGGAAAAAGGCACTCGTTCTGGAATAAGACTATTCACAAAGGGAGCTATTCCAGAATAGCAATTGCACTAACTGTCTCCACATAGACAAGCCCTAAGTCTAGCCTCTAGCTCATCTCTTCTGAAATGGGGCAGGCGGTGCGTGCGTGAGAGAGGGAGATCTAATCCCAAAGTCTGCCAAAGCTCCAGAAAGAAAGATCATAGAATTACAAATCCAGACTTGTCCAGGTGAGTGGGGGGAGACTGATTAGAAAAGAATGTTCAATGGAACTGAAAAACCGCCTGTATGAAAGTGAGAGCCCCACACTTCCTCCTCGGAGTAGAACTTAACTGGAAATAGCAGATCATGACCCATTCAAGTTCAAGAGCATTAAAACAAGTCACTCTACATTAGTCAAATTCCTGTTAAAACCAGCTTATCTTCAGAGGGATGGCTCCAGTTCAAATCTAACCCACGTCAGCACTGACTAGTGGTAGTTACCATCCAACTGCAGTTCAGCGGCTGCCCAGTTCGTAGTTGAGAGGTGTCTACACCACAAAAAAAGCCGTGACAGTTGGCACTAAATTGCTCTCCTTGTTAGCAATCTGGATTGGAACGGACCATGGAGACTAAATGCCTCTTTCCCCTCCAGAGATGGTTCTGTCAGGTCAGGTCAGGGATTTTGGCAGGATCAGGGAAGCAGGCAATGCCCAAGTGACCATCCACCAAATGGGGGATATTGGTTTCCAGGCCACTTTTCACGAGTTTGAAAATGTACTTATAGGGCAAATAAATCTGTATGGGAGCAACACTGCTAAGGGCATGTATATAGGATGAACAATGGCATAGACCAGACTTACTGATTTCTCCCTGTCCTGTCCCTTCTCTCAGATACATCACACTCATGCCTTCGGCAGCATTTCTGAGCCCTCAGTGCATTCATGCACGATACCTGGGAAGCAGTTTTGACCCTTTGGGCTTACACCCCGACAAGATCAAGTTACAGAGATAAGCCAAGCAGGAAAAACGGAGCGATTGTAGTTTTTTCAGTCTCCAGGGCTACCTCTCTATTACTACGGGTCTGAAAGCACACACTGTAGCCCCACACCCCACAGGCTGCATAGTAAGGGTAGAGCAGCGGGCAGCCTACACATAAAAGTGTCATCTATTTCCCATAAATGCATCTGCCAGCCAGCGTGCAAACATTGTGACCAGCCAGCTTGCCTCTTAGTTTTAGTCCCCCAAAAAATCACAAGAGCCAACTCTGTGGAAAGCCAGCCACTAGCGTTATTTCAATTTGGCTACACAAAGCACAGGAGAAGACCCTGTGCTGAAGGCTGGTATGGAGGGGAGAAGACAGATAACGACTGGATAATCCCACATCTTTCACATGATTTTTTATCAACCAAATCCTTTCTTTAGCCTCAGACTATATAATCTCACCCTCAGCTAAGGCCAGGGATTTACATGCCTGCACCCTGACTAGTGATTGGAGGAAGCAAAAAGATCCCTTACGTCAAGAAATAAACTAAGTGAATGAATGAATCAAATCAAACCCTGCTTGGGAGCAGTTACCTATTACACCGCCCATCCCCCTTTACCAATTTGTGAGACTGTGTCAGCTCCTCTTCCTGATGGTTATCAGCGCACTGGTTACATTCTTCATTCAGATACCTGTTCAATCTGATGAATTTGTCGGTTTCTAAATACATGCCTGGTGAGAGCCTGCTTTAATATCCTGGGCTTCCCTTACTTGCTCCAGTCTAGCAAACCACCTCTCTAATGGGAGATTTGGGGCATTTCACTGGAGTTCTCACCACTTAGAATTGGAACAGTCCAATGCAAAACACATTTTCAACACAGTAAAGAAAATATGTTTAACACAGTTCTGTTATTTTACTGTGTTTAACAGAACTACACATTTATACAAAAGTTTTTCAACCATTTGGTATTAAAACTGAGAAGAGAGGCTACAAAACCAGGAATAGATACAAGATTCTTTAATCTACCCCCAGTCTTGAGAGGAGCCATTCAATTGGACAGATGGAGAAACTTTGCAAATGCAACTTCAAAATGAATTCCGAACATTTCACGGAGAAATCTTCAAGCCAAGATTGTCAGTTCTAGATCAACATCTCAACGTATTCATAGACAGTTTTAAAATTCTAGTTTTTTTTAGCCTTATCCCCTCACATACAAATAAAAACCATGATGATATATTTGAGCTTTTCAACTATTCAGCTTTCCTGAGGATGCTGCGTGCTTACATGGCAACTGGAAAACATTAATACTTTAAACAGCTACCCCAGCCATAAGAGGAAGAATTAAAAAAATATTTTTCTTACAGTAACTGGTAACTTTTAAGCACATAGCTGCAAAAACAAATAAAATGTAGGATTCTGCTCTTTAAAGCATTAGATTAAAAATAGGAAAATGAAGTAGAAATGCAAAAGCTTCAAATAAATTCCAGGGTGTCGCAAGGGATTTTTTTGGACACGGATCAGGGAATACGTTGTCTTTGGTTTCATACAAGGACCAATATTTGTAAAGCACAAATAATAATCTGCAAAACACACTGAAAGCTACATTCAAAAAACAAAAAGTGCTATTGGAAGACACGGTCAGATTTTTGAAGTACACCCAGTGCTTTGGTTCTGAAACTAGGAAAAGGGCAAGTTTTCAATACTATTGCATAGGCAGGGTGTTCATTCCAGAAACAGTCATTTTTTGGAACATGGACTATTTGTTTGAAACGGTTTACCAGAAAGATCAGTAACAGTTCCAGAAAAGCTTCCGGGTCACTAATCCAACAGCTCGTAATGTACTACTACTGAGGCACGGACTGTGGCCAACCCAATGATCTAGTTAAAGGTATATTTTGGAAGTCTTACTTTATGGACCATAATGGATCAGTTCACAACCTCAGCATCTTTTAAAGACACAAAACCTAGTCTTCCAGCATTTCCTTTTGAGACGTTAATCATCTGTGTTTGGGCTTCTGGCTTTCTGAACTGATCATCTGACAACGTCAAAGAAACTTTTTCCCAGACTGCTGTGTAAATCCTGGGATGTAAGCCGACCAATATGGTTTCATACATTTCAGGAGTTTTCTGGTCTATTGTAATCTGTTATGGTAAACTAGAAACTACACAGAATAGGTGTAAAAACCTTTACAGAGAGGCAGAGAAAAAAGGAATGACCATACAACAAATGCAATTTTTATTTAGTTACTTTCATGCTCTCTAACCCAAAGCACAGACGAAGATGGGACAATATACACAGAAAACTTGATTATTCGGGGAGCTATAGGAGCAAAAAGCAGCACCTGATGGAAGGTAGGTGGGTAGTACAGTGGGCTAATGTACTGTGGCTTTCCGCTTCTGAAAGCTAAGGAGCTAAAATGGCTTAAGTCACAAGTGGAACGAGTATGGTGGCTCAACCTAGTCCCCAGGCATCTCTCACGCCATTGCAGCAGCACTTCTGGCCCTGCTATGCAATCGAAGTGCTGGAGCAGCAAGGCAATACCAGACTGGAGCAGCAAGGAGCACTTCCTGACATTCCCATTTGCACAAGGAGCAGATCATCCAAGACAGTTCACCAGGATGGCACAGTGAAAATGTACACTTACATCACATCATCGCTCAGTCTCACACTCTTTAATGGAGCTGGAGCTCATCCTAGCAGTCACTGGAAGTGTTAGGTGCGTGCGACTGCCCCATGCACACCACTTCTTGTGTCTCAGGACATCCTCTTAGCCCACGTGGGAGTGAGGAAGGAGGGGACTCCAGAAGAGCAGCAAATAACCCTCCCCCTGCCAAGTCTGAGGATGTCTTTAGTGTTTTCCTTGGGCTCTGGCTTAATGCAGCTCTCCTACTGCAACCCCCTCTAAGGTAAGAGTGCAGAAACAAGGGCTCATGGGAAAGCTGCCTTTCACCACGCTCATGCACAGTTTCTACATTATGCGTGGCCTTAACCTGCACTACAGAACTATTTCTCTAGCACTGAAATGCAATAAAATCATCCCAAATATAAACAGGAACTCTGTGTGAAGATCTAGCTTTCTCCACCACCCAACACCTGCTGTTTGTCTGAGATATAAACTCCTGAAGGTTGCATTTACAGTACAAGTGCTGAGACACCTCTTAAAAAGTAGGGAAAAAAAAAAAAGGCAGTGCCATGTTCCTTCTGACCAATGTATCCAGCCACCAGGCTAAAAATACCTGACTGTCTCCTTAGGGCTTGTCTACACTACTGCTTAAGTCGATGTAACTTACATCACTCAGGGGTGTGAAAAAGCCACCCCTCTGAGCTACACACATTACATGGACTTATGCACTGTCCGCACCAGCGCTAAATCGGTGGGAGACACTTTCCCACCGACATAGCTTCTGCCTCTCGTTGAGGTGGAGTAATTACGCTGACGGGAGAGCACTCTTCCATCAGCACAGTGCATCTTCACCAGACGCGCTACAGCAGCGCAGCTACATCAATGCGGCCAATGTAGCGTGGTAGTGTAGACTAGCCCTTAGCATGTCACCTGCATATGCTGAAGAAGTAAGCAAGCTCAAACTCTCCCTCACAATGGAACCCTGCAGTCCCATTTCCTTGGGCAACCAGCTGACTGGGAACAGATTTAATTGTCTGCAAACTGAACACTACCCCTTGAAACAAGATTTATCCGTTCCTGTTGCATCTTCACCTCCCTTTGCAAATGGCGGTTACCAGGCCCCCGCTCTTAAAGGGGTACTGTTAAGTATCTTTAACCTTAGGTCAACATTCCAGTCAAGCTAGCCCTACCTCTGCTGATTCTGTTCCTTTCCTATGACCAGCAACGCCCTGATCACACCCCTCCCTCGGTGTATGAAATTAACACCATTTACTTCTGTGCTGCTGAGCCTGCCTCAATGCCATTAGCCCAGCAGTGGGCAGGTGGGGTTAAAATGCTGCTGCACATGCAGCATACTGCTTTTGTTTTCATACGCAGGAGAGCAACAGAAGTCAAGAAGCAGATTTCCCCACCGGATTATTGCATTGATTTTAAAGGAGGTTATGTTTCTGGGTCTAATGTTCAAGTGTCCTTTAAGTAACCAAGTAAAAAGAAATGCAGAATATATGTATTTATAAAAACAAACTTAGAAGAGTCTCCTTTTATATGGCTGTCAGAGGCACTGGTGTGCAGTGTCCCCTCAGAAGATGACCACAGAGCAATGAAAGCTCCATCCAAGAGGCTCCCTTCTCCATCTGCTGTTTGAGGAGCTAGATTCTCCCCTTCACCGCCCAGCGTTCCAGGTTACAGGAAAAAGAGTCTCTCACAGAGCTGAATAGCTGGTTCATGGTGCAGAAACTGTCCTGCGAGAAAGGCCACCTTGTGAGCATATTTGCAGGGGGCTGGAACTCTGATAGTGCCTGGCCAGTTCCAGTACATGTGGCAAAGCTTGAAAGTCAACCTAGAAACAACAGGAGGAAAGAAGATTCCATTAGAATTCATACCTCCCTACTTGGGACACTGTATGTCTAACCCACAGGGAACACCATATGTTTGTGGAGGGCTGTCTTTTCTAGGAGCACTTTAAGGACCAAATCCTTCTCTCACTGAATTGCCATACTGGGGCAAACCGTTAACCTAGCTCTGACAGCAGCCCATGCAACATATTTTGGACACTAGGAATCTCCAAAGGTATTATATCAGCTTTATTAACAGTATATGTATTGTTAGGAGCTAGGGATTGTCTTCTGGCTCCACAGGGAGTTACAAGGAGCTTTCTGCAGGAATTAAAATAACTGGAAGGTGATACATCAATGCAAATCCCTAGGCAGGAATACAAGTCAGGAGAAGTCCCCCTGCCTTGCGGGAAGTTGCATATACCAGTTTGAGCTTGTTAAAAGGAGGCTACCAAAGAACTCAGCTGTATAAAGTGACCACCCTCACATAAGGGAGAGGTCACTCTCACTCGATCCAAGAACTGACACAGCTATAACCTAGGGACCCCCTGATGCCACCTGATAGAGAGCACAGGGGGTGCATAGGGTTGTACAGGAATCCCCTGGGTCAGACATCTGCATACTAGTTCACCAAAGGGGGCATGTGAAGCCTCTACTGAAAGCCATGAAAAATGTACATACGGATAATATTTATGTATTTATATTGAAAGTTATGCTCTTAGAGTTCAGGCATGTCACCAGGAGGTGACAGATTGGAGATGTTCCTTTCAGGAAGGACGTAAATGACACCTACCTACCTGCCCATTTGTGTACTGTATGCCTTACCCTACGTACCTATGCGCATACTCAGCCAGGGATTAATTGAGAGATTATAAAATCTACAGGAACAAATACTGGGGAGTTTCCTGTTCATGAATTATGACAAATGATTGGTCTGGTATATCCTGGAGTGTGAAGAGACACTTAATCCTTCACTTCGAAGAGACATTGACAGGATGCATGTCTCAACGAAAAGGTCACGGCCTGCCTACAGGGATTTTGGGTGAGCAATACTCTTACGTCTAATAAAATATTGTGTTAATTAAGCCTAGGCTCTAGTATGCGTGCTATGATTTTATTTTATAATGTAACTGTTTCCAATACTTCTAGTTGCTACTACTTGACTTTCTGTGCTTTGTTAAATAAACTTATACTTGATTTCACTATAAACATATTTAAGTGCTACATGTTAACTGGAGTGGTGAGTAGAGGTGACAGTGGAGTGTACTGTTTCTTTGGACGCAGTGGATTGGTGAATCCCATGAGTGTTCATGGAGCAGAGATTGGACACTCAATGGAGAAGCTTGGAGGGCTTGATGGTTGGAATGTGCCCAGCACTAGTCTGCAGAGGGACAGTGGAGCCTGCGTAGGCTGAGAGTGGAGGGCTTGTTTTGTCCGTGGCCAGTGGAGCTGGGGAGCCGACCTCCAACAGGCACAGACAAGGCTTCCTCATGCTAAGGGCAGGTGGCAGCGAGGTGCCTCATAGTCCTGGGTACCCCCAGAAAGTGTCACAACAACCTTGTGACTAACAGGGACAGACACTGAGGACAGGGTTTGAAGGACTCTGTTCCTAACAGGGTCTCCATGTAGAAGACGGGTGACTGGCTGGTAAGCTGAGACCTACACATTAAGATATGTTTTCTCTGTAATGCTTCTGTTCTGAACAAGTAATACTTTGCTTTATGAAGGCTGGATGGTCACTGATTAACCCTGCCATTACCCAAGAAAAAGAAGAACGGCAGGTACTGAAATGAGGTCAGATTTGACAACATAATCAGTGAACTGCAACTTAAATGCTCAGTCTAGAAGAGGGGAGTCAAAGGACCGTGCCCCAAGAGAGGTGATGGCTACAGGCCTGAGACTCTTGAAGAGGCAACAAAGGGGATCAGAGGTGCAGTTACCTCAGGAAGTGTGACAGCCAGCACCAGCTACTTTAGAGAAAGGTGCAAAAATCCCTAGTGGACAATTATGGAATAATCTACCCACAGGGGAAGTATGTTCCTGATCCTCTTAAAAAAAGCAGTGGCCTACTTAATGCAAACTGTGCATATGCTCATTATCCATAGATTTCTAACCGTTTTTTGAATCCTGCTCAATTATATATTGTCACTGGCAGTCAGTTCCACAGGCTAATTGCTAATTATACATTGTATAAAGTAAAGTTTCTTTTTATCTGATTTACATGTATTGCTTTTTTCAATTTAATCGATTCTCTCCCTGTTCTTGTATAATGAAGAAGGGTAAACAGGAATATCCAATCTGCCTTCTCTGTACCATTCATTTTTGAGTCGTTAGCGTTTGAGCCAATGAACTAAGGCACGACGGGAAGTAATTTCACCTCATTCTTTGTAAAGGTACATGTTGGTCTCTAGCTAACTTCCAAATGGAGACTGTTTTGCAACAGGCCTTGGGGAAAGTTCCAGCTTTGCTGCTGTGTATTGCAAGAGTATTTCTCAATACTAAGTCCTGTTGGAGAACAAGAGATTACAAGAAATGGATGTCAAACGCTGATTGGTTTGGCATCATCGTTGCTGGACTTTTGGCCATGATTCCCCCCCACGCTCCTTCAATAAATTCAGAAATATCTCGAGCTAGTATTTCCTTGAAAAAGAAAAATGGGAAATAATATGCAAAGATGCCCAACTCGCAAGTGATCCTGCCTTACCTAGTAGGACAAATTTTGCAAATAAACTCAGAGATATTTCCAAAATGAAGATGTGCCATGCTGGATCAGATCACTGCACCAGTAAGTCCAAGACGCTGACTCTCGCAGCAGTAGATAGCCAGCATTTCGGGGGGTGGGGAGCAGTTGCTAAATGCACCTCTGCAATCACATCAGAAGGCACAAGGAAGTAACTTCCACTTCTCTTTAGGGCAGGATTTGGACAACGACATCACAAAACATTCAAGACCAGAGTTACATGTCATCAGCGCCACCTCCAGCTACTCAGCCTCTCTGCTGTGCAACTTTGTAGGGAGGGGTGTTTGAGGAAGACCCCCCTGCTCAGTGCTCTCACCTTTGCATGTGGTCAGGACTGAGGTTGGCTGTGTTAAGCACACAGATATAGTGAGTCGGGATGCCGCAACCCTGTCGGATGCGATGAGACAACAAGTAAAAATCCACCCTGAGAAGGATAAAGAGAAACACTTTAAAGAGTCAAGTTGTCCACCTGTAAACGAGAGAAAAGCCTGTGGCAGTTCCTTAGGTAGGTCTGTTAAAGGGGGTTTACACCTGAAGTTGAGTTTGCTTTATCAAGGTTTCATTCTAAGTTGAAATCACAGCATGACCTCACTGCCTACTCCCTCAGTGTATCCTCTCCAGGGGTATACTAGCATCTAGACATCAAGGATACAGCAGCAATACCTAAGAGCTGAATATATAAATGGGCCTTTCGTTCCCAAAGCACTTCGGTCTATATTCATGCAGCACGTTTTGTGGTGGAGAGCAACCAGTACTGTGGGGAAGTGGATGGGAAATTTTGAGCAAGGACAGAGCAAAACCCCTTCTTATAAAATGCTTGGGGTATGTTTTATGCAGTGTTGTAGCTGCGTTGGTCCCAGGATATGAGAGACCCAAAGTGGGTGGTATAGTATCTTATTGGACCAACTTCTGCTGGTGAGAGAAACAAACTTTTGACTTACATAGAACTATTATTCAGGAGTATGTAACATACACAGAGAACAGATGGGACCCCCTCTTTGCAAAGGTCTAATGAGAAAGCGCTCCAGAGTAAATGGCATTGTTACATAAGGTATCCTACTGAGGCAGGTACACTATGGGCTGAATTGAACTTCTAGGGTCTAGAAAGTCTAGGTACCAAATTCATTAGACCATCCCCTCTGGCTATAATTGTCAGCTTCCTGCTGTAAACCAGTGCTGAGCCATATTCAACCCTTTGCTCTGGAATTGAAAATATGCACTAGGTTTCCACAAGCTAGTAATGCAATGTAACTTGACTCTCCACTTTTATTGGCAGTTACAGAATGGTGATGGGGGGCGGAACATATGGATACTGGCAGAGAACAGACTTTTGTGGGTTGCCTGCCACTCACCAATCTCTACTGGTGACAGTATGGTCAATTACAGTCCCTGGAGCGGGGGCTACAAAGTGCTCAGTGGACGCAGAGTAGAGATTGGTGCTGATTTTCTTCTGAACCACAAAGACCACCATCTTGGGCTGGTAGTTCTCAAAGGCTTCAAAACATTGCTGGAGCTGTGGGATCTCGTAGCTGACCACTGTGTTCAGCTGGCTGTCTGACACTCCATCTCTATAAACTGTTATCTTCTCAGGCAGACAGTGGTTCACCTGAATAAGAAACAAGACAAGACAAAGAATGGAAGCTCCTTCACTGGAGGTTTTCCAAAGGAGACTGGATAACCATTATGTTGGATGGTTTAGAAACAACAAATCTTGCATCTTGGCAGGGGGTCAGACTAGATGACCCTTGTGGTCCCTTCTAACCCTATGATTCTAAGAATGGTCTAGGGTAACATGGGTGAATTTGATGTCTTAGTACAGTTTCATGCTGTGAAGGAGGCCAAATTATATTTGGAGATTATGGTCTGAGAGTCCACAAATAAGGTCAAGTACCATTCTTGATCTGTAACAGAGTACCCACTGACATCAAAGGGCAGGTTTGCAAAGTTGAGTGTAGGACATGGACCTTTTAGTTAAAGTCACTGCGGTATGCAGCATCACTTGATGGGAAAGAGGTCAGTAACTGTGAACCTAAATTTCTTGAAAAATCTGACTCGATGAGCATTAAGAGTTAACCCCTAATTTTGAAGAAGTATTTTTCAGGCTGACACAGTGCTGCATCAGTTTCTATTTGGAAGGTTATAACCCCAACCACATGGGCTAGAAACTCATTCTTTCCTTGAAGTGAAAGCTTGCATTCTGTGAAACAGAATGGGCCACAAAGACTACACAAATATACTGATACTTCTGGCTTTGACCACTGATCTTTTTACTTTGGATTTAAATACAGTCAGTCTACTTTTGGACACAAATAAAGCCAACTTAACTGCTGCCCTGGAAGATGCTGGTTCATTGACTCCCATGTGGAATGAGGTTGCTGGGTCTCAGTCCAGGCCCTAGTGGACAAGTATCCACATTCGAAAAGCCACCATCACAATCAGCACCTTTCTGGACAGCCTCATCAAAAAGGCTAAGGACTGAATGGGCCACGGAAATTGAATCCCCCTTCTCCCAGTAGAAGGGGGCTCGTTCCAGAGCACCATTAAGGCATATTCACAGGACAGTATTTGGAAAGGCTTGCCCTACCATGGCCCATAAAGGACCTGTCCTGCAAGTAGACTTCAGCTTCCAGAGTTGTTAATTTGGCATCTTCCACAAGAAGCACTCAAAAGATAAAAACCTACCGTATCTAATTTACGTTTATAAATAGGACTGACTGCCTTTTAAATGAGTGCCTTTGCAACTCGGAACCCTAAAGCAGACCTAACCATGTGTCCGGGAGCATGGCTTTATTTGCGGACGCCTAGTGTAAATTAAAGCATATACACGACCCGCTGAAGTGGTGAAATAATCAAGAAGCTACATCATGGTCCTTACACTTTCATACAGAATGTACCATTCCTTTCTTTGCACCGAGGGGATTTATGGTGAGATAAAAGGGCTGAGGTTATTCAGAGACAGGAGAATATAACCGCTTAAGACAGGTAGCAATATTGAAAGTGAGAAGAGTCATTCAGCAATAGCTTCAGTTATGAGCTAGGCCTCATCGAGGTAATTAAGCAAGTCCCTGAGATAAGGAAGGAAGATTAAGCATGCCGTGCCAAACAAGGGGCCATTTCAATTTTTAAATTCAAAGTGAGCTCTGCAAAGTCTTTTACTCACTTGCTTAACTTTTAATTTGTTCTACTTTTTGTTTAGAAAGCCCAATTTAGTATCTTCCACTGATACTTCATGTAGTAGTTTTTCAGTCAAGGTGAACTCCAGGTTGTGTTGGGAATGCTGACACTCATAAACACATGGAGTTATAAACCCCATTATTCATGTAATGGGGCACAGTGGATAGGTGGATGCTACTTATTGGGTAAGATCCAGTTTATGGTGCTCTCTTTGGACAGCAATCCAGTACGTAGGAATTACCAGACTGAGTCAGACCTAAATCCATCTAATCTAGTATTCTGTCTCTGACAGTGGCCAGCACCAGATGTTTTAGAAAAAGGTACAAGATGCACATTCAGATATGGGACAAATCTGCCCCTCATACTGGTCTCTAGTAGTTAGAGATTGGCTTAAGCCTTGAAGCATGAGGTTTCATATTCCTTTCCAATTTTTTGTCATTAAATGTAACAACTCTGGATATTCTTGATAGCCATAGAACTATCCCATCTCTTTTTAAAATCAATAAATGGTACCCACAACTCTTCACTCTAGGGTACTGAATAGAGATGGTAAATGCACTCCTGAGTACAGAAAAGGAGATGCATGTTTCAAGCTAGGCACACTTTTCTCTTTGCAGTTTTATCCATTTCTTTCAGTGGTCAGCTAAGAGTCACCTACTATGTTCCTTACCTCATAGAACTTCTGTAAGGCCCCGACCAGACAAAGCTTCAAACTGTCTACAATTTCCTGATGAGGCATCTGGAACACAACCCTAGAATACCACTTCGAGAGAACACTCGTGGCAGAAAGAGAAAGATAAATATTACCTACAGGACTCTTGTGAGCCAAAGCCCAAAACAGTTCTACAATTCAAAACAAATTCAGCTCCAGCTTTGCATATATCTTTTCTCAGGCTGTTTCTAAAAGGATTCAGGCATACGGCAAGAAGGGCAGCACATGATCAGAGATAATGCCAGGTGGTCCTTGGCATTTGGAATTGGTGACTGAAAACAAACAAGTTATTAAACCCTGTTGAAAAGGACAACCAAGGTTAAGTCAATATCTCTGGTCTTTTTTAGAGAGGGCAAGGCAGTGCCATAAAGCGACTTTATTGATAAAGAAAAGTGTTTCGCTTCCAGCCACGTGATGTAACTTTTCCACCAAAAATGCAACTCCCTAGCAGTGCAAGTGTAGGGAAACACTCAAGATCTGAAGACTTTTCATCAGTGTATGACAATGTGCAGCTTAATCACAGACACCACTTTTTCCTCCAGCAAGAGACTGTCAAAAGCCTGGAAGAGTAAGACAAACTTCCCAGAGAGTCTCCCGGTTTGCTATTGGTCAGGTCTTATTCTGTGTTTAGTTGACCAACACTTCAGAAAGTAGTGGGGAATACACAAGGAGAAAATTGATCAAAACAGCAACTGGCCTACTTGAGAACTATGCAGGATCTTCACTGTGACAGAGTAATCTGGAATGCTCCATTAAAGAACAGATCCATCTGTCTCCCTCTGCAGTCCATGGCATGCGTCACATTCTCTGCAAACACTGGCTGCAGTGTGAGGCGCACACATCAGCCAAACACTGAGCTGCTTAGAGGTCCAGGTTTTACAGGCATGTAAAGAGGTAGAACCTACTCTAATTTAGAAACAACTTACTGATTGGTGCTTGCAATGAAGCCAACCACCGAGCGCATTCCCCTGCTGGGATCATGGTACACATCCATGCCAATCACCATCAGCTGTTTCTGGAAAGGAGAAAGGAAGCCCAGTGCACTGGGGAACTGTGAGTCAGAGGCATAACTCACCATTTCACTGGAAACTATATCTGAACTCTTTCTAAAAGAGTAAAAAAGCAGAGCTGAATTAAATGCCAAGAGGGAGTTTCACCCTCGGCTTTAACTCCTGCAGTGGTCATAAAATCCCTGGAATTAATCAAAAGTACTCGTTACCACCAGAGAGCTAACCAGATAGTTCATTTTATCTATCCTTCATCAGTACTGTGGCATACAACATGCCCACCCCGCCCCATGATGTAGGGAAGTTCTATTATCCCCATTTTACAGACGGGTAATGGAGGCACAGAGAGAATAAATGTGCAGGGAAGAGGTCTGTAGCAGAGCTTGGAATCAAACCCAGGCCTTCTGAGTCCCAGGCTAGCATGCTGATGACCTGTAAGAGACAGGTTAAGGGTAAGAGTACATTCCCCCATGAAAGAGGGAAGAAGGGGGATACATTTCAGAGAGGCTGAATACCCCTTTCACACTATCAACTATTCTTCCTCTATCCGATCTAGGATGAATGAGAGAGAGTGAGTGTGAGTGTGTGTAAATACAATGAAAGGCCACAGAGAAGTCACAGATGAGAGCCCTGCACCTACAGGTAGGTCATTCAGGGTGCTGAAGCCTCCCTTGATGGAACTAACTTTCGCATGGCTTACCAATGGGATGTCCACTCCCCAGAGTTCCCCACCTAGCTTGCAATTAATCTGCAGTAGAATTTTCTGTGCTACGCTCCTTAATTTGTTGGGCTGGGTCATGATGGTTCGGGCATTGATGACCTGCAGCAATGGGAAATATTAAAAATCAGTTAACTCCAGCTAAGTTTTTAAGACTGCAAAAGTAGGGTCTAATTTTTTCCTCCCCAGACTGTATTCCTCCTCTAAATCAATCATAAATTTAACAGATTATACTTGCATATTGCAAGGTGTCCAACTATACAACTTTAACGGCTGTTAAGTTTTTCCATTAGTATTCTATTTCTTTGCTTTATCTCAAAGCTTTTAAGAAGTAAAAGTAAGACTTTACATTTGTTAAAGCCTGGTTAACCAAGTTCTGGTCCCTGGATCTGCAAGTGTAATTCTCATTAAGTCAAGAGTTTTGAGTGTGCATCCAAAGGCAGAATTTAGCCTTCACTTAGCAAAAGTCTCATACGCAGCAAACATAAAAACTGATACCCATCCAGCCCTTTACCCCCAATTCATCCAAAGCTCGCAAGTATTTTTAAGGATGCTTACACCCTAGATTAGCTTTTATGTCCCTCTCCACCCATCGGAAAAGAAAAGATGTTTCCCCAAATGGAATGATGTTTGCATTACATCTCCCAGCAAACTAAAGTGTCTTGCTAGCAACTTTCATTTTTTTTTTTAAAAACCACACACACTATATGTGCTGGCAGTTGTACCTGCACTATCTTCCTCTTCTGAATGGAATCGAAGCTCCTCAACAGTTGCCATAGGTCTTACATTCACAACAGCTAAAGGAGAACCTCCTTTTGCTTAACTGGCAGGGGTCTGAGGTTTTGAAACAGGGGGATTTGAGTTCTATCCTTGCTGTTCCATTGGCCAAGGTGTGAAGCACATGAAGCCCCAGCTAGCCACAGCTACTTGCAGAGATAACCGTGAAACAGTTCTTTAAGGCTAAACACAATATTCACAAGCAAGGCAAGAGTCCACAACACAATTTGAATGCGACTAATTACAGATTAAATACAACCTATTGTTATTCTGCTATAGACAACATGACCACCAAGATGATGATCCAGCCACCCAAGGGCTTTTTCTAGGCATGCCAACTTTGCTATACAGGCGAGTCTCATCTTACGCTGGGGTTACATTCCGCTGTCAGCGCGTAAAGTGAAAAATCGCGTATAGTCAAAATTACATTGAGTGTAATGGCGGGCGGAATCGCCCGCACTCCAGGTACAGTATTTAAATTGTTATTTTTCTCTCTTTTTTTTTTTTTGGCCGACCGTGCAAAGCTGAATTTGCGCATGTTAAATGTGCGCAAGATGAGACTCGCCTGTACTGGACTTAATTTAGATGTATGCAGTAAATTACATGGCTTGTTCACTGTATACTTAAGGGTTAGGTTAAATGGTCATGATTTGATGTTACTGTAGGATTTTGTTTATTTTTAATTATAGCCAGATGAGCCTGCCTGCTCTACTGCTTCCAGAGGTGTACTGGCTCCATAGAGAAATGTGACGGGAAGCTTCAAATGTAGATGAGGATGACATGGACAGTATTTTGTGGTCTCATTCCAGGCAAGAACTTTGTGTATGGAATCCTTGTCTCCACCATGTCAAACCCCCACCCCAAGAAGTTATAATACCGCAGTGACCTGACTCACCTGAGAGGGTACTGGAGATTGCACACAGCACAGCTTTTTAATGGCTCCGTACAAGTCATCTCTGGTCCCAGTGATGATACATACGACCATCTGCATCTTACCCTTCAAGAGACAAATGCAGAGTCAGGCTTTAGCACCACAAATTTTGCTGGATGCTCAAACTTTTTTCTGCCTTTGCAATGGAATGAATGCAGCACCCTGAGTAGCACTGTGATGAAGGGAAGTAACACACAACCCTGGGACATTAGCTCCCACTGTCTAATAAAGCAGCAGCCAAGAGCAGTATCACAGCTATTTGTCAGAGAGCGAGCAGAATCCTCACCAAGAGCCTATTACTGTAGTTACTGCAATACTCTTAAGAATAGATTTGGTATTATTAGCACCTTCACAGTAACAACTGTGTGCCTCATTAGTTGTCAGGTCTCCCCAGCTCCCTCCACTCCCTTGTTTATACCTAAGGCTTGGAAATGGAGTGGATTTGGGAGCACAGGTCTTCAGTAATAGCACCATGAACTGCGCAACCCCAACGTTCCTTTCTAGTATCAAAGCCCTTCATTGATGGGCTCACATCCAACCTCCATGACATGAACTACTGCAATTAAAGTAAACCTCGTGCCTCATTTAACTGAGATAACAAGCACCAAGGCACTCATAGCTGCATGTTGTGAAAGATCTACTGGCACAGAAGGCATTACTGCGGAGGGCTGGGAAATAATTGTTCCACAAATAACTAACGTAAACAGGCCAAGTCCTTATCACCGTAAAGGAACATTACAAGTGCAACATCTGCATTAGATCCCAGGAATAGAACGTGGGCAGGTAGCAAAGTCTCTCTCAAGACCTTTGCTGATCAGTCGCCTATCTTCAAGCGTCACAATCAATATGTAGCTCTTTATAGTTAATATATTAATTCAAGATAAACTATTGATAGGCTGCAGCTGAAGAGCAGAGCAACACCATAAGCAAGTCCCACAGAAACAGTCCACAAAGGGTAGACTGTGTCTAACGTGGCTAAGTAGGTCTGTTCCCCATGCACAGGGCCTTCAAAGCACTGCAGAGCTTTCCAGCTCCCATGATTTGTATTTAGGGCGTACCCGAGTCCGATACCCTTGTGATGCTGTACGACTGAAATATGACCATTTACATCCTCGATACTGCCACTGTTATTCAACTGCAACAAATTTTGTGCACCTTCCTATAAAGGTGTCAATGGAAAAGTGACGATTTGCTAAATAAGATTATCCTGCTTAAATCCATGTATCATCACTGTATCTCAAATGTGGGTGTTACCCCAGGAACAAACACAAGGTAGTTTACATCCAGTCTAGCCAGCCCATTGTGAATGGGCTATTCATGCTTGATGGCCCATTAAGGACATTTCACTCTAACAATGCGCCATAGAAGAAACTCATTCTGCCCAGACAACTCTTTCTGTGGATGGAGGGTGTTAGAGAATGAGCAGGAGGACCCAGAGGCGGATTGAGTAAACGGGCTTCTTTGTTGTGGTACTTGTTCCCCTTGACCCAATTGTCGAGTAAGCACTGAATTAGTTACAGCACAACTTTTATCTAAGTTAGTATCTAAATACCTACATTTACTACACCACCACCAAAACCCTTATTGAGTAATATGAAGGCCCATACAATGAATATTAATAGCTACATACTGAATATAATTATCCCAGCCCCTGATTACTGTTTACAGCATTAAGCATATTCTACAGACAAATTTTACCTTGAAGATACATTTCTTGCAATAATTGCAGCCAAATTCCCTTGATCAGCAGTTCACAGGGAAGGGAGGAAGGGGCCATGAGCCTGAGCTCGTTTATGTAGCTGGGAAAGGAAGGAAGGGGGGAAATAACACCTCTTTGCACAAAGGGAATCCTTTGAACAACCACATTCCTTACGCAGCTGCAACACTTATCAATCCTTAACAAGCAGAAGGGAAGGGAGAGAGGTAGCACTTTATCTATCAAGCGCAAAAAAACGGTGCCTGCCCGTGCCTCTACACCAGGGGTAGGCAACCTATGGCACGTGTGCTGAAGGCGGCACATGAGCTGGATTTTCAGTGGCACTCACACTGCCCGGGTCCTGGCCACTGGTCTGGGGGCTCTGCATTTTAATTTAATTTTAGATGAAGCTTCTTAAACATTTAAAAAACCTTATTTACTTTACATACAACAATAGTTTAGTTATATATTATAGACTTATAGAAAGACCTTCTAAAAATGTTAAAATGTATTACTGGCACGCGAAACCTTAAATTAGCGTGAATAAATGAAGGCTCGGCACACCACTTCTGAAAGGTTGCTGACCCCTGCTCTACACCCTAATACCATGTCAGCATACCAGCGGTTTCCCAGGTTTCTACTTAACCCTTACATATCCCAGGAGCTAATGGCTGCCTCAGTGTGTCAAAGCATGAAAGGATATGCGATATGCTCACGTGACCCTGGACTCCATCTTAGGCCAGTGACTTTGCACAAACAAAGGCTGTGAGCTGTGTCTGAACCAGTAAATTTCCAGGCACATGGCGAAGGGTATAAAAGACCCCCTGAGATTACGCCATTTTGCCTCTTTCCTGCCCTGATTCTCTGAACTGTGGATTTACAACTAAAAGGACCATACTGAACTATGGACTGAGGACCTTCCAATCTTTTGGAAGCTACCAGAGATTTTACAAGCCAGCCATCTGTACCATCACTGCTACAAACCCGATATAAGGACTTTGCAATTATTGTATGTATATGATCTATTAACCATTAACTCATCTTTTTTTCTTTTATTAATAAACCTTTAGATTTTAGTTACTAAAAGACTGGCCGCAGCGTGATTATTGGGTAAGATCTGAGTTGCATATTTACCTGGCTATGTGGCTGATCTCTTGGTATTAGAAGGACACCATATGTGATAAAACTGGTTTTCAATAACCTCTCAGAGTCCAGTGTCTAGATGGTGAAATAAGGGCTGGAATGCCTAAGGAGACTGCATTTTTGACTTCTTGTTAACCAGCATGGTGAGACAGAAGATTACTTTTGTTACTGGCTTGGTGTCATCTAATGATAGAATAACCACCAGTCTGCCCTATTTTTCAGCATTTTGTTCTGAATCTGGCATTCTAAGCTGTGACCCACTGAGGCATGATGAAAAGGGGAGAAATGAGAGACAGCAGAGTGCAGCTTCTTCCCACCTCAAGGCAGGACCAGGCATACTATAGCCACGATCGCTCAGTGTGGCTTACATATCACTTAGCAGATGTCAAGCCAGCAGTCAATGCTTTACAAGACTCTCCCTTACAGACGCCAATGGAAACGTGGCGTACACACAAGAAACACAAGGAAAATACGCAGTGCGCACATGACTGTCCATGGATGATACTTGAAAGGATCCTCCCAAATGGACAGATTCATAAATGCATTTCTCATATGTGCAATCAGAGTGCCCCAATCCCCTAGAAGTATGAGAATGCCAACTGAACAGCTTTCTAAATAGGATTACCCAAACCCCATTCACTCTGTCCCTTCCTCCCCATTACCTCAGTGCCCAAGATGGATTTGATAGTCCTGACATAGGTCTCTATTCGATCATCTTTCAATTCCACCCAGGCGGGCTGGTTTATCTGCATGCCAATTGGGCCAGAGACCTTCTCCAGCATGCTGACCAACTCTCGTGCTTGGTCCACGGCCCGTTTCGGATAAAACAATGCCCAGTAATGCATGGGAATCTAGGAGCAGAACCAGACAGCCATCATCAAATAGCCTGTATAAGTGAAAGTGATAATGATTTCCCCTGAGGATCTTAAAACACCTTACTAAGCCATTAATAAAGCCTCACTACCCACCCACCGAAATAGATATATTTCTGTTTTACAGATGAGGAAACCACGGCACAGAGAAATTAAGTGGCGTGCCCAAAGTCAAAGAGCTAATCAAAGAAAGAGCTGGTAAAAGGACACAGAAGGCCCAGCTATTAGAAACGTCTTGCCTTCATATCCCACCAAATTTGAGGTAAGACAGCCAGAAAGCAGACAAAATGTGCATCTGCACTGCAGAGTCAGCTTCCAGAGGCTCCGCTCCTTGCTCTCCTGCAGCATAGACTCACCGTGTACTTCAATCTACACCAGCTCGGGAGGAGAAAATTTTTAAAAAATTGCATTAAGTGATAAAGAGAGGATTCTGACTTCTAGTTCCAGATGGAGCACTTCCGAACATCTTTCTCCTAACTAGACACTTCAATGAGCATGTGCATTCCGAGGAAAGACTTTTCCCACTAACACTTTGGAAAGACAACCATCGCCAATGTTAACAAAGCTAGTGCCTTGGAAAAATTCAACTCCATGTCCAGTAGGAACTGAAACAGTCTGGGCAGGACCAATACTAATTGTGGCCTTCACAATTTAGAAATCAAAGGGACACTTTAACAAAACAAAACAAAAAAACCCACAGCTGAACAGACTACTCCACTGTCTTCCTGGTACTGGGAAGCAGCCTCTCTGTCTGCAAAGGAATTTACCGCAGAGATGACAGCGTCTCTTGTTATTTCTTTGGCCCAGTTTAGGTCCTCAGAAGTCATAAAAGAACTGGTCCTCAGGTTTATTTTTTCCATGGGGAGAACGCGCCCTTGTGTCTGAAGAGAAGAGAACAAGAGCCATATGCAACTGTTGTATACATACATATTGCAGACATCAGGAAACGCTGCTGAAGTCCCCTCTGCCCTTCTAGTATGCGTACTTCATGTGATCTCACTTCATGCAGTGCAATAAACCACTGCCAAATACATCAACATGGGAAAGAAAGGAGACTTTCTTCCTACTATTCTTCCAATGAAGAGTACGTAAATAGCGTCAACTGAACTGTGTATTGTGAATTTATGTCTAAGCTGTGCCTTAAGAATTTTTTTGTTTGGTTTGTTTTAATTTAATTTTATTTTTTAAATAAGAGAATCAAAAGTATTGCCATGTGGAAGAAAAATCCAGACTATTAATATCAAAGCTTGATTAACAGAGTTAAAGTCAGGAAAGCCAGAGTTAAAGGTTTTTCATTTTGTTTTTACATGCTGGCCCTTGTGTGTAAGCATTCTGAGAGGATCTCTCATTCCACCATCACTTAAATGCACTTTTTGTTACTAAGGAAAGGGGACAGTAAAAGGTGCAGTTTGGTTTTCAGCTATATGCAAAGTTGATGGAGAAAAGGATCCAGTAAAGGTCAATGAATTGACAGAGCACTTGAATATAGCATATGGAACAACCCAGAACTAGCAGGGAGTGACACCTACAAGGGTCTTTTCCATCTCTGTCTAGGAGTCAATGGGAGGACATAGAACGTGCTGGGTTTTTAATTCACTGACATTCTATAGTTAGCTAATCGGCAGATTTCCAGTGGTTGCACCAGGAAGCCAGACAATTGTTTGTTGTGGGTATAAGAGAACACAGTGTGTGACTAAATGCCATATGGTCCCCTTGGCAGTGTGGTACACGTGCATCACAAGAGGATATGCCACATCCCCACCATTCAGAACCTGCTTCTGGTCTTGTGTGAATTCCATAGCGCACATGCTCTTACTAAGTCACTGTTACAGATGGATAAGATCTGCAGGGTTTGCTCTGAAGAGGAAGAAAGACATTACATAGTCTTACAGCAGTAGGGTCATTAGGATGCAGGAAGTAACCACTTCCTTAAAGAATCCCAACGGGTGACAATCTGCATTTCAATAGCACCTCTCACAGTGCTTATAAAAGCATGGTATCAAATACATTAAACCCCCTCGCCCTTATGAAGTATTGTCACCATTTTATAGATGGGAAAATGGAGTCAATGAGGTTAAGTGACTCATCCCAGGCCACAGCAAGCCCGTGGCAGAATCTGTAAGAGAATGGAAGAGCCCTGTTATCCAGTCCCTTGCTCTAAGCACTAGACAATACTCATGTACGATGGGAAATATCCTACCTTATACACATCCTTATCCAAACATAGTCCCCACCGTGACAGTTCCTTGCTAGCAGCCTCATTCTCCTCAATCCTGTGCAGGAGATTACTCAGAGATGCGTGGTGCTGCTTAGGGCTCAGATTAATTTGATGGGTTAGGTCCTAGAGAGGATGGGTAAGGGAACAAAAGAAGTCACATTTGAGAATGTCACTATCCTGAGGTGGAATCGTATCGATATCAGACCTTGACTTGTATAGGCAATCAATCATTTTCAGGATGATGTGACATATTATTCCACTGGCACAAGGACACCCAGGTGCAGTTTCATGAGCCATCAAACACACAGCAGCATACTGTATAAGCATAGACAACGCTGACAGTAATATAACAAAGCTATGTACTTATGAATAAGTCACATGCTTCGAGGATCAGAGTGTGGCAAAATGTAAGTACTGGTCCAGTTGTTCCCAGGTAACTCCTTACAGCAAAAGAGGAAGGACAGTGATTACTGAATCCCATTTATCTTGAGCCACATTACACAACATCTGGGGATTTGCTTACTTAGATGTTTATAATAGTGTGTTACCAAGCACCTAGGTGCCTTACATTTATAGGCAATTATAAAACATTGCAAGCTCCTCAGACTTCCCTGCCCCACTTTCTCTCTCTTGTACCGCTTAACCCCCGCCCCCATAGCTAACCCATACCCACTCCCGAGCTCCAATCCCCTCTGTTGAAATAAGCCCATAATCCTGCAAAGGCCTGACAGATCTCAGGGCTCAGCCTAAAATCTCTAAATTTGGGCTATGGCAGAACACTAGAGGGAGCATAGGTTTGAGAAGACCAAGCCAATGGCTGTGCAGAGTTTAACCCTCAGGACTGGCCATGCAGGCAACCCACTACACTGTCTCTCCTCTGACAGGAAAGACAGAGCAAGGTGGATAGAAATCAATATGAATGTTATTGCATTAGAGGGGCTTAGTATAATCAAATCTAGTATGAATTGGCTTCTAGATTCACTCTGATAAATCACCAACTGGTAGGGTTACCATTCGTCCGGATTTACCCGGACATGTCCTCCTTTTTGTTCTAAAAATAGCGTCCGGGGGGAATTTGTAAAACACTCAAAATGTCCGGGATTCCCCCCCTCCCCCGGCAGAGCAGAGCGAGTGGCTGGGAGGGCTGCAGGAAAGTCCCGGGCTGGACTATGGAGCAGCTGTAGAGGAGCCGGATCCGCCCTGCATTCTGAGCCGGCAGCTCTCCCCTGCAGCCCGGTCCAGCAGCACTGTGCAGGGCCAGGGACCGGGTTTTGTTGTGCTGGGGAGCGCAGCCATGTGTCCGGCTCGGCTCCACAGAGCCCAACACCCTGTTCTGAGCAGCAGGGTAAGGGGGCCAGGGAGGTTCTGGAGGGGGCAGTCAAGAAACGGGGGGGAGGAGGCTTTTTGGGGGGAGTGGAGAAAGTTTTGGGCAGTCAGGGTACAGGTAGGGGGTAGGGTCCTGGGGGACAGTTGGGGGGGGTCTTAGGAGGGGGCAGTTAGGGGACAAGGAACAGGGAGTCTTAGGTAGGGGGTGGGGTTCTGGAGGGCAGTTAGGAGCAGGGGTCCCAGGAGGGGGCAGTCAGGGGACAAGGAGCAGGGGGGTGGGGAGCTGGGAGTTCTGGGGGGGGGCTGTCAGGGGGCAGGAGTGGGGAGAGGGATCGGAGCAGTCGGGACAGGGAGCAGAGGGGTTTAGATGGGTTGGGAGTTCTCGGGGGGGCTGTCAGGGGGCAGGAGTGCGGAGAGGGATCGGAGCAGTCAGGGGACAGGGAGCAGAGGGGTTTAGATGGGTTGGGAGTTCTGGGGGGGGGCTGTCAGGGGGTGGGGAGTGGTTGGATGGGGCGTGGGAGTCCCAGGGGTCTGTCTGGGGGTGGGGGTGTGGATAAGGGTTGGGGCAGTCAGGGGACAAGAGGCAGGGAGGCTTAGATAGGGAGTGGAGTCCTGGGGGGCAGTTAGGGGCAGGGGTCCCAGGAGGGGGCAGTCAGGGGACAAGGAACAGGGGGAGGGTTGGGGGTTCTGGGGGGGCGGGAAGTGGGAGGGGCAGGGGCGGGGCTAGGGCGGGGCTCCTCCCGTCCTCTTTTTTGCTTGCTGAAATATGGTAACCCTACCAACTGGGTGCTAGTTTGCAAGTCTTGGGAGAGGGAGCAGAGGACATAAGCAACGAGAAATGTCTGCTTGTGGGGGCTGAAGACCTGCCCTGCTGCAGCAATGCTCCAACCTTCATGGCTCTGAAGTCCTTCTTCATCTTCTCAGGGATCCCGGTCACGAAGGAGAGCTCTGGCAGCAGCAAAATCTCACCCCTCGGAAGCTGAAGGGAAAGGGGAGCCAGTATACATTAACATATACATACTGCCCGGTGAGTTGCTCCCAGCCATATCATGCACAAGAAAAGTACTACTAGCCCTTGCTACTGCCGGGGGAAGCAAAAATGGGGGAGCTTGTACTGCTGGAAAAAGAGAGAGAATGGAATCAAGTGTGTCCCAGGTTTAGTGCCCAGGAACATTAAGGGACTATTTCTGCCATTATGGATATCCCAGTTGCCTTTGATGGGGCTCAAAGGGGTGCATGTGGAGCAGAGTTTGGACATACTCTGCCTGGCCTCATTGGTTCCTTCCCAACTAACAGCAGGTCAGTGAACACTTTGAGGCTTATGACTTTGTGACGCTGCAAAACAATTCACTTCTGACTATGATAAGGGCATACATCAAGCAGAACCAACCCTTGACGCCAGAAGAGTTAAAAGAAGCCACAGAACAATTGCAGAAGGGGACCTAGATGGCTGAGAGGACTGGTAATGAGATATAATTTTCGGTACAGTGACTGAAGTTGCCTTATCAAATAACTGTTTGGGTGGTTTGATGGGAGGACTTGGGTGGGGGCAGTCTTTGTCTAAGGGGCCACCACATTTAGCACTAACTGGCCTCAGCAGAGAAGTGAAAGACTGAATAGGCCATGGGAATTGAACTCTGACTCCTAGAAGTGGTCCCCCCTCTATAGCAGGATTGTGGCTCATGGGCACAAAGGGGATGCTGCTGCCTGTGAATAGACCCCTTCATAATCCAAGGCTGCCAGCCTATCACTGGGAATCTGGTGCTGAAATTCCACTACAAGGACTTTCCAGCTGCAAAAACAACTCACCTTCCCTTGGGGAGTCCGCCTTTCATTGGGTCTGTGAATTAGCAGCGGCTGGTCCAGCTCCCTGACTGTTATACCATAATTTTTGCTGAAAAAGGAGTTGGGGAACAATTTTAAAGAAGCACTTTCCTGATACCAGAGCAACAAGCTCAGCTCACAGACTCTGTCATAACAGAGCTAGAGATGAGAACTGAGGGGTCAGACTACATCTTCATTAAAGTTAAAGTAAGGTGACGGCTCCAGAATGGCACACAAACTGAGGCTTACTGTTCAAGGTTAGCTACCAATCAGATTCTTTCTTCCTGCAACACCTCCCTCCGTTGTGGCACATACTGAAGTGTCTACCTGTAATAGTCTATGAAGGTGATCGCTTTCCCATCAGACATGGTGAAACTGTCCTTCGGAGACTTGTTCCAGTCAATGTCATCAATACGGTACGTGTGATTATTATAGCGGGTAATGATGATATTGCCAATTAGCTGCTTGGTGCACTCATCCTGGAAGTTCTCTCTGCTCTGCTGGTAGATTACATGCCTTTGTGGAGAAGGATGAATAAAAGCTCTCAGATTTCAACCACCTTCTTATACAAGGAAGAACTACAATTATTATATTCTCTAGCTCATGGATGAATTGCACTAACAAGACAACGTAGGGGAAGCTTGCCCTGCCTGTGCTGTAACTGCTCTGTAATGAAACAGAAGATACATAATGACAATGCTTAGACTCCCAATTCAATTGCACTTGTCTGAAACTAACCTTCTGGGAGGTTCAAAGGACAATGCTATGGGATCATCTCATTCCCCCTTTCAGAGAACTATTCTCATGGCATACTTACTGAAACAGCAGTTCTTTGTATGCACCACCATTGTTTTCTGAGCCCACAAGATGTTTAATTCGGATTTCTCTTCTCTTACTCACATTACATCCAGGACAGAATCATTCCGGATAACCTTGTGGGAGACATCTGCCAACAGGAAGAGACCTCCATCCGTCCTCCGGATACTGGCTGAGTAACCTGGCCATATCTGCAACCTTTGGAAAAACAGATTGCATACAAATCAGCATGCTCCTCCAAAAAAGTCATAGGGAATCTCAGTATATGACTAAGAGTTGTTCTACCAGTGAGAATGTACAGTGAACGCAAGGCAAGCACAGCACAGGGAATACATTTAACCTAGCCAGCAGATAGAATTTCAGCTAAAATATCTGAACTGCAGATCAAAAAATAAGCAGTTTTTTTCAATTAACAATGACTAGTCAGGAACCTCAGCATTCATACAACGTACATGACAAAGGCCTTGCTGTAAAGGTCTGAGTTTCTAGACCTGAGATGCTGGTGATAGGCCAACCAATACAATAAATAGCCCAAGTGTGGAGCCTGGTTAGGTTTGTCTGAAAGGACTGAACCTGGGACCTCAGGATCCAAAAGCATTAGCTCAGAGGCAGTAGCGGACTCAAACCTCTATAAGTGGTCTAAGCCACTAGTAAGGGACAGGACAGATACAGTTACTCACACTGAATGAGGATGGAGATTAATGAAGGATTTTTCATGACATGACCGTCATGGGACGTGCCTTTTGCTCACAAGAAGCCATGAAGGGGAAACAGAATGTGAGCCAACCACCACCCTCTCCACTTTGTTTGTGGTCTTCCTTTTGCCTGCACAGATTGTAAATTTACAGGCATGGACCATATCTGTCTCTAAATCTGTACAACATCCAGAACACCATCACAATAGGTCCCCAATCCAGACTGAAGCCTCTGCGTACTACCACAGTGCGAACAATAATCATCTGTGAATGGTTCGGGAGCTAGTAGTTGAGAGATCCTCTCCTTTTGTCCAGTCCCGTATGTTCTCTTTGGACATTTCCAAAGTCAGTTCCTGGAGTTCCCCTCCCCCCAGGTCAGTTGGGAAGATGTTCTCAAGCAATAGTCCTCACCTATAGAACCCATTCCTGCCAATAGCCCACAACTGCAGGGCTTGACCTCTGCAAATCAGACCTTTAGAATGTTAAACATTTGCACACATTCTGCAGCTTGCTAGACTAACTTACTGAAGGGACAGGCTCTTCTCCCTCTTATTCACTTTAAGCACTGAAAGGTGCATGGGTACCATGGCAATAGGAGACAAATAATAGTACTAACCTATATTGCTGCAGCATTGTAGGATTGGTGGGATCATAGAAATTTCTCCCAACAAGTTTCAGATCTAAAATCCTCATCACCCTGGAATAGAAAACTAGGATAATTACAGGAATCTGGGGGCTGGGATAGATAAATGTAACCAATAAAATTGCATTGCATAGCTTACACCATTAGGGAGACACCACAAAACAGTTATTAAGGGTCTCATCCTGTGAGGTGCTTAGTATCCTCAACACACAATGGAGTCAATATGAATGGAGAAAACTCCATTTTGCAGGATTGGGCTCCTATGTGCATTTAAAAAAAAAAAGTAATGGACCGTCTGCGAAGGAAAAGGAATATGTATGCGCCTTTTTTTCTTTGAGGCAAGACACCTGAAACAGGTTTTGGCTTGGTTTTTAATTTCTTCCCCTTGCCTGTTCTTTTATCTTAATATATTAGGAATGTCACCTTCCCAGTTCTTGCTGAAGGACTAAAGAACTGGAGTGGGAGCCTTCTCAGACCTCAGATGAGGGCATGGGGGAAAAGGGGTGTTGCTGAATCTTTCAAAACAATTATCTTTTCTCCCACAAGTTTGTCAGTGTTTGAGTTAAATTGGTGTCAACAAAAACATTTAAAACAGAGACTAAAAATCAAGTCTCTCCCCTGCTCAGATTCTGGTCTCTTGGTTCCTGGAGTATCATAATACTATGAATTCTCTAGTTAACCACAGAATTTTTCAGTAAAGACAGAGCAGACAAGGCCTGAATTTCCAATATCAAAACTTTTCTGAGGAAAAAACAACAACTTCAGGCTTTTATCAGAAAGCAAGCATTCTCCCCAATAATCCCCCAAAAAACATTTCCCCTCCCTTTGCAGGTTTCCTTTTTAGAATAGCTTGCGTATGGAGAAACTAGCAATTTAAGTTATTGTATTCATTTGGTTAACCATTATCAAATTAATCTATACATTTGTGTTTCTACCTCCACCCGAGATGAGTCAAACTGAAAGAATTTCAAAGACTAATCAACATTTCATCAATAAACCACTGTTCATTTTTGCCTCTCTCTTAACCAGGGCAATGAAAACAGATTAGCTGGCTTCACTTTCAGATTCTCATGCGCTATCCCAATAGTGCAATGTTTGTGTTGCAAACACACTGCAGGGGGATGATTTAAAATTTTAAATCCAAAACAACAGCTTAATCGACTTTTGTTGTAAGTGTTCATGAGAGCACTTTAGTCATTAGGTTTTACAGCTCTCCCTGCCTAAAAAAAAATATTTAAAATTAACATAAGTTACCAATGCCCATTTAAATAAAAAGTTATTTTACTCATTTTAAAGAGATTGGAAAACTCAAATAAAATTGGGGAATACAAACAGAACCTCCCAGAAAAAACAACAACCCTGTGCAACTTCAACATAGAAGAAAAAATAAACGTAATTGGACAAAAACCAAAATATGGTTCCTGGTGCTTCTCTCCCATCACTCTTCCCCTGTGTGCAAGAAAATAAAATGGTTGTTCCTGTGTTTAACAGTTAAGACCTATGGAGGGCTGAGGAAATTGATCTTGCATCCAGTGAAGTCAATGACATACCTTTCATTCATGACAATAGTGCAGGATCAGGATTAGAGAGATCTTACCAAATAAAGAACTGAGTGTTCTTTAAAACAAAGCAAAGAAAGGGGAAGAGCAAAAGAAAAA
Organism: Malaclemys terrapin pileata; assembly: GCF_027887155.1. Lineage (NCBI taxonomy): Eukaryota > Metazoa > Chordata > Testudines > Emydidae > Malaclemys > Malaclemys terrapin. The sequence continues at coordinate 132,539,537 of NC_071506.1, read as the reverse complement.
AAAATTGCTTACAGGTTCAATTTGCCTAAATGAACTATATACACCATGCCGAGGAAATGGAGTCTAGTGAGTGAAACAGCACAATAAAAAAAAATAGATGTTCTCATAGAAGACAAACAAGACTCTCCTTGATTTGTTTGAGACAGGACTGAAACCTCTGATGTCCCAGACTACACATACAAAATGTTGTCTGAATCCTTGCAAGAGATTCTGGCATTCATAATCAGAAGGCAGATGGTTAGTCTGAGCTAAGTGCCTAAATAGCTGATGAGGTCACTGAACGTGGTTCAGGATAGGCAGATAGATTTTAGATTAGGATGCAGGTGTCTGCAAAAATTACCCTGTAGTAATCAGGTGTTGGTATATGTGTAGTAGATCCCTTCCTCAGTCCCTTATCTAGCTTCAGAAGATTCCAACTTTCTCCCCTTATGTTTCTGGAGGAATTCCCTCTCCCTTTATACTCCACATCCACAACTCCCTCACCCCCTTTCTCAGGCATCAACCTTCAGACCAGGAATGAAGCATTGTACAGCCTGAGGCAAACATCATCCCTTCAGTCTATCAGAGCTGCAACTGTTTAGAAACTTGAGCAAACCCCAGAAGCAAGAGACTGAATAAAGGCAACCCAAGTCTCTAGTAGAGCACGGCCATTACACGTCCTGTCAACTGGCTGGTAGCCTTGCATTCAAGTCAACAGTTAAGCATCATGCCAAGTCACTGGCCTCAACCTTTCCTTACCTCCTGAAGACCACATTGTAAAACGGAATGCACAGGTCCGAGCTGGGCTCTAGGATTTTGGTCATCTGAAGCTTTATGGTGATCTCAGCTCCATCCGTCTTTCTCTGACACGTCAGATCAACAGTCTAGTGCGGAGATGAAGACATTTTAGCAGCAGCAAGAAGTGAAATTACTCAGATCATTAACTAGAAAACCCCCTTTGGACTAGAGCCACCTTGTAGCTGAGAATTTGCTATAGCAGGTCCTTCCTGCTGTCCAAAAGGAATAGTCTCTGCATCACCAGGGAGCATCCAGTGTCCTCCAAAAAAGAGCTGCTCCATACAAGATAATCCCCAGTAGGAGGGGAAACTTTTTTGGGGAGATGCAAGTATCTGGTCTCAACACATTGCTCCACCTGAATTGATGTTGGCAAAATCACAGCCCCCTTCTCCCGCTTCCAGATCCTGAGATAGATGAAGATGCTGAACCACATATTTGTTCTGACCCAATACACTCGTAGTGATATGTTTTGTGACACAGTCTTGAAACTTCCAAGACTTAGTTATATTAGCAAATCTCTGTGTGCACTGCCTGCTGGTGAATGACAGTCTTGTGCTCCTGAAAGATAAGTACTGCAGACAGGTGCTGTGCAAACTTCCCAAATGTAACTGCTGAAGTATACCAATTTGGACATGTAAGATCCTTGTCTATTCTAGTCCTGGGTCCCCCAAACTGCCAATTGTGCTGAAATTCTGCTAAGTGGAGACAGAAGGTACCAAAGCCATGATCCCTTGTCACAAACTCCAGGCTCCCTTCCTTATCTCTACTTGTTAGAGGCAGATTATTCCCTTTTCTAGTTCCTGAAGTGAATGGGGAATGTGTGCTTTTCTTTACTTGCAAGAGGGAGGAAAAACCCCATTTAAAACATTTGAAACCACCAGCTATTTCTGTGCTCACCAGAATTTTACACATATTCCATGGATTATGGAAATCTAACCCAGGCCCTAAGAATTACTGTTTTAGGATAAGCCAGTCACAGGATAAAATACCTTCAGTTTTTACTGATAAGTTTCACTTTCACTTTTTTAAAAAGCCACATACTCAAATGATATACTCTGGCACTTTATAATATCTCAAATCATGTGGCACCATGCAAGAGTCAGCATGTGTGTTTTCTGCACCAGTATCATGTCTTACTTGAGGCAACTTGATAGGCAGGTAGAGGATAGAGCCATCAAATGCCGTAACGTCTCCTGTCACCGATCTCTGCTCCTTCATCATTCCAAACCGCATATTCTTGCATTCCACATTAGGACTGCAGGTCAGGGAGTTAAGGAGAAAGTGGGGAGAAGAGGAGAGAGAATACTTTATAGTGTCTGCAATATCCTTTTACTTGGAAAATACAAGTATGCATTCAAATTCTAGCTAATGCTACTGTGTCCATTACAGGCTCTCAGAGTGCTTTAGATTACACCTCACAACCCTGCCACAGCCATAACCCAAACCCGAGCCCATGAAACCGCAACAGAAGAAAAGTTAATGCAATATGCAGATTAATATCAAAACACAAGAAGAAAGCAGGGGTTCAAATCAACTCTACTGTGTAACTGAGACAGCCACAATCCTTACCCTATGCTATGGCAACTTATTGCAAAGAAGACCTAAAACACCACGTAACGTTTGTGACTGTTGCCCCATCTAGTGGCTATTCCAGAGTAACTATTAATGCTCATGGTACAGTATTAATGCTTTATGCCAATAGAATGGATTTGTATTGTGTTACATCTCCAGGATAGTTTTGTGACCACCAAAAGGATTCTGGAAGAACTGTTACCATAACATTCCTCTAATTAAATCCAGATACTCAAAGGATAGTATGCTTCCCAATGCTTAATTTCAGGAATTGTGAAATCAATTTAAATTAAAGATATTTTCCCTGGGCATTCTGTCCTCCAAATCTCCATGGGAATTGCTTTAAAATCATTCAGAGGGGCAAGTTTATAGCAGTCATACGAGTTCCACTGCTAATTTCACTAGCTTCTATACCTCTACAAACCTTACTATAATTGAGATAGATGTTCAAGTATGCCAGGTGTCACTACCTGAAAGTCACATGGTACTGGTAAACGGCTTCATTTTTGCAGTGTATTTTAATCAGGTTCAATCCTAAGGGGAAAGGAGTTCCTTTAGATCCTTGCTTCATTAGCGGTTCTCTGTAAAGATATGACGGGAAGGAAGACAAAAGCACATAATAGTTTTGTCTAGATTAATGCAAAGAGGCAGCACAGGATGCCAGCATTGGCTGAGGATCTAAGGAAAAAAAAAATCTGAGTGCATCAACACCATCCCTAGACCTCTTCTATACTTTTCACCTGTGCAACAATTAGTATGTGCTGAGAACATCTCATTAATACTTTCCACATGTGCATCTCAAAGCACTTTGCAAAAATTCATCAACTCCCAACACCCACTGAAAGGCAGGAAATATTGTATCCATTTTTACAGATGTGTAAACTAAGGAAAAAGAAAAGGTTAAGTGACCTACCCAAGTTTGTTCAGTGACTGAGTGTGTTCTTATCACAATGCCTGTTTAAAAAAATATTAGTTTTAAGAGACAAGTTCCAGCAATATTCTATCCCAGTAAAGTTGGCTCAGCTTTGCAACACTGTAGATTCAGATTGTGTGAAGTCTGTTTAGAATCTGGATTGTTTGGTCTGGAAGGGTCTTCCTGAAGCTCACTAGTACTGTCCCCTACCCTTCTCCCGCAGCATGATCCATGTTACTAGTCCTAAACTAAGGTAGCCGGGTGCCTAGTCTATCTTCGAATATATTAAAAAATGGCTCCCCCTGCTGTACAATTAGCAAGTTAGAGTGTAAGACAGCAGCTATCAGTGGGAAGCAGCTGCACAAAGCTACACACGTTGCCACTGTCAGCATTTTTCATTAACCAGTTTCAGAAAAAGGTTACCTAGATATTGTAGGTTTCAGAATAGCAGCCGCTTATGCTCAAATAAATTTGTTAGTCTCTAAGGTGTCACAAGTACTCCTGTTCTTTTTGCTAGATATTGTAGTTTCTTCCACTAAGTAAGCTAGCCCTTCTCTTAGTTTTTTCAAGGCACCTAAGAAATCCTCCCCTCACAGAAACCCTGCTGTTTCTCTGTGGTTTCCACTCTGCATCAGGTCCTATTTCTTTGTTAATCCAAGACCAAAGCCCCATACCAGAAGGCATCAAGGCAGAATATGAGAGGTAGATATTTGCACCCTCTTCCCCCAACAGCATATGAGAGTCTGCAGCAATGAGTCCACCAGGCGCCAAGCCACATCACTGAACAGAGGATTTACCTTAGGGATTTCTACAACATAAATGGCTACGGCATCTAGTTGATCTAAGAGATGTTTAGAAATAACCGGGCAACTCAACACATCCATCTCTCACTTACTTTCTCTCCATCTGTTCAACAAGTGTGGGTGGAGGACTTTCTGGCTGGGGCGCAAAACTGGGGGGTGACAGCAGCGGTTGTGAGAGCTGAGGCTGAAGCACACCTGTGCGCAGGAAAGTCAAGTCTGTAGGAACGTTGCACAACCCCCTGCCGAGTGACATGGCTGCTCTTCCAAGAGGGACAGGTGGAGCTTCCATTTGCCCGCGGCCAAGAATTCTGAATCCATATACAAGAATGAAAAGGAAAGATGTTAACCCTTCCCCAACTTTAAGTTTCCACCCCCATTATAAATTAGATTACTTGACTGATGTGAATGCAGGTTATGTTTAAAACAGGTTTTGGTCTGTCTTTATTCTACTCTGGTTTTGAGGCTGAAGCTTATTTAACCCTAAAACCAAGATCCAAGCCTGACAAGACTGACTGTGGCCAAACTTGACACACTTGTGAATCAATAGCCAGATGGCATTTCTTCTTTCTGCAGATTTGTCCTTCACCAAATGGCACAACTATGACTTCTTGCACTCAGAAGGCTCCCCGGTATCCCTGTATCCGAGCCCAAACCCTACAAAAGTAGCATGCCAGCGATACCTGACTCTTCCACAGGGAGTTTTAGGAGAGACATGGACACTGTAGATGGAAGAGAGCTGTTAAAGTTCCATCTAAGCCTTCCCCACAAGCCAGTACAAGACAATTCCCTATGGTACATTCTTCTTATTTATAAATGTGTATTACAGTAGTGCTTAACTGAACGGGGCCCCATTGTGCTATGCCTGTAGTAAAGATACAGTCCATTCTCCCAAAACTCTATCCGGTCTAGTTTTAACTGAGTCCTCCACTGACTTTCTTTGGAATGTGGTTGAAAACAGAGGTTTATGAGTTGTGCTAAGAACAAACAAACAATCTCCATTTTGCTCCTCCGCATGGATTGTATATTTGATTTTTCATCAGTACAATTGCTTGCTATTCCTATCCTATTTCACCTTGGGACAGAACAACAGCATCGACCTTTTACAAAGAGCGTGAGGAAGTTTACTAGCAGGCATGCTTGCAGTGCAGGAGCCACACACATCTTGACAATCTGTCTAATGGCACTCTACCTCAATCCTCTTTCTACACATACTCTACAGCAGAATGACAAAGAAAACAAGAGTGCAGCTCTTTCATCACCCAGCCCAACCAATAGCAACTGCTGCATACAATCCTCCAGACTGGCAATGTCAAACACAATTACTGTACTGATCTCCCGGAGAGACAAAGAAGACTAACATCATGCCTGTGAGTTGTCAATAATAATAAATCTCATTTCTAGAGCATTTTCATTCCTCAGTTCACCTACAGAATTAATTTGTTTAATCACTGAAATGCAGCCACATCTGGTATGCAGACCACCAATCAACCACCACAAGAGAGGGAACTCTGGCCAAGGACATCAAGGGACTTATCAACTCACACAAAAAAGCACTGCACCATTTTTACCACCCGTATAGAGCAGACAGACCTTGTTTTTATCTCAGTCAAAAGACCAGCACATGGCAAACAGCAGCATACTCGACCTACCTGCCTTGGCAGAATAAAAGATTGAGTCAGCCCTGCTGGGATTCAGGTCTGTGCTGCTGATGATCATTAGTATTTCAAACCTGCTGTTTAGACTATTAAGCCATCTCCAGTGTCTGTTACATACACTGCACATGTGCAATATACAAGCCTAGTTCACTGGTATATGAAATCTATTGCTGACTAAACATCACATGCACAGTTCTTTCTGAATCAAGAGTTCAGCTCAGACAAACATTTTACTCACCTGCCAGGAGAAAGCGACATCCTCTCCACCTTGCTGCACCCAGCTGGCATGACATTTGGTGATGGAAAGGTGGGCTGCACTGGCATGACTGCTTTAAGTTTGGCCTCCATATCACCCATGCCCCTCCCCAAGATACCTCGACCTGAATGAAGGAATAGATTCAAAACATGCCTGAAGAAACCTCCCAAGATACGAAAGAGGTTTCTTTATCAGTTTAAATGCTACACCACAAAACAGCCTTTACTGGACCAGAACTTTATACAAGGCTAGGATAACTTACCCAAAGGCTGAACTGCCTGTCCCAAGGCAGGTCTCGGGATTGTCTCAAAACCAAGTCCTTGGAACATGGAATGCAGGGTCATGACAGATGGAAGAGGTTCCTGCAGAAAACCAAAGGATAAAGCTTTAAAGAATGGACAGAGAAGCCTCATTAAGACCTAAAAGGAATAACAATCTCAATGATTAGCTGCACTTCCAAGATACATATCATGCAAGAAACTCTGTCTTAGGTACTGAAGCAAAACTACAAAGTAAGGAAACCCTCTATAGGGAAATCTTAAGGGGGCAGCTTATTTGATAGCAGTGTTTTCATGCAACCCAAGCAGACCAAAAGCAGAGTTTTCTTAGCTTTTCCCCAACAAATATCCACTTGCTGCAGCTGTAAGGTTTCCCTGCAGAGGTTTATAGACTACAGACCTCAGGTTAGACCTTGACAACTGCCAAGCAGCAATTAAATTCAAAGCTAAAGCTTTTTAACTTAAAACTATTACAAAGGCAGTTGAATTATGGTGACATTCTTATCTTATAATAAAGTCATAAGTTTTTGTTCCACATCTTAGCAGGTAGCATTCTAGGAAGTTGGTTGCTATTCATTCAACTGAGTCCCTACAGAAAAGTGATGAAACATGGCCAGGCCTCTTAAGAGCAAGAGAACAAATGCTCAGACATCATCCATGCTGCAAAGAGCCTATTCAGTTTATTCCACTAGTCAACATCCTCAGACACAGCGATAAGAACTGCTATTCAGTTGCACCTGTTTAGGTTAATCTCAATAGAATATCCTTAGCTAGAACAAAAACACTAATACATTCACTGCTATTATTTTCTAAGCAATTAGAATGTTATCACTGATCCGTAGACACCTAACCAGAGACAGTCTGCCCTGGAGAGCTTACAGTCTAGAAATACAGTTGTCATAGCAAGTCTCTGATTAAGTTACTTAGACACTGTTATATTAAGAGTTTAAAATATCAAAAGTCATATTTTGCTGCACTTCTTAAAGACTACCTTACTGGGAAGAAGCTGTAATTTTGAAGGGGGGAGTGAGTAAAATGAATGAGCACGTTATATCACTTTCTTTAAGGAGTGGAGCAAAACTTGCTTCTTCCAATCCTGTTCAAGAGGTCTCATTGCAAATAAGACATTTTAGATTAGAGCTGAAATGACCCAGAGCAATTAAATGAAATCTAAATATTTGATAGGGGAGAGAACTTTTGAGAGGCAGGGCAGCAAGATCTAATCAATTTAAAATAAGTTAAAGATCGTTCCACACCTTGCACCAGCCCAAGCCCCCCAGACAATTATTACAACTTTTGTAATTTAAAAAAAATTGTCTTCCCCGCTTGTTGCTGCGAGAATAACTCACAACCACAGTAAGAGAAACTGACTATCTATACAGAGGAAAGGGAAACTGACCTTTGCAAAGTGCTGGCCAACACAGAGTAGACAAATTAAGGCGATGTCTACACTAGAGCTGGAAGGTGTAATTTCCAGCTCAAGCAGACATACCTGTGCTAGCTCTGATCAAGCTAGCATGCTAAAAATAGAAGTACAGCTGGAGCAGCATGAGGGACTAGCCACCCAAGGACATAACTAGGATCTTGGATGGGGTTGTACTTGGGGCAGGGCTAGCCCATCCCACTGCTCATGCTGCCACAAATATACTGCTATTTTTAGCATGCCAGCTTGATTAGAGCTAGGGCAAGTTTGTCTATTCAACCTGGAAATGACACTTTCTAACAAACATCCTAAGAGAGATAAACATCTCCTTCCAACTAACCCATCAGTTATGGGAATCCCAGTCATTCCCCTGGCTCTGCCAGTCTGTGCATCACCCAACTAGGGTGACCAGATGTCCCGATTTTATAGGGACAGTCCTGATTTTTGGGTCTTTTTCTTATATAGACTGCTATTAACCCCATCCCTCGTCCCGATTTTTCACACTTGCTGTCTGATCACTCTACACCCAACACAATGGGGCCGTGACTGGGACTTCTAGGCAGTACAGTAATACAAATTAAAAAAATGAATAGGCAAGATGTTCCCAGTGAGACGTATGACGTTGACAGCGATGGTGCCCCACTGCAACGTTTACCTGCCGTACCAGCCCAGCTGGCTGCTGTGACTCCTCCAGCACCCTCTGCATCCTGCTGGTACATGGAAGGGACACTGCCCTGCCACGGATCAGATGCTCAGGCGGAGGCAGCTGCTGCTGAGGCCCAGGCATGCGGGCCCCACAGGGCATGCGAAACGGGGCAGCGCCCTGGAAAGGGGGCCTCCAGGGATCCATGGCGAGGCTGCCGGAGAGAAAACACATGTGGCACAGAAGCACGTACGAGCGGGTGTGTGTGTGGGGGGTCACCAACAGGGACCCGGGTGCAGCCCTCTGCCTGGCATCCAGCGGGGGCAGCTCAGGGACGACCCTCTCCAGGGCCGGGCTCTAGTGTTGCACTCCACGTACAGTGCCCATTGCTGTAACGCCAGTGCACCCCCACCCCGGGAATCCAACCTTCCACCCGCCCCCCCCCCAGGGGGACAGGATCCAACCGCCGCCCCCAGGAGAGAGGAGGAGGAGGAGGAGGGGATCCAACCGCCCCCCCCCCCGGAGAGAGGAGGAGGAGGGATCCAACCGCCCCCCCGGAGAGAGGAGGAGGAGGAGGAGGGGATCCAACCGCCCCCCCCCCGGAGAGAGGAGGAGGAGGGATCCAACCGCCCCCCGCCCAGGAGAGAGGAGGAGGAGGAGGAGGAGGAGGAGGTGATCCAACCGCCCCCCGAGGGACGGGACCCAGCCCGTCCCAGGCTCCCCCTCTCGAGGAGGGGGGGGGGGTTCTCGGCCCTTTCCGGCCCCCTCCTGTCCCCCGTGGTCCTGCCCCCCGCGCTAGGAGCTGCCCTCACCGGGCCGGACACGACGCTCTACATGAGTCTCCCCTTTTTCGCGCCCACAGCCAAGCCTCCGCGCCTCGCCCTGACGCGCGGCTCCACGGCTGCCCTCCATTGGGCCACGCCGCCGTCTTTCACTCAGCTCCGCCCTCCCATTGGAGACTGTCCCCACAGGAGCCCGCCCATGTCAGAGTCTTTGCCTGGGAGCTACCAAACTGGAGGGGAAAGTAGAGGGAGAGGCAGAACAAAGGTAATGTCCTCCCATCCAGTGAATGGTGTAGCGGGCAGCCCAGGTGATATAGCAGTATCGCCCCCACATAGTGAATGGTGAAGCCCATGTGCTCTTCGTTCCCACATGGTGTTCTGTCTTTGTCCTGGCAGAGAGATGCCTCTAATTGTTAAAGTTCAATTAAAAACAACCAAATTTAGAATGTAGTGCAAGTAGCTATCTTCTTTTCCTGCTGATAGAGTGGGGCAAAGGAGAAACAAGAGGAAAAAATAACACAAACATGGAAATAAAAAAATTGGCTTTTCCATTCTTGATTTTTAAATTAAACAAAAACATTAAAATCTACACATTTTTAATTTAAAAAGGCCCTTTTTCATTGAAAAAACTGAATGAAAAATTGCAACTATCCCAAGATTTCAGCATGCTATAAAACATTAATCAATTAAACCTCACAACCCCTTTGCGTGCTAGGCATTATTACCAAATGAGGAAACTGAGGCAGAGTGAAGCAACTTGCCCAGGGTAATCTATTTACTTAGCTAGTAAACTATTTGGGTCAGGGACCGTGTTTTTGTTCAGTGTTTGTACCGCACCTAACACAGTGGTTCTCAGACTTTTGTACTGGTGACTGCTTTCACACAGCAAGCCTCTGAGTGCAGCCCCCCCTTATAAATTAAAACACTTTTTTATATTTAGCACTGTTATAAATGCTGGAGGTGAAGTGAGGTTTGGGGTGGAGGCTGACAGCTCATGTCATAAGCAACAGAGGGTCCTGTGGCACCTTTAAGACTAACAGAAGTATTGGGAGCATAAGCTTTCGTGGGTAAGAACCTCACTTCTTCAGATGCAAGTGAAGAAGTGAGGTTCTTACCCATGAAAGCTTATGCTCCCAATACTTCTGTTAGTCTTAAAGGTGCCACAGGACCCTCTGTTGCTTTTTACAGATTCAGACTAACACAGCTACCCCTCTGATACTTGAGCTCATGTCATGACCCCCAGTTTGAGAACCCGTAAAACAATGGAGTCCAGGTTCATGGCAGGGGCTCCTAGGCTAGGTGATACTGCAGAGTCAGAAGGGAAACCAGCAGTCCTCAGAGTTTATTCACAACAGCTTAGTAGAGGGAGAGGGAAGGGCTACAGGCATTTCTTAGCCAGGTAAAACTCATTCTCTCTGCCCTTGTTCCCATCTGGAGTGCTTTGCCCAGAGAGGAGGATGTTGCAGTGAGCAAGTGAGTGAGTGAGTCTCTGCCCGACTCTCAGAGTATAATGCTCCTTTTCCCCAGGATGCACGGGGTGGGGTGGGGGGAGTAATGGGGTTCCATGGTGTGGAGTCTCTCCTCAGGGAGGGGGTGATGCATTTGCTGTGGAGTTTAAAGGGCCATAATCCATTTAATGTGGATGTAAGATCTTAACTGCATTTCTGCTAAGAGCTTTTCATATAGGCCCGAAGTCCACAGCTTGGCCTGGGCCATGGGGGCTGACTAACAGAGAACAATACATAGCTAAAAAAAAGCTGGAGTAAACAAATAACCTTGTGTGTTTCAAGTCAGTGAGCGGAGTCAGCATAACTCCGAATGTAATTGGGCATCCTTATCGTGAGTTATAGTCACATGAAGTGCTGAGAAAGGCCTCAGGGTTACTCCCTAATGCATGGAGAAGATAGTGGTACAATAGCCCTCAGTTCCCAGACAGAGTTCGGAAAGACGCTTAATATGATTGACATGAGTTATGACACCCTCCCCTCTCAGATGTATGCCAATCCTAGCCCACAGAAATGCCAGGGTAAACTTATAAACTATTGTGTAATAATTACTGTTTTTTTGCTTTAAATCTCCAGGAATGTACTTGTTGGTCAACTGGGGGAGAGCTGCTACCTCATTCCCCTGGATCCCAAAATTAGGATTTAACCTATACACTTTAATAAACATAGTTTAAAAGTAATTATCTGTATATCAGCAATATATTAATTTAAGCCTTGGGCAAAGGCATTATGTAATCTTTTAAACAATTGACTTATTGTGCTTATCTTGTCTTGCTGCTAAAACCTATCCAGGGGCTTAAAAAACCACATCCCTGTTGCTTCTCTCCACTCAATAAACACTCTATATAATCTATTGTAATTAATTGTTCTGCAGTGTCTCTGAGCCTGATAATCAAGGTAACACTCCCCCAGTGCTGTGCGTAATAAACTCCTGTGCTTAACTCTACACGGTGTGAATTTATGCTAAATAATAATAATAATAAAATAATATATGGAGATATACCTATCTCCTAGAACTGGAAGAGACCCTGAAAGGTCATTAAGTCCAGCCCCCTGCCTTCACTAGCAGGACCAAGTACTGATTTTGCCCCAGATTCCTAAGTGGCCCCCTCAAGGATTGAGCTCATAATCTTGAGTTTAGCAGGCCAATGCTCAAACCACAGAGCTATCCCTCCCACCCCTTGGGCTGTTCCTTCAGGTTGATCCCTTTCTGTTGCCGCTGGGTCCCTGGAGAACTGCATTCAGCACCATGGACAGCAACCCACAGGGTTGCTTGGCTCCAGAGCCTGAACCCTGTTTTTGCTGGGCCTTCTGACTGGGAAACCCGGCCCACAGCTTCCTTTCTCCCTCTTTCTGTGTGCCTCACTCTGTCTCTGAAATTCGCCCCTTTACTTCTCCCTTGCTTCTCAGGACCTGAGCCAACTCCTGCTGGAGATAATTAGCAACAGCCCCATTGCATTATTCAGTGGAATTAGGAGGATCAAGTCCTATAATCCCTGTGCTCTAGGCAAGGACGGCTCTGGCTTTTTTGCCGCCCCAGGCAAAAAAGCCTCCGGCTGCTCCCCCCCCCCCCCCCCGTGTCAGGGGAGGTCAGGGGGGGGCCGGAGGGAAGGCGGTGAGCCCCGGCCAGGGCTCCGCTCTCCCCGGCGGCTGGGGGGAGGACGCCGGGGGAGAGGGCAGCCGGAGCCCTGGGAGGAGGGCGGAGTGCCTGGCAGGGGCTCCGCTCTCCCCGGCGGCCAGAGCGCCGGGGGGAGGGCGGCAAGCCCTGGCCGAGGCTCCGCTCTCCCCGGCGGCCAGGGGAGGGCGTCGGGGGGAGGGCGGCCGGAGCTCTGGGAGGAGGGCGGAGTGCCCGGCCGGGGCTCTGCTCTCCCCAGCGGCGAGCCCCAGCCGGGGCCCCGCTCTCCCCGGCAGCCAGAGTGCCAGGGGGAGGGTGGCGAACCCGGCCATGGCCCCGCTCTCCCCAGCGGCCGGAGCCAGAGCACCGCACCACGCCACCCCCCTCCAGGTGCCGCCCCAAGCACAAGCTTGATGGGCTGGTGCCTGGAGCCGGCCCTGGCTCTAGGCCTAGGCCAAATTCAGACTTGGCTCACACCGTCTTACACCAGGTCTGAATTTGACTCTCCATGGTGAGTCTCTTCCCAGGCAAGGGAGTTCCAGATTTGTTTTCCTCTCTATTTTTCACTATGGCTTGCATTACCTTTTCCTGAACATCAGCCAGATCCTGTGGGACTCTTCAAATCCTATTGATGATGACAGGATTTGAAGTCACTCAACACCTGATCGTACTGGACACTGTATTAGCATAAAGTATTTACCTCCATCTGTAAGTACTTTTGGTGACCTTTGTATGTCTTCTTGCCCTTAGAAATTTATGTATAAATATTTGCTTTTAGTGTGCCAGTATAATTTATTTGTGGGGGTCAAAGAGAGATTTCATCTGTTCCATGCTATCAAACTATATCTTTCATATTGTTTTAGTAGAATTAAAGAAGGATTGAACTATTAATATAATTTAAATGGACACAAGTTAAAAATGATTTTTTTTTTAAATAAATGACCTTTCCTATGCCAAGAATAATGTCTTAGAATATTAAAACTAACATTTTTTTTCAATCTAATTTCCTTCTCACCACTGCACAGTTTGTCCACTTTTTGCATTTTTCTCATATGGACAATGAAAATAGGCTGGCCAGTTTCACTTCTATTCCTAATCAGTTTCACTTTCAGGTTTTCATGCACCATTCCAATATCCCAGTATCTGGACTGTCAATGCTCTGATGGGGAATGTTGCAGTCAAACCAAAGAGGAACTGTTTATAGTGTGATTTATTCTGCTCAGTGTTTGCTTGCTAATCTGATTATCCTTCCTGCTCCCCTAATTAATGGTCCAAAACACCCATTGACCAAAGTCGTGCAGAATTGGGCCTAAAATATTTGTGGGATAGTCCAGGTGGTAATATTTGAGTGCCCATGATTTGAGAGTATCTGATTTCACGGGTATGCTTTTTAACTACTGTATTTTGATGTGCCATGATAATAGGCACTGCAAACATCAGTACAATTGTTACTAATATTAGATTTTGATAAACCTTTACAAAAACCCCAAGCCTTCCTGAGAGTATCAATGGAATGTCTTTGCATAAAATATTCAGATCCTTAAACATATGCTTTTTCATCCATGCTACTGGCATTTTTAAAGAATGTACCATTTTATTATGGCTACATCTGTTTTACATATATAGAGATCTTGAGGATATGGAGTGTGAATTGGGCAGCCTCATTTGAAATTTGTCATCATTAATGAGGATGCCACTTGCAGGTACACGGGCTGCAGCATTCTCACACTGACTGCTGTCTTTGTCTTTCCTCTTTGTGGCAGGCTTAGCTCCCAACTTCGGAGCCGGCAGCACATAGAGATATTGTTTGGGGAGATCTCCAAAGATCTCCTAACCTGGACTCTGATGCCGAACGAGGTGCTGGGTCTTCCCCTCTGCCTGATGGTCTTTGGGGCTGCTACCTACTACAACATCAAGTGGGTCTCAGATGCCCTGGACTCCACTCAGAAACAGAGGATGAACCTTAAAAAAAAAATATATGGAGCTTCAGGGATCATGCAGGTAGGTGTGAAGGTGAGGAAAGGAGGGACACCTGTTAGAGAGACAGAGAGTCGCCCACAGAAGGATGGCTGAGGACTTCCTGGAATATAGTTCCATTTTCACAAGGCCTTAAGCCTCCATCTCCCATTCTGAATAAAGGTTCTTGTGGGCTCCTTACTGAAGGACATTTGTACAATGACTAAACACAATAGAATAACATAGGATTTGTCATACTGAATCAAATCAATGGTCCATCTGGTCCAGTGTCCTGTTTCCAACCGGGACCATGAGCAGAGCCAGGAATACAAATCAGATCTCCTGAATCCCAGTCCAGTACTCTAAACCATTAGACCATGCTACCTCACATGTAGAAGCATATTAAAAATTTAATACACTGCAAAAGTTAATTTCTGAAAAGAGATTAATGTAATATTAATTTTCATATTTGATTCAAAATCCACTTTTTAAAAAATTCTGAATCGGAATGCTGCAGAAACCAGAAGACCATGCCAATTTTAGGCCAATCTTATCATAGAAACAGTGGTCTCATATATCGTGCTCAAGACGTGCAGGGCCTGCAGATCTCAAGCAATCTACAAGCTTGTCAGCAGTGAAGGAACCAAACAAAGTCCCATTCTTGTGCCCATTGGAAGCTCAAGGAGGGCAACTTTAAGGTCTGCCCAAAAATGTGTGATGCAAGAGAAAAATGAAACTTGCACTATTACAGGATAGTTACTTCCAACGACCACATCAAAAAGGTAAAAACAGATAATAATTAAATTAAAATTAATTATACCAAAATTCTTCACAAGTTTATGAGATTCCTTTTTATTTAGCCAAAGACAGAACTAAGACCATACCTGAATTTATACATTTTATTAATTTAATGTCATAACTATTAATAAATATATTAATAAACAAGGAGTTATAGATATCAAAGTAAGTTGATATGACAATCAAAGTTAAATCTATGAATTTAACATGGAATATTCCAATATTTATCAAGTAGGTATAATCAAATCTAGTTAATTCATTTCACACATAAAATGGCGATATTAGCAAGATCTTAGAACAGAACAGAATTAACTAACAGTATAAATCTTTTAGTAGAGGTCATTGTTCAACACTTAACTGGCAGAAATAGAAGTCAAAAGTTTTCCAGTTATTACATTTCAAATAGTTCAATAAGGTTTAAGGGATCCCCTACAGCTGCAGAAATGCTAACTTTTGAAAGTCTCTGGAGATATCTTTATTCTGCCGGGTCACCTTCATCCCAGATTTTGGAATTAGGAATGACAGTAAGAACTGAGGTAGCCAGGTAGATCCTGGATCCCTGATGAGCTTAAAATTCAAACCTCAGTGCTTTCAAACACCTATCCTAAATTAACTTTCACACCAATAAAATTGCACCAAACAGGCAACCTCAACTTTGCACTCTAAGTACATCTAATAATGTACATATACAAAAACATCTACGATTTTCAACAATTCACTGTAAACCATTACCTGAAAAGCAGTCATCATCACAAAATACCGCACCTCTACAAAAATACTAACACTTCTCAGAAAAATGCCTACCTAAAACATCCACATCATCATCATTGAGCATCCACTTAATTCAATAAGCATAAAAACCTATTAAAATACCACTATTACCATGTACATCAATATACACAACTGCCAAAAAATACTCTAGCTCTTCTGACACAATAGGTGCAAAGTTAAAATTGAATGTGTGGTACAGTTTGGTTGGTGTGACTGTTGAAGTAGAGTAGGTGTTTGAAAGTTGTGAAGTGGGGGGAGTAACTGCCAGTTTCCAGAACAACTTTTAGTTTTGTTTGCTTTTTAGCAATGTGTGAGAGATACAGAGCTTTAAAAATATTAAGTTAGACGGTATCTGGAGTAAATTGTAATCTTTTCGACACCAACTTTTTTGAAGAGTTTTTTTGGGGGGCGGCTTGAGGTGAGTGGAGAATACAAACACATGCCTTCCCTTCAGTTACATCTTTGCACTTCCAGTAGGAAATTATGATTTATTTTTAATAATAGTAGTGCTTGTTTGTTTAAGGTCTCTGTATTACAGATTCACAATTTTTCCTTTATGCCTACTGACAAACCTGTTAGTAAAAACAAAAGTACATAAAGCATTAGTTGCCCACACTTAAGTCAAAGGAACATGTTTTCTAAGATATGTGTAACTCTTTTACATAAAATCAGGCAGTCAACTTGGTAAAATACTTTTAAAATACTTGGTTACATATCTACATGAAATCAACATTTAGATTCAAATAACCAGTTATATTGACAATTTCTAATTGGCGATAGGCAGAAACTTAGTATAATTTCACATGGGATCATTGCTATGGTACTATTTTGGTATAAAAATGAGCTGAGAGAAAGGTCAATAGTGTGCCTACTGAAAAAGGTTTTCCAACACTCTTCAGGGTAGCCACCCTACATCTCAGTTTTCTTCCATCTTTTTCAAATCGTTTTTTTAGCTTTGAACAACTTGTTGTAGCTTACAGAGACTTTAAGGAAATAAAACTGACTTCTTGCTAAACAGAAGTCCAAATCACCAAGCAATGACATGAAAATGACTCGTCAAAGAATCATAAAGATTAAGGTTAATTAATTAAATAAAAATACATCCCACTTTTCTACTAGAATGTGAAAGTGTGATGCACAAAGCATGCTTTATGGACTCATTAGTAAAAGACAATTAGAGAGGACATACATGATTATAAAATAAGATGATATATCAGTTCTCATGTGGCACAGCTAATTACAGAACTGAAAGATCATAGCAGGAAACTGTTATCCAGTCTTCAGGCTGTGCTGTGGTGCCACAAGTAATTGAGCTTCAGAGTTTGTTATATATTGTCTATTAACATTAATCAGCATTTGAAAGGTGACAGATGCTAGTCACTTTGTTCAATTTATCTTTCCAATGCACTCATATACCATGGTGCTGGACATGGTATAAACCCTGAAGAAAACACAAAAATATTACTTTAATGCCATGTTAATTACGTTACACAAGAAATATTTAATATTACTTAAGGAAATCAAGTAATGCATTACATTAGATGAATTTATATTCATGATGTGAATTTATAGTATGATTTACCTTTGAAATAGATCACATAACTGTACTTTGCGCTCAGAATTTGTTTCCTTTCTTCTTCTTCACAGGCTATTAGCGTCTCTTTTCTCGTTTTTCGGTTTTGTCCCATTCTCCTTTAAAGGATGTAAAGAGTGTGCAAGACAGTTACAGCAGACTTGCAATGCTATTTGATATTCTAGATAAACACAACAGAAATATTTTGCATGTTTAAAAACAGAACAAAATAAATTTAAAAAAGAAGTAGACAAAAGGATAAAGAACAGATTCAGTCACTGAAAAAGAAGACTGATGTTCAAATTACAGGTATCCATTTCAAGCTCTAGAATGCACAAATCAAGTAGACATACCTATAGAACTACAAATGAAAAACAAACTACATTTCCTGAAAACAATGCCTCAAAACTAAAAGGGGAATAATGAAAAGCGATTATCAATGTATTTTAAGAAAAGTAACTCTACCTGATTCACTAAATTAGCATCATACATGGACAGAAAAAAGGCACAGGAATGTTACCTAATCAACCCTATTTCAAAGCCAAAGTCTCCAAATTTCCCATTGACATTTATTACACTAAGCAGTTAAAAAATCTTCATACAAAATCAGGAGGAATTTGAAGATCAAGAGAAGCATAGAATTAACAAACATAGATACCAGAACTAATAGAAGCAGGAAAACAGTACAATCTCACTTATTAGAAAACTGCCAGAGAACCCTCCCTTTCTGAACTTACCAGCAAAAGCAGCAGGATGTCGGGTATCGAAGAGCACAGTAAGCGGAGCAGAAAGCAGGAGACTTGGCTGCACAATTCCAGGCAAGTTGGAAGCGCAGTGTGAAGGGCCAGGACTCTGGACACAGTCTCATGGGGGCACCATAAATAGTGTCTGATGAGACCCGTACCCTGTTTACAGGGTGCTCATTCAGATCAGTGGGTTGCGCTTGACCTAGTGCCAAGAGAATAGAGGGCCAAGACCAGATTCCCTGATTACAGGGCGGTCACTTGCCTCAGGCTGTGAAGAAAGCACAATGCCAAGAGACCAAAGGGCCTCGGAGACCAAACCCTAGTTACAGGGAGTTCAAACTGCCCATGTTACTGAAATGGTTCCAATTCCAAAGATTTCAAAAGAGAGATGCCACCTGTACCCTGATTACAGGGTGGTCGCTGGAATTAGCCAAATAGCAGAGACCGTAACCTGAATTACAGGAAGGTCGAGCTCCTCAAAGTACCAAAGGACTCAATATGTCCCATTCTATAGATATTTGTGACATGCTCCCTAATTACAGGGCGGTCACGCTGACTAGTCGGCCAGTGTACGGCGTAATGCCAAACGAGCAAGTGGGCAGAGACCTGCACCCTAGTTACAGGGCGGTCACATTGATCAAGTTACCAAACACCTCAATGTCCCTCAAAAGCGACGGGGAGGTAACTTGCACCCTGATTACAGGGCAGTCACTCACTAGCCAGCTAACGGAGCATAATGTTGAAAGGACAAAACAGCACAGACCTGGACCCTGATTACAGGGTGGTCATGCTGCTCAAGGTATTAAAAGGCTCGAGATCCCCGTACAGTGTAATTCCATGACCTGAGGCCTGATACAGGGAGGTTACTGTGCCCAGAGTCCCTTTCCTTCTCCTCCATCTTCAGTGACTTGTCCTCGTTACTCTTCTTTGCTTGATGTTTCTGACACTTCCTTCTTGTCCACTTGTGCTCGGAGCTGCCTGAAGCAGAGAGAGGGAGCAAACAGGTGTGTGTAAATCAGAAGCCTTTACGAAAACTCCGTATCCCCGACACAAACTGAGCGTAAACTAGTGATACAGTGTTGTTTTCCAGGTCGGAGACAGCCTGGATATTTAGCTCCAAGACAGTTCTATGCGGTGCTCAGACAATTCCATAAGGGCTTTCCCCTTCTCCCAAGCCCCACCGGGTGACAAAAATACCAAACGTATCCTACTTCAGAGGCACATTCTTCAGATTTCCCCTTGACAACTATTACACCAGGCGGGCTCCATACTAAATCAAGAGGAATTAGATGAGTAAGGGCAGTATGGAATTAATGGACAAGTATTCCAAAATCCATGTCACAAGGCATACTGCCTGGATTGACTTAGTCCAAAACTTAGTCCACAGGACCCTCCAGTTCTGAGCTTACCAGCAACAGCAGCAGGATGTCGGATCTCCAAGAGCACAGTAAGCGGAGCAGAAAGCAGGAGACTTGTCTGCACAATTCCAGGCAAGTTGGAAGCGCAGTGCAAAGGGCCAGGACTCTGGACACTGTCTCATGGGGGCACCATATATAGTGTCTGATGAGACCTGTACCCTGTTTACAGGGTGCTCATTCAGATCAGTGGGCTGCGCTTGACCTAGTGCCAAGAGAATAGAGGGCAAAGACCAGATCCCTGATTACAGGGCGGTCACTCGCCTCAGGCTGTGAGGAAAGCACAATGCCAAGAGACCCAAAGAGCCTCGGAGACCAAACCCTAGTTACAGGGAGGTCAAACTGCCCATGTTACATGTTCCAATTCCAAAGAATTCAAAAGGGAGATGCAACCTGTACCCTGATTACAGGGTGGTCGCTGGGATTAGCCAATTAGCAGAGACCGTAACCTGAATTACAGGAAGGTCGAGCTCCTCAAAGTACCAAAGGACTCAATATGTCCTATTCTATAGTTACTTGTGACATGCACCCTAATTACAGGGCTGTCATGCTGACTAGTGGGCCAAGCATGGCCTAATGCCAAAAAAGCAAGTGGCAAAGACCTGGACCCTAGTTACAGGGCGGTCACACTGCTCAGGGGTCCACAGAGCTCAATATCCCCCAGAAGGCAGAAGGACACAAACAATTCCTTAATTACAGGGTTAGGACTCAAACCAAATGGCTGAAGTAGCATGGTGGCAAAAGACCAAAAGGCAGAGACCTGAACCCTCTATACAGGGTGGCCACACTGCCCAAGTACTAAGGGATGCTGTACTTCCTGTGAGTCACAGGCACCTGAGCTAAATCCACCTCCTTAAAGGACAATCATTGTCATCAGCCCAGTAAAAGGAACTCAACTTAAACGGAGAGACCAGATCCCTGTTTACAGGGAGGTCACACTGTCCAAGGCACTAAAAGATGACATCTGAGCCCTTACTTTTCCCTTTTGTGGGGAGGAGGAAGATAAATACATTAAAACACTTTGAGCACTTTTTCTAATTCTGAGAAGAGTAAAGAAAAAGCGCTGCAGCGATTTAACTTAAAAAAATAAAAATAAATAACTAAAAATTAAAAAGCTTGCACACCAACTTGTATCACGTGCTCTCGCAAACGCATCCGTACAAAACAAAGGGGGACTTCCCAGAACAGAAAGAGAGCTCATCGCAACGGGTCACTCGACCCTCTGTTAAACTCGAACAATCTTCCTCCCCTCAAAAAAACAAGGGGAAAAGAGACAAGACCTGCACCCTGATTACAGGGCGGGTCCAAGTGACTAGTCCAACAATCCAAAGGAGCCAAAAGGGAAAGGACCTGAACCCTTCTTACAGGGCGGTCCCTCGGGCTAGCCGATTAATGGAAAATATATCACAAGTAAGAGAAAAGGAGGAGACCTGAACCCTACTTACAGGGTGGTCACTCAGCCCAACGCATTAAGGGGAATCTAGTCCTCTCTAAATAAGAGGCACATGACCTGCACCCTAATTACAGGGCAGTCAAACTGACCAAGCTGAGAACAAGACACAATCCCAGATGAGCAAAGAACAGAGACCTGAACCCTAGTTACAGGGAGGTCACATGGCTCAGGTAACAAAGCATCAGTAGCTCCCATAAGTGAGGGGAAGGTGACTCTCAACCCTGATTACAAGGTGGTCACTCTGACTAGCTGAATTAAAGAGGATAATCACAGAAGACAACTTTAGACCTGAACCCTGATTACAGGGCGGTCACGCTCCTAAGGACCCTAAAATAACCCTCATTCCTGAGAAATGAAAGGGATTCGACCTGCACCCGAATTACGGGGTGGTCACTCTGATTAAAACGATAAAGGTGCATAAAGCCAAAGAGCAAAAGGGCAGAGATCCGACCCCATATTACAGGGCGGTCACGCTCCACAAGGTATCAAAGGGCTAAGTACTTCCCAGACTACAGAAACTTGTGACACGCAGCCGAATTACAGGTGGTCACTTTGACGAGACTGTCAGAAGGACGTGATGCCAAAACAGCAAGAGGGCAGACACCTGACTCCGAATTACAGGGAGGTGAGTCACACTGCTCAGGGTTCCAAAGAGCTCAGTATCCCCCAGAAGCAAAAGAAATATGACTTGTACCCTGATTACAGGGTTGTCATCCTGACTAGAGGGCCACAAAAAGGCGTAATGCTAAACGAGCAAGCGGGCAAAGACCTGGACCCTAGTTACAGGGCGGTAACATGCTCAAGTTACTCAAGAGCTCAATTCCCTCGGAAGCGAGGGGAGGGGGTGACTTGAACCCTGATTACAGGGCAGTCACTCTCACTAGCCAGCTAATGGAGCATAATGTTGAAAGGTCAAAACAGCACAGACCTGGACCCTGATTACAGGGCGGTCACGCTGCTCAAGGTACTAAAAGGCTCGAGATCCCCATACAGTGTAATTACATGACCTGAGGCTTGATACAGGGAGGTTACAGTGCCCAGAGTCCCTTTCCTTCTCCTCCATCTTCAGTGACTTGTCCTCTTTCCTCCTCTTTGCTTGACATTCCTCACACTTCCTTCTTGTCCCCTTGTGCTTAGAGCTGCCTGAAGCAGAGAGAGGGAGCAAACAGGCGTGTATAAGTCAAAAGCCTTTACGACAACTCCGCATCCCCGACACAAACTGAGTGTAAACTACTGATACAGTGTTGTTTTCCGCTCGGAGACAAACTGGATATTCAGCTCCAAGATAGTTCTATGTGGTCCTCAGAGTGTTCCATAAGCACTTTCCCCTTCTCCCAAGCCCCACCGGGTGACAAAAATACCAAACATATCCTACTTCAGAGGCACAATCTCCAGATTTCCCCTTGACAGCTATTACACCAGGTGGACTCCATACTAAATCAAGAGGAATTGAATGATTAAGGGCAGTATGGAATTAATGGACAAGTATTCCAAAGTCAATGTCACAAGGTACACTACCCAGACTGACTTAGTCCAAAACTGCCACAGGACCCTCCAGTTCTGAGCTTACCAGCAACAGCAGCAGGATGTCGGGTCTCCAAGAGCACAGTAAGCGGAGCAGAAAGCAGGAGACTTGGCTGCACAATTCCAGGCAAGTTGGAAGCGCAGTGTGAAGGGCCAGGACTCTGGACACAGTCTCATGGGGGCACCATAAATAGTGTCTGATGAGACCCGTACCCTGTTTACAGGGTGCTCATTCAGATCAGTGGGTTGCGCTTGACCTAGTGCCAAGAGAATAGAGGGCCAAGACCAGATTCCCTGATTACAGGGCGGTCACTTGCCTCAGGCTGTGAAGAAAGCACAATGCCAAGAGACCAAAGGGCCTCGGAGACCAAACCCTAGTTACAGGGAGTTCAAACTGCCCATGTTACTGAAATGGTTCCAATTCCAAAGATTTCAAAAGAGAGATGCCACCTGTACCCTGATTACAGGGTGGTCGCTGGAATTAGCCAAATAGCAGAGACCGTAACCTGAATTACAGGAAGGTCGAGCTCCTCAAAGTACCAAAGGACTCAATATGTCCCATTCTATAGATATTTGTGACATGCTCCCTAATTACAGGGCGGTCACGCTGACTAGTCGGCCAGTGTACGGCGTAATGCCAAACGAGCAAGTGGGCAGAGACCTGCACCCTAGTTACAGGGCGGTCACATTGATCAAGTTACCAAACACCTCAATGTCCCTCAAAAGCGACGGGGAGGTAACTTGCACCCTGATTACAGGGCAGTCACTCACTAGCCAGCTAACGGAGCATAATGTTGAAAGGACAAAACAGCACAGACCTGGACCCTGATTACAGGGTGGTCATGCTGCTCAAGGTATTAAAAGGCTCGAGATCCCCGTACAGTGTAATTCCATGACCTGAGGCCTGATACAGGGAGGTTACTGTGCCCAGAGTCCCTTTCCTTCTCCTCCATCTTCAGTGACTTGTCCTCGTTACTCTTCTTTGCTTGATGTTTCTGACACTTCCTTCTTGTCCACTTGTGCTCGGAGCTGCCTGAAGCAGAGAGAGGGAGCAAACAGGTGTGTGTAAATCAGAAGCCTTTACGAAAACTCCGTATCCCCGACACAAACTGAGCGTAAACTAGTGATACAGTGTTGTTTTCCAGGTCGGAGACAGCCTGGATATTTAGCTCCAAGACAGTTCTATGCGGTGCTCAGACAATTCCATAAGGGCTTTCCCCTTCTCCCAAGCCCCACTGGGTGACAAAAATACCAAACGTATCCTACTTCAGAGGCACATTCTTCAGATTTCCCCTTGACAACTATTACACCAGGCGGGCTCCATACTAAATCAAGAGGAATTAGATGAGTAAGGGCAGTATGGAATTAATGGACAAGTATTCCAAAATCCATGTCACAAGGCATACTGCCTGGATTGACTTAGTCCAAAACTTAGTCCACAGGACCCTCCAGTTCTGAGCTTACCAGCAACAGCAGCAGGATGTCGGATCTCCAAGAGCACAGTAAGCGGAGCAGAAAGCAGGAGACTTGTCTGCACAATTCCAGGCAAGTTGGAAGCGCAGTGCAAAGGGCCAGGACTCTGGACACTGTCTCATGGGGGCACCATATATAGTGTCTGATGAGACCTGTACCCTGTTTACAGGGTGCTCATTCAGATCAGTGGGCTGCGCTTGACCTAGTGCCAAGAGAATAGAGGGCAAAGACCAGATCCCTGATTACAGGGCGGTCACTCGCCTCAGGCTGTGAGGAAAGCACAATGCCAAGAGACCCAAAGAGCCTCGGAGACCAAACCCTAGTTACAGGGAGGTCAAACTGCCCATGTTACATGTTCCAATTCCAAAGAATTCAAAAGGGAGATGCAACCTGTACCCTGATTACAGGGTGGTCGCTGGGATTAGCCAATTAGCAGAGACCGTAACCTGAATTACAGGAAGGTCGAGCTCCTCAAAGTACCAAAGGACTCAATATGTCCTATTCTATAGTTACTTGTGACATGCACCCTAATTACAGGGCTGTCATGCTGACTAGTGGGCCAAGCATGGCCTAATGCCAAAAAAGCAAGTGGCAAAGACCTGGACCCTAGTTACAGGGCGGTCACACTGCTCAGGGGTCCACAGAGCTCAATATCCCCCAGAAGGCAGAAGGACACAAACAATTCCTTAATTACAGGGTTAGGACTCAAACCAAATGGCTGAAGTAGCATGGTGGCAAAAGACCAAAAGGCAGAGACCTGAACCCTCTATACAGGGTGGCCACACTGCCCAAGTACTAAGGGATGCTGTACTTCCTGTGAGTCACAGGCACCTGAGCTAAATCCACCTCCTTAAAGGACAATCATTGTCATCAGCCCAGTAAAAGGAACTCAACTTAAACGGAGAGACCAGATCCCTGTTTACAGGGAGGTCACACTGTCCAAGGCACTAAAAGATGACATCTGAGCCCTTACTTTTCCCTTTTGTGGGGAGGAGGAAGATAAATACATTAAAACACTTTGAGCACTTTTTCTAATTCTGAGAAGAGTAAAGAAAAAGCGCTGCAGCGATTTAACTTAAAAAAATAAAAATAAATAACTAAAAATTAAAAAGCTTGCACACCCACTTGTATCACGTGCTCTCGCAAACGCATCCGTACAAAACAAAGGGGGACTTCCCAGAACAGAAAGAGAGCTCATCGCAACGGGTCACTCGACCCTCTGTTAAACTCGAACAATCTTCCTCCCCTCAAAAAAACAAGGGGAAAAGAGACAAGACCTGCACCCTGATTACAGGGCGGGTCCAAGTGACTAGTCCAACAATCCAAAGGAGCCAAAAGGGAAAGGACCTGAACCCTTCTTACAGGGCGGTCCCTCGGGCTAGCCGATTAATGGAAAATATATCACAAGTAAGAGAAAAGGAGGAGACCTGAACCCTACTTACAGGGTGGTCACTCAGCCCAACGCATTAAGGGGAATCTAGTCCTCTCTAAATAAGAGGCACATGACCTGCACCCTAATTACAGGGCAGTCAAACTGACCAAGCTGAGAACAAGACACAATCCCAGATGAGCAAAGAACAGAGACCTGAACCCTAGTTACAGGGAGGTCACACGGCTCAGGTAACAAAGCATCAGTAGCTCCCATAAGTGAGGGGAAGGTGACTCTCAACCCTGATTACAAGGTGGTCACTCTGACTAGCTGAATTAAAGAGGATAATCACAGAAGACAACTTTAGACCTGAACCCTGATTACAGGGCGGTCACGCTCCTAAGGACCCTAAAATAACCCTCATTCCTGAGAAATGAAAGGGATTCGACCTGCACCCGAATTACGGGGTGGTCACTCTGATTAAAACGATAAAGGTGCATAAAGCCAAAGAGCAAAAGGGCAGAGATCCGACCCCATATTACAGGGCGGTCACGCTCCACAAGGTATCAAAGGGCTAAGTACTTCCCAGACTACAGAAACTTGTGACACGCAGCCGAATTACAGGTGGTCACTTTGACGAGACTGTCAGAAGGACGTGATGCCAAAACAGCAAGAGGGCAGACACCTGACTCCGAATTACAGGGAGGTGAGTCACACTGCTCAGGGTTCCAAAGAGCTCAGTATCCCCCAGAAGCAAAAGAAATATGACTTGTACCCTGATTACAGGGTTGTCATCCTGACTAGAGGGCCACAAAAAGGCGTAATGCTAAACGAGCAAGCGGGCAAAGACCTGGACCCTAGTTACAGGGCGGTAACATGCTCAAGTTACTCAAGAGCTCAATTCCCTCGGAAGCGAGGGGAGGGGGTGACTTGAACCCTGATTACAGGGCAGTCACTCTCACTAGCCAGCTAATGGAGCATAATGTTGAAAGGTCAAAACAGCACAGACCTGGACCCTGATTACAGGGCGGTCACGCTGCTCAAGGTACTAAAAGGCTCGAGATCCCCATACAGTGTAATTACATGACCTGAGGCTTGATACAGGGAGGTTACAGTGCCCAGAGTCCCTTTCCTTCTCCTCCATCTTCAGTGACTTGTCCTCTTTCCTCCTCTTTGCTTGACATTCCTCACACTTCCTTCTTGTCCCCTTGTGCTTGGAGCTGCCTGAAGCAGAGAGAGGGAGCAAACAGGCGTGTATAAGTCAAAAGCCTTTACGACAACTCCGCATCCCCAACACAAACTGAGTGTAAACTACTGATACAGTGTTGTTTTCCACTCGGAGACAAACTGGATATTCAGCTCCAAGATAGTTCTATGTGGTCCTCAGAGTGTTCCATAAGCACTTTCCCCTTCTCCCAAGCCCCACCGGGTGACAAAAATACCAAACATATCCTACTTCAGAGGCACAATCTCCAGTTTTCCCCTTGACAGCTATTACACCAGGTGGACTCCATACTAAATCAAGAGGAATTGAATGATTAAGGGCAGTATGGAATTAATGGACAAGTATTCCAAAGTCAATGTCACAAGGTACACTACCCAGACTGACTTAGTCCAAAACTGCCACAGGACCCTCCAGTTCTGAGCTTACCAGCAACAGCAGCAGGATGTCGGGTCTCCAAGAGCACAGTAAGCGGAGCAGAAAGCAGGAGACTTGGCTGCACAATTCCAGGCAAGTTGGAAGCGCAGTGTGAAGGGCCAGGACTCTGGACACAGTCTCATGGGGGCACCATAAATAGTGTCTGATGAGACCCGTACCCTGTTTACAGGGTGCTCATTCAGATCAGTGGGTTGCGCTTGACCTAGTGCCAAGAGAATAGAGGGCCAAGACCAGATTCCCTGATTACAGGGCGGTCACTTGCCTCAGGCTGTGAAGAAAGCACAATGCCAAGAGACCAAAGGGCCTCGGAGACCAAACCCTAGTTACAGGGAGTTCAAACTGCCCATGTTACTGAAATGGTTCCAATTCCAAAGATTTCAAAAGAGAGATGCCACCTGTACCCTGATTACAGGGTGGTCGCTGGAATTAGCCAAATAGCAGAGACCGTAACCTGAATTACAGGAAGGTCGAGCTCCTCAAAGTACCAAAGGACTCAATATGTCCCATTCTATAGATATTTGTGACATGCTCCCTAATTACAGGGCGGTCACGCTGACTAGTCGGCCAGTGTACGGCGTAATGCCAAACGAGCAAGTGGGCAGAGACCTGCACCCTAGTTACAGGGCGGTCACATTGATCAAGTTACCAAACACCTCAATATCCCTCAAAAGCGACGGGGAGGTAACTTGCACCCTGATTACAGGGCAGTCACTCACTAGCCAGCTAATGGAGCATAATGTTGAAAGGACATAACAGCACAGACCTGGACCCTGATTACAGGGCGGTCACGCTGCTCAAGGTATTAAAAGGCTCGAGATCCCCGTACAGTGTAATTCCATGACCTGAGGCCTGATACAGGGAGGTTACTGTGCCCAGAGTCCCTTTCCTTCTCCTCCATCTTCAGTGACCTGTCCTAGTTACTCTTCTTTGCTTGATGTTTCTGACACTTCCTTCTTGTCCACTTGTGCTTGGAGCTGCCTGAAGCAGAGAGAGGGAGCAAGCAGGTGTGTGTAAATCAGAAGCCTTTACGAAAACTCCGCATCCCCAACACAAACTGAGCGTAAACTAGTGACACAGTGTTGTTTTCCAGGTCGGAGACAGCCTGGATATTTAGCTCCAAGACAGTTCTATGCGGTGCTCAGACAATTCCATAAGGGCTTTCCCCTTCTCCCAAGCCCCACCGGGTGACAAAAATACCAAACGTATCCTACTTCAGAGGCACATTCTTCAGATTTCCCCTTGACAACTATTACACCAGGTGGGCTCCATACCAAATCAAGAGGAATTAGATGAGTAAGGGCAGTATGGAATTAATGGACAAGTATTCCAAAATCAATGTCACAAGGCATACTGCCTGGATTGACTTAGTCCAAAACTTAGTCCACGGGACCCTCCAGTTCTGAGCTTACCAGCAACAGCAGCAGGATGTCGGATCTCCAAGAGCACAGTAAGCGGAGCAGAAAGCAGGAGACTTGGCTGCATAATTCCAGGCAAGTTGGAAGCGCAGTGCAAAGGGCCAGGACTCTGGACACTGTCTCATGGGGGCACCATATATAGTGTCTGATGAGACCTGTACCCTGTTTACAGGGTGCTCATTCAGATCAGTGGGCTGCGCTTGACCTAGTGCCAAGAGAATAGAGGGCAAAGACCAGATCCCTGATTACAGGGCGGTCACTCGCCTCAGGCTGTGAGGAAAGCACAATGCCAAGAGACCCAAAGGGCCTCGGAGACCAAACCCTAGTTACAGGGAGGTCAAACTGCCCATGTTACATGTTCCAATTCCAAAGAATTCAAAAGGGAGATGCAACCTGTACCCTGATTATAGGGTGGTCGCTGGGATTAGCCAAATAGCAGAGACCGTAACCTGAATTACAGGAAGATCGAGCTCCTCAAAGTACCAAAGGACTCAATATGTCCTATTCTATAGTTACTTGTGACATGCACCCTAATTACAGGGCTGTCATGCTAACTAGTGGGCCAAGCATGGCCTAATGCCAAAAAAGCAAATGGCAAAGACCTGGATCCTAGTTATAGGGCGGTCACACTGCTCAGGGGTCCACAGAGCTCAATATCCCCCAGAAGGCAGAAGGACACAAACAATCCCTTAATTACAGGGTCAGGACTCAAACCAAATGGCTGAAGTAGCATGGTGGCAAAAGACCAAAAGGCAGAGACCTGAACCCTCTATACAGGGTGGCCACACTGCCCAAGTACTAAGGGATGCTGTACTTCCTGTGAGTCACAGGCACCTGAGCTAAATCCACCTCCTTAAAGGACAATCATTGTCATCAGCCCAGTAAAAGGAACTCAACTTAAACGGAGAGACCAGATCCCTGTTTACAGGGAGGTCACACTGTCCAAGGCACTAAAAGATGACATCTGAGCCCTTACTTTTCCCTTTTGTGGGGAGGAGGAAGATAAATACATCAAAACACTTTGAGCACTTTTTCCAATTCTGAGAAGAGTAAAGAAAAAGCGCTGCAGCGATTTAACTTAAAAAAATAAAAATAAATAACTAAAAATTAAAAAGCTTGCACACCCACTTGTATCACGTGCTCTCGCAAACGCATCCGTACAAAACAAAGGGGGACTTCCCAGAACAGAAAGAGAGCTCTTCGCAACGGGTCACTCGACCCACAGTGTTAAACTCGAACAATCTTCCTCCCCTCAAAAAAACAAGGGGAAAAGAGACAAGACCTGCACCCTGATTACAGGGCGGGTCCAAGTGACTAGCCCCACAATCCAAAGGAACCAAAGGGGAAAGGACCTGAACCCTTCTTACAGGGCAGTCCCTCGGGCTAGCTGATTAATGGAAAATATATCACAAGTAAGAGAAAAGGAGGAGACCTGAACCCTACTTACAGGGTGGTCACTCAGCCCAACGCATTAAGGGGAATCTAGTCCTCTCTAAATAAGAGGCACATGACCTGCACCCTAATTACAGGGCAGTCAAACTGACCAAGCTGAGAACAAGACACAATCCCAGATGAGCAAAGGGCAGAGACCTGATCCCTAGTTAGAAGGGAGGTCACACGGCTCAAGTAACAAAGCATCAGTAGCTCCCATAAGTGAGGGGAAGGTGACTCTCAACCCTGATTACAAGGTGGTCACTCTGACTAGCTGAATTAAAGAGGATAATCACAGAAGACAACTTTAGACCTGAACCCTGATTACAGGGCGGTCACGCTCCTAAGGACCCTAAAATAACCCTCATTCCTGAGAAATGAGAGGGATTCGACCTGCACCCGAATTACGGGGTGGTCACTCTGATTAGAACGATAAAGGTGCATAAAGCCAGAGAGCAAAAGGGCAGAGACCCGTCCCCGAATTACAGGGCAGTCACGCTCCACAATGTATCAAAGGGCTAAGTACTTCCCAGACTACAGAAACTTGTGACACGCAGCCGAATTACAGGTGGTCACTTTGACGAGACTGTCAGAAGGACGTGATGCCAAAACAGCAAGAGGGCAGAGACCTGACTCTGAATTACAGGGAGGTGAGTCACACTGCTCAGGGTTCCAAAGAGCTCAGTATCCCCCAGAAGCAACAGGAATATGACTTGTACCCCGATTACAGGGTTGCCATCCTGACTAGAGGGCCACAACAAGGCATAATGCCAAACGAGCAAGTGGGCAAAGAGCCCGACTCTAGTTACAGGGCGGTCACATTGCTCAAGTTACCAAAGAGCTCAATTCCCTCAAAATCGAGGGGAGGGGGTGACTTGAACCCTGACTACAAAGTATTCATTCTCACTAGTCAGCTAACGGAGCATAATGTCAAAAGGACAAAACAGCACAGACCTGGACCCTGATTACAGGGTAGTCATGCTGCTCAAGATATTAAAAGGCTCGAGATCCCCATACAGTGTAATTACATGACCTGAGGCCTGATACAGGAAGGTTACTGTGCCCAGAGTCCCTTTCCTTTTCCTCCATCTTCAGTGACTTGTCCTCTTTGCTCCTCTTTGCTTGACAGTTCTCAGACAATTTTTTCTTCTTGTGTTTGGAATTTCTGGAAATAGAATGATATAGTAGAAGACAGACATTAGAACAAGTCCCAAGTTCTCCCCTCAAAAGTCAGTTATTTAATCATGATTTCTATGAAAAACCCTTTATTGCACCATTAATTAGAAAAGGCTGTATTGGTTTAATTATTCTGAGTGTATTATAGGAACAGCTACATTTTATTTTTCCTAACATCAATTCAGAGTCTCTTCACTCCAAATAAGTCATGCAAAAACATGAGCATTTCCACAGTGTTTAGATTTCTCTCCTCCCGTGTTACCTCAGCCTTTCCCGCCCTGGCCCAGAGCCCCTCCTCCAACATCACTTCAGCCTTTCCCGCCTAGGCTCTGAGCCTCCTCCTGTGCTATCTTAGCCTTTTCTGCCCAGACCCCTCCTTCGGTGTCACCACAGCCTTTCCCGCCCAGAACCTGAGCCCCTCCACCAGCATCACCTCAGCTTTTCCACACAGGCTCTGAGACCCTTCTCTGGTATCACCTCAGCCTTTCCCGCCCAGGCTCTGAGCCCCTCCTCCAACATCACCTCAGCCTTTCCTGCCCAGACCCTGAGCCCTTCTCCAGTGTCACCTCAGCCTTTCCACACAAGCTCTGAGCCCCCTCCAATGTCACCTCAGCCTTTCCCGCCCAGTCCCTGAGCCCCTCCCCCGGCATCACCTCAGCCTTTCCCACTCAGTCCCTGAGACCTCCTCCAGTGACACCACAGCCTTTCCCGCCCAGACCCTGAGCCCCTCCTCCAACATCACCTCAGCCTTTCCCGCCCAGACCCTGAGCCTCTTCTTCAGTGACACCACAGCCTTTCCCACCCTGTCCCTGAGCCCCTCCTCCAGAATCACCTCAGCCTTTCCTGCCCAGACCCTGAGCCCCTTTAGCATCACCTCAGCCTTTCCCGACCAGATGCTGAGCCCTCCTCCAACATCACCTCAGTCTTTCCCGCCCAGACCCTGAGCCCCTCCAGCATCACCTCAGCCTTTGCAGCCCAGACCCTGAGCCTCCACCCCGGCTATGAGCCCCTCCTCCAGCATCACCTCAGCCTTTCCCGCCCAGCAGGGCCGGCTCCAGCATTTTTGCTGCCCTAAGCAAAAAGAAAAAAAAAAAAAAAAAAGCTGCGATTGCGACTGGTGGCAGCAATTGGGAAAAAAAAAAGCCGCGATCGGCGGCGGCAGTTCAGCGGCAGGTCCTTCGCTCCTAGAGGGAGTGACAACCCTGCCACCCCCGAATTGCCGCAGGTGCTGCCCCTCTCCCTTGGCTGCCCCAAGCACCTGCTTGTTAAGCTGGTGCTTGGAGCCGGCCCTGCTGCCCAGACCCTGAGCCCCTCCTCTGGTGTCACCTCAGCCTTTCCCGCCCAAGCTCTGAGCCCCTCCTCCGGCATCACCTCAGCCTTTCCCGCCTACTCCCTGAGCCCCTCCCTTGGCATCACCTCAGCCTTTCCCGGACAGGCTCTGAGCCCCCTTCAGTGTCACCTTAGCCTTTCCCACTCAGACCCTGAGCCCTTTTAACATCACCTCAGCCTTTCCCGCCCAGTCCCTGAGTCCCCTCCAGTGTCACCTCAGCCTTTCCCGCCCAGTCCCTGAGTCCCCTCCAGTGTCACCTCAGCCTTTCCCGCCCAGTCCCTGAGCCTCTCCTCTGGGGTCACCTCAGCCTTTCCCACCCAGTCCCTGAGCCCCCTCCAGTGTTACCTCAGCCTTTCCCGCCCAGACCCTGAGCCTCTCCTCTGGGGTCACCTCAGCCTTTCCCACCCAGACCCTGAGCTCCTCCTCCAGAATCACCTCAGCCTTTGCCACCCAGGCTCTGATCCCCCTCCAGTGTCGTCTCAGCCTTTCCCGTCCAGACCCTGAGCCCCTCCTCCTGCATCACCTCAGTCTTTCCCGCCCAGTCCTTGAACCCCTCCTCCAGCATCACCTCAGCCTTTCCCACCCAGACCCTGAGCCCCTTCTCCAGCATCACCTCAGCCTTTCCCACCCATACCCTTAGCCCCTCCTCCAACATCACCTCAGCCTTTCCCAGCCAGACCCTGCGCCCTTCTCCAGTGTCACCTCAGCCTTTCCCACCCAGACCCTGAGCCTCTCCTCCAGCATCACCTCAGCCTTTCCCACCCACACCCTTAGCCCCTCCTCCAGCATCACCTCAGCCTTTCCCGCCCAGCAGGGGCGGCTCCAGCATTTCTGCTGCCCTAAACAAAAAAAAAAAAAAAAAAAAAAAAGCTGCGATTGCGACCGGTGGCGGCAATTGGGAGGAAAAAAAAAAGCCGCGATCGGCGGCGGCAGTTCAGCGGCAGGTCCTTCGCTCCTAGAGGGAGTGACAACCCTGCCACCCCCGAATTGCCGCAGGTGCTGCCCCTCTCCCTTGGCTGCCCCAAGCACCTGCTTGTTAAGCTGGTGCCTGGAGCCGGCCCTGCTGCCCAGACCCTGAGCCCCTCCTCTGGTGTCACCTCAGCCTTCCCCACCCAGGCTCTGAGCCCCTCCTCCGGCATCACCTCAGCCTTTCCCGCCTAGTCCCTGAGCCCCTCCTCCGGCATCACCTCAGCCTTTCCCACCCAGACCCTGAGCCCCTTCTCCAGTGTCACCTCAGCCTTTCCCACCCAGACCCTTAGCCCCTCCTCCAGCATCACCTCAGCCTTTCCCACCCAGACCCTGAGCCCCTTCTCCAGTGTCATCACAGCCTTTCCCGCCCAGACCCTGAGCCCCTCGTCCTGCATCACCTCAGCCTTTCCCGCCCAGACCCTGAGCCCCCACCCTGGCTCTGACCCCTCCTCCAGCATCACCTCAGCCTTTCCCACCCAGACCCTGAGCCTCTCCTCCGGCGTCACCTCAGCCTTTCCCGCCCAGAACCTGAGCCCTCCTCCGGCATCACCTCAGCTTTTCCCACCCAGTCCCTGAGCCCTCCAGTGACACCACAGTCTTTCCCGCCAAGGCTCTGAGCCCCCTCCAGTGTCACCTCAGCCTTTCCCGCCCAGACCCTGAGCCCCTCTAGCATCACCTCAGTCTTTCCCGCAAAGTCCCTTAGCCCCTCCTCCAGCATCACCTCAGCCTTTGCTGCCCAGACCCTGAGCCCCCGCCCCGGCTATGAGCCCCTCCTCCAGCATCACCTCAGCCTTTCCCGCCCAGCGGCAGTTCAGTGGCAGGTCCTTCACTCCTAGAGGGAGTGACAACCCTGCTGCCCCCGAATTGCCGCAGGTGCCACCCCTCTCCCTTGGCTGCCCCAAGCACCTGCTTGTTAAGCTGGTGCCTGGAGCCGGCCCTGCTGCCCAGACCCTGAGCCCCTCCTCTTGTGTCACTTCAGCCTTTCCTGCCCAGGCTCTGAGCCCCTCCTCCGGCATCACCTCAGCCTTTCCCACCCAGACCCTGAGTCCCTCCTCCAGTGTCACCTCAGCCTTTCCTGCCCAGACCCTGAGCCTCTCCTCTGGGGTCACCTCAGCCTTTCCCACCCAGAACCTGAGCCCTCCTCCGGTGTCACCTCAGCCTTTCCCACCCAGACCCTGAGCCTCTCCTCTGGGGTCATCTCAGCCTTTCCCGCCCAGTCCCTGAGCTCCTCCTCCAGCATCACCTCAGCCTTTGCTGCCCAGACCCTGAGCCCCCGCCCCGGCTATGAGCCCCTCCTCCAGCATCACCTCAGCCTTTCCCGCCCAGCAGGGCCGGCTCCAGCATTTCTGCTGCCCTAAACAAAAAAAAAAAAAAAAAAAAAAAAGCTGCGATTGCGACCGGTGGCGGCAATTGGGGAAAAAAAAAAAAAGCCGCGATCGGCGGCGGCAGTTCAGTGGCAGGTCCTTCACTCCTAGAGGGAGTGACAACCCTGCTGCCCCCGAATTGCCGCAGGTGCCACCCTTCTCCCTTGGCTGCCCCAAGCACCTGCTTGTTAAGCTGGTGCTTGGAGCCGGCCCTGCTGCCCAGACCCTGAGCCCCTCCTGTGGTGTCACCTCAGCCTTTCCCGCCCAAGCTCTGAGCCCCTCCTCCGGCATCACCTCAGCCTTTCCTGCCCAGACCCTGAGCCTCTCCTCTGGGGTCACCTCAGCCTTTCCCACCCAGACCCTGAGCCTCTCCTCCGGCATCACCTCAGCCTTTCTTGCCCAGTCCCTGAGCCCCTCCTCCAGCATCACCTCAGCCTTTCCCGCCTACTCCCTGAGCCCCTCCCTTGGCGTCACCTCAGCCTTTCCCGGACAGGCTCTGAGCCCCCTTCAGTGTCACCTTAGCCTTTCCCACTCAGACCCTGAGCCCTTTTAACATCACCTCAGCCTTTCCCGCCCAGTCCCTGAGTCCCCTCCAGTGTCACCTCAGCCTTTCCCGCCCAGACCCTGAGCCTCTCCTCTGGGGTCACCTCAGCCTTTCCCACCCAGAACCTTAGCCCTCCTCCAGCATCACCTGAGCACTCCCCCCTACCTCACTTGCTCTACCTCAGATCTTTCCCCCCTCAACCTGACTCCCATCTTCCAACTCATGCTATCTCAGGTATTTGCCCAGCCTGCTGCCTCGAATCCCCTTCCTCACCCCCTCCGGTGACATTGGCATTTCCTGCCTGAACGTGAACCCCCTTCATGCCCTGACCTCTCGATGCCTGGCTGGAGCCCTGCCCTCTGGTGCCCCGTCAGACACTCCCCACCTCCTTCCTTGAGTTACCTCAGTGCTTCCCGCCTCAAGTCCAGCCCTTCCCTCCACTCGTACCCCCTTTCTGGGTTTGCACCCAGACTCCTCCTACCCCCTCAGCATCGTTCCTTCCCACTCTGCAGCAACCTCAGCGCCTCCTGCTTCAGTGCCCTGCATCGCGCTTTACCGCCCAACCCACGCTTTGGCTCTCGCCACCTCAGAGCTTTCTGCCAGAGCCCAGCTGCTTCCCACCATCTCACTCCTGCCTTGCCTTTGCCCCTCCTGTCACCTCCTCACAACCCGGCCACCCGCTCCTCTTTCTCAGGCGGCACCTCTCGCTGCTTCCCACGCCCCTCCTCATGGCACTTCCACCCCTTCCTGCCTCAGTCACAGCCCCGTAGCTCTGCCCCCATGTGAGAGCCTGGTCCGAGCCCCCCTGCCCAGCCTGCGGCGCTTGTTCCATCTGGCGCCAACCTTCCTGATGCTCCGGGGCGGGGGGGCTCCTGCACGGTTCTGCCGGTGACTCCAAGTGCTGGGGCGGCCTCCCTCTGCCGCTTCTTCCCGTTGGGCTCCCCCTTCCCTGAGGGCCTGGAGCAGCGTCAGCGCTTTGAAGACCAGGGCCCCCACCTGGGCATGTGGTTCTCTCTCAGTGCTGCCTCACAGTTGACGCCCGCCGTCCTCTCACTCTAAGCCCCAGCCCGGCCTCGAGCTGACTCAGCCTCCCTCACACCGAACGTCCTCCCTCTCAAACCCATTCCCGCCCGGCCTGAGCCCCGCCCCCTGGTGGCCCCGTGTGGGCTCTGTCCAGTCCTTGTGCCCGGGGCTGTTTTGGTGCCTGGTGTCATGGTGGCAGTGGGGCCCGTGCTGAGCAGACCTGACCCCAGAGGTGCAAGGGGCAGAGCTCACCTCTCAGGCCTTTTCCCACTGCAGCCCCTACACTGCGCCCACCCTGGCCTCTTCCTATGGGGAGGTGGGGACCAAACCATTCCCTGCTGTCCCTCAGCAGCTCACAGAGCCTGCCTGCACCTGCTTCCTCACAGCATCCAGCCTGGCCCCATCCCTGCTGCCCAGGCTCTAGTACCAAGCCCACGCTGGCTTCCTTCATCCCCAGCACCACGGTGCCATGCCAGGCCCTTTGGCAGAGCCCATCACCAGCCCAGGGAGGAGTTGGGCCTCTCCCAGCCTTAGGCAGCGATTTCCCATTTGCACAGCCGGACTCCACTGACGGGAAAAAGAAGCCAAGAGACAGCAATCCAGATCCTCCAAGGCTTTTAGGCCCCTCACTCCCGTGATGGCTAAATACCTTTGAGGATCTGGGCCAGTATGGGCAAAAGATACAACAAAAGTTTCCAGTGTAAATAGATATCCCCTGCATGGGCATCAGAAAGGGAATTATCTGCTCACTGAAATGTGCTAAGGTGCTGTCAACACATCAGTGTAGTGTGTTCTCAAGGTTATTCTTTTTATCCATAGAGATGTAAATAAATCTTCTAGGCAAAAGACTTTCAACCTGTGTTTTATTGTACACAAAAAGAAAGAGCTTACAGTTTTACAATTATATCTACGGGAAACAAAATGTTACAATTCAGTACCTTTAATTTTAAATCATACTAGAGTTAAATGGAATTTCTGCCCTTTATTCCCCCTTAAGAAATAGAATATGCTAGATGCAGTTCTTAGTGAGGGTAAATTGATCTACTCACACTTTGGATTTTTTGGGGGAGAGGCGGTATCTATCTGGAGCAAACCTAAATCCCCCTGCACCCTTGGCTTTTATGGACTGGGCTGTTGAAAGCTTCATAGGCCTTTTGGTTAATTGGGACTAAAATGTCATAATGATAGGTGGGAAAGCAATAAGAAAGATGGGGAAGCTTTTCTCACTGGACCAAGAATAAGGGGGTGGCAGCATGCTGAGAGAGATGGAATAGATAGAGGGGGGAAGTCTGCCATAATGCCCCCCCTGCATATAATCAATAATGAATTACCCACACACTATTTAATGCCAATTACACCTCTACCCCGATATAATGCGACCCAATATAATATGAATTTGGATATAACACAGTAAAGCAGCACTCCGGGGGGGCGGGGCTGCGCACTCCGGCAGATCAAAGCAAGTTCAATATAACGTGGTTTCACCTATAACACAGTATGATTTTTTGGCTCCTGAGGACAGCGTTATATCGGGATAGAGGTGTGCCAGCTATTCATGCTTATCTATAATCATCTTTTTGGAAAGAACTATTTTTTTTAAAAGGTAAATGATAAATCAAAGTTGTAGCTATCTATGGGGAAATGTAAATGAATTGATTAGGTGATAGGTCGGGTAGGGAGGGGACAGAAAAGTGCTTTGTTTTCCCCACACTCAATCTGAGGAACTAAGCTCTGAGGCAAGGTCAGGAATGGACCCTCCCCCTCCTCCACTGGTGGGGTTTTAATCAATGAAGATCCATCAGTTTTCTGCACAGAGCCACCCTTTCCTGCCAAAGGAGGCAAGGCTGAGTGGGACATCCATTCATCCCCAAGGCCTGATGTTCACTCGGGCTGATAACAGCCCCAAGGATCCCCATTACCCTGGGACTTCTCCAGTAGCAGCAGAGCACTCTGCACTGGGAGAGGGTCCTGCCCATCCAATGCAAACAAGGAGAGCATCTAGCTAGAAATCTGTTTGATTAAGAGGCAGTGTAGCTCCCTTCCCCTCCTGGTCCTGGCATGGTCAGATGGGGTCCAATTAGCTGAGCACGTCTTTGGGATTTTAGCCTGGTAAGAGTGGGCTCTCAGGGATGGGAAAGGGCAGCTTGTGAAGCGGTGCTGATGTATCTCTCCCTCCAGGGTCTTCTGTATGGCTTCCCTGGCTATGGGAAGACCCATTTTGCCAAGGCAATCGTGCAGGCCTCAGGGTGCCAGTTTATACACCTGCAGGCATCATCCCTGACTGACAAGTGGTACAGGGAATCACAGAAGCTCACAGCAGCTGTTTTCTTACTGGTCACCAAGATCCAGCCCTGCATCATCCTCATTGATAAAACAGGTAAACAGGGAGCAGATGCAGAGAGGTTAAATGACTTGTCCAAGGCCACAGAAAGGCAATGGCAAAACTGGGATTAGAACCCAGGAATACTAGCTCCTAGGCTCAGACCACAGGACCATGATGCCTCCCAGGGGGCTGGAAGCAAAGGGTTCCTATGCCTGCAGGGTCTAATGCTACAGTAACAGCCCATTAGATCACCCTTTTCACCCATGGCTCTCAAACTGCTGTACAGAGTGGATATAATTAGCTCCTTTTACAGATGGGGAAACCCCAGAGAGGGGATGCATCTCACCCAAATCCACATACTGAATCCATGGCAGAGCCAGCTCAGCTGGGACTAGAGCCTGGGTCTCCTGTCCCCATACTGATGTCCTAGAATAGATGCTCTTGTCTAGGCACCATGGCATCATTTTTGCAGAGAGGGGCAAATTAGGGGTATCAGGATGAAGTGCTGGGATAAGGTTGTCAGTGGGGCAGGGGGATGGGAAGCAGGAGCTCCAGCTATAGTATTGTACCTCTGCTCCTGTCCCCGACAGGCTCCTTTCTGCAGAACTGTTCCAGCGCTGATCATGAAGTCAATGCCATGATCAAAGCCCAGTTCATGAGCCTCTGGGATGGGCTGGAGAGCAGATCTGACTGCCAGGTACCAACAGACAGGGGAGAGGGAAGTTGTTGCAGTGTTGCCAACTCTCATGATTTTGTCATGAGTCTCATAATAATGATTGTTTTCCTTAAAGCCCCAGCTCCTGGGGTCAAGTGGACATGTGATGATTTCAGCCTTCATTCTTAAAGAAAAAGTAAGTTTCTAGCCCTCATGGCTGTGAAGAAAGCTTAAAAATGTGACCCTAGTGCACCCTCAAGGCTCAAAAAGCACAGGACAAATAAAAAAGAACACCTAATCTATTATTTTTACATGATCTTATGATTTTAAAGCCAATCTCATGATGTTTGGTGAGCCTAACATGATTTTTGAACATTTGGAGTTGGCAATACTGTTGTTGGGAGCCTAGCGAGTGTTTTTGTACCTGGCTTGGTGCTTTGTTGTACCAGTTTGTTACCTCTAGGGGGAGCTGCAGCAGATCAAATCCCAGCACTTCCCACCAGATCCAAGATTCAGAGGCTGCAACTGGCAACAGGTAACCAACCTGCGTGTCTGATTGTGTTGAAGATGATAATGCTGAGCAACAGACTGCATGACGTGGACCCTGCCATCCTGAGGAGAACGCCTGCCACCTTCCAGATCAGTCTACCGGTAAGAAAACACCTTCCCACCCCCAGCACCCACCCTCTGCACCCCAACACTCACACCCTGTCCTCCTCTCTCCCTGCAGATGCTGAGGCAGCAGCAGGATATTCTGAAGCTCATTCTGGCCAGAGAAAATATGAGTCTCTGCACTTTGCTCCTTCTGCATTGTGCTCAGGAAGCCGTTCTCTGCTCTCTTCAGCCCAGACCTGTGGCCTGGCAAGGGGCACGGTCTCCTAAAAGGCAAAATGCCCATGGTACAAGAGTGACCAGCCTGCAAGTGGCAGTTGGGGAGGAGGAAACAGTTTGCACTGACAATGCAAAGTTCCCCCCCAACCAGAGGAGCAGCCCAAGAAGTGGGAGGCTGGGGAGATGCGTAAGCAGGGATGAGCATGCATCATGCAATGGATAGCCTACACCAGGGGTCGGCAACCTTTCAGAAGTGGTGTGCCAAGTTCACTGTAATTTAAGGTTTCGCGTGCCAGTAATACATTTTAACGTTTGTAGAAGGGCTCTCTCTATGTCTATATTATATAAATAAACTACTGTTGTATTTAAAGTATATAAGGTTTTTAAAATATTTAAGAAGCTTCATTTAAAATAAAATTAAAATGCAGATCTTATCAATTTAGTGTAATCCTTGCCTGGGATCCTTGTCTGGGGTTCCAGCCACCAGCCCCGCTCAGCCTGCTGCCGGTCTGGGGTCCAGCCGCTGGCCCTGCTCAGCCCGCTGCCGGTCTGGGGTTCCATTCACTCAGCTGGCAGTGGGCTGAGTGGGGCCAGTGGCCTGGACCCCAGACCGGCAGTGGGCTAAGCCGCTCAGCCCACTGCTGGTCTGGGGTTCCGTCTGCCAGCTCCTGCCAGCCGGGATCCCAGTCGCCAGACCCCTCAGCCCGCTACCAGCCTGGGGTTCTGCTCACCCAGGCTGGCAGGAGGCTGAGTGGGGCCAGCGGCTGGGACCCCGACTGGCAAGGGGCCAGCAGCCAGAACCCCAGACCGGCAGCAGGCTGAGTGCTGCCGGCACCCCAGACTGGCAGTGGACTAAGCCACTCAGCCCCCCGCCAGCCCTGCTCAGC
The DNA here is from genome assembly GCF_027887155.1 of Malaclemys terrapin pileata. Classification (NCBI taxonomy): domain Eukaryota; kingdom Metazoa; phylum Chordata; order Testudines; family Emydidae; genus Malaclemys; species Malaclemys terrapin. Next base: position 132,498,629 of record NC_071506.1, on the reverse strand, counting down.
CCGCTGCTGGCTGAGTGAGTGGAACCCTAGGCCGGCAGTGGGCTGAGCGTGGCTGGGACCCCAGACCAGCAGCGGGCTGAGCGGCTCAGCCCGCCGCCACTCTGGGGTTTCAGCCGCCGGCTCCTGCCACCCGGGGTCTCAGTCCCCAGGCCAGCAGTGGGTGCTGAGTGGGGCCAGCGGCTGGGACCCCGCTGGCAATGGGGCAGCAGCTGGAACCCCAGAGCAGCAGTGGGCTGAGCCGCTCAGCCCGCCGCCACGTGCCATGAAAAATTGCTCACATGTGCCGTAGGTTGCCGACCCCTGGTCTACACTGTGCTCCCACACCAGCTTCTGTAAAGCCCCAGCTACACTGGGATGAGCCAGAGTGGCCACTTACGCAGGCGGCTGCCAACCCCTCACCCCAGCAGAAGCAGCAGCAGGTTGGTCATTGGGGTTCTGCTCCCTTCAGGAAAATACCCACCTCAGCCTGTTGATCCACATTCCCTCCACTGCTGCTCACCCCTGGGCCATTTTCTCCCCACCCCTGCTCCATGTGACCCACTTTGAGAAAGGAGTCGGGCCCCAACAGCAACAGGGTGGGTGCACATAGAGTAGGGATTTACCAGCTGGAGTGAGGCGGGACCGGGATTCTCTCCATGCCAGGGCCATAACTTGATTTTATCCCCTAGCCAAACCCTGAGCAAATGCACAGTCCCCAAGGACTTAAACATCTGGGAAAGCATCAGCCTCCAACCGGTTAATGGTGGACTTATGTTTGCCAGGCTGAGTGGGTTACTGCTCAGAGGAAGCTGCATATTTCCCTCAGTCTATGAGTAGTAAAGTAGTGGTAGAAGCCAAAGTGAAGATAACCCCCCCTACAGCAGGATTAGCAAAGCTGAGAGTCATTGCTGTATTTCTCTTAATTAATTGGCCTCTCAGAGTTGGTAAGACAACTCCCACCTGTTTATGCTCTCTGTATGTGTGTATATATATCTCCTCAATATATGTTCCATTCTATATGCATCCGAAGAAGTGGGCTGTAGTCCACGAAAGCTTATGCTCTAATAAATTTGTTAGTCTCTAAGGTGCCACAAGTACTCCTGTTCTTCTTTTTTTGGTGAATTGCAGGGAGCCGGGGGTGCAGGGCCTTGTGTCCCCCCACATTCCGTGACACTTTCCCATCTCATTTGGTGTTTTGGCACAGACCACATTGCTTCCAGCCCCCAGGGGACACGTCGTTGCCTCCTGTTATGTGTCAGAGCCCTAGCCAAACCCCTTTGCCCAGGAAGTGAGGCTGCAAGGCACTGGGTGATGGCACAGGTCTGCAGAGGCTGCAAATATCCTATTGGATCAAATCCCAGCAGCCAACTCGTCCTGTCTCTGACAGCAGCCAGCAGCTGCTTCAGAGGAAAATGCAAGATACTCTGCAGAAGTCACTTATGGGATAACCTGGCCATAGAGTGTGGGGGTTAGGAATTTTTTTCTAACCCCCACACTCTATAGCTAGAGAATGATGAAAGACTGGGCATCACTGCAGATATACAAAGAGGCTGAGGAAATGGGACCCATCATAGGCAGGTTCAGTAGGGTGGAAGGATGCATCACGGAAACAGGCAGTAAAAAGCAGCTTGAAGCTTAGGGCCAGGCCAACCCAAAGGGTAGGCTCTGATGCCCATGATTTTGTCTCAGGGCAGTGGAGGAGAGGTTGCAACCACTCACCCAGCTGGACCGATGTTTGCCTTGGGGAAGATGAAGATGGGTAATGGTAACTGCCCCAATGCTGAAGGAGCCAGCGCTGGATTGACGTGCTGGTCAGTCCAGTTTGCCTGCGCCAGACAGCCGGAGAACGTCACTTGCAGAGACGATCTGATAGGCTCTGTTCCCAACCTTCCTGGCAGACTGGAAGCAGGAAGGTGGCCTGGAGGAACGCCGCAGGCTACAAGCCCTTGGCTCAGTTCTGGCTGAGCAGTGGTGGATGGGTGGGGAGGGGAGGGGAGAAATTACATCTAAGCTAACAAACAAACAAGGCAAAATGACTAAATGAAAGGAGGAAATTTATTTCTTCTTCTTGGATTGGGCCCAGTTATATGAGAAGGAAGTTTCATTGCTGCAGAAGACGGGGTGCAGCAGGTGAGTGGTGTATACCTCCTGGTGTACAGGGAACAGAGCACTAGTAGTTAGTAATGCATAGTAATGCTTCCAAGCGCGTGCCTGGAACGGCAAGCTGCGGTGGGCGCCCTGCCAGTCCCTGCAAGGGCAGCAGTCAGGCAGCCTTCTGCAGCTTGCCTGAGGGAGGTCCGCTGGTCCCACAGATTCGGCGGCAATTCGGCAGTGGGTACGCCGAAGCCGCGGGACTGGCAGACCTCCCGCAGGCATGCCGCCGAAGGCAGCCTGGCTGCTGTGCTTGGGGCGGCAAAAAAGCTAGAGCCGCCCCTGTCTGCACCAGCTTAGGACCAATAGTGAATGTATTTTATGCACAAAACAGCTCAGACATGAAAAAGGAGAAAGAGGGTGGCCCAGGTGGTTAAAGGATAAACACACTGACCAAGGAGATCTAGGTACTTGCTCCCTATCTGCCACATGGCTCCTCTGGCCCTGGGCAAGATGCTTTGCTGCACTCTGCCTGGGTTTCCCCATCAGTAGTGTTTGTGAGGTGCCTGGAGATCCTCGTGGTGCACACACTAGAGCAAGGTGAAGTATTGCGCTGGCAAGGAAGGTACTGTCCTGGCTTGCACTAAACTAGAGAAAATAATTTCCAGGGAAAGAAAATAAGAGCAGGAATGTAAGAGCTGGCTGACTAAGCACCCTTACTGCTGTGGGCTGCATGGCAGAGCAGATGACAGCTGTTATACTGGAAGCTACATCAAGTTCCAGTTGGCCTATACAGATGACTGCAGTGTTGAGACCTCATCTACGCCTAGTGTGAGCTGGTGCATCCCTAGTCTGCCATTAAAGGGACTGCCTCTATGGGTGTACTCCTCTGGCTGAGTGGGGGAGTATAGGACTTGTCCTCTATGCTCACTCAGTCCTTAGCTATCTTCTAGTCCCACCTGCAGCACTTCCACTGGAGATCAATTCCCATGCTTGGAGGCAGTTGGCTAAAGCTCCTGGGACAGGGCACTGGTCCTTCAGCAATAGGCTGTTTCCACCCTCAGCTCTGTGCTGCCAGGAAGAAAGCCAGGGCTAGGAGAGTGAGACACTCCCCTCCGTGGCTGTGGAAATATTTCACACCCCCTCTACAGCTGGCCACCAGCTTATGGCCAGCCAGGGGTCACAGCAGCATGCATGCTGCTTCTGCAAGGGGCCAGGGCCTTTTTGCAGCATGCTTCTTCAGCTGGGGTCAACGTTTCCCCATTGCTAATAAATCATCCACCAGCAGGGTACAGGCCTGCAGAAGGCAGGGAAGAAAGGGCGATGTCAAACTCTTCCCTCGTCCCTCCCTTTCCCCTACTTGCAACCCAGCCCGCTGCTGGGAGAAGCTTCCTCAGCCTCTGGGGAGAGCGATAGGCTCAGGGTTGCTTCCTGCTACCTCCCTTCCCTGCTTGCTTGAGAAAGTCACTCCAGCTGCTAACGCTAGAGGGCATGTTCACCATTAGCTACAAGTCAGAGCCCGACTGAATGCTTCAGCTGCTGTCTGGAAAGACCAGTCCCCGCTGTCTTCTCTGTTAGTTTAGCTATTTCATGCCACCTTTGCAATGCAGATTGCTGCTAACACCCAAGGAAACCAACTGCAGACATGTAATAGATGAAAACAAGCTCGCTGTAGCTCAAAAGCTTGTCTCTCTCCACTAAACTATATTACCTCACCCAGCTTGTCTATGTAATAAATGAGGCATGTGCTCACAGCCCCCTTCTGCCTCTATTTTCATTTGTAAATTCCTGAGTGTTGCTCCTTCTCTTCTTGCAAAAAACAGGCCCATGCCCTCTCCTTCCCCTGGCTGCTGCACTACTCCAAAATCCGGCTTCCCCAGGCAAAGGAGCATTGGATGTGAGGCAATAGAGTTGCCACCCCAGACCAGCATCTCTAGACAGATGAAACTGATACAGGTAGGACAGAACAGTAGCAAACTGATGAGGGTGGAATCCAAGAAGCCCTGCATGCTAGCTGCAGTAGGACATTTTTCCATGGGGTGGAAGGATTGGTGATCTCTGGGGCAGTGCTTCCTTACAGAGTAAGTCCAGAATGTAAAAGCTGCTATAGAAGCACTGGCTCTGGAGGAGTTTCCCACGCAGGAGCTAGAGCAGGTAATAGCATGAGCGCACTGGTGGATTAGGACCTGACGACTACACCAGTACATGTTCTCTCAAGTAGGGCGGAGGGGAAAATGAACATTAAGGAGAGTCCTGAATACACAGCAAAGGATGAATCAACTTGCCAGATAGATATTAGGCAGGATGCACTGTGACATCACAGGGAGAAATGATCTCATTGTCGTCATAGCACTGGCTTGGTTCCTGGGTTGAGATCAGAAGCCATGGAGGGCAGCTAAGCCTTCACACCCAGGGTCCAGCTGCTTGGGGTGTCGGTGGAGGTTGCTCACTGCAAATGAGAAAAAACGCTGCAGGATCTTAGCGTCTGGAAATCTGACTTTGAAGCATCCTTGCTTGGTGAACACCAGGGATTTACACTGTGCTTGGGAGAAAGCGCAAGATGTCACAGTAGTGAGAGTCTCCCCTGCCGCTTGGCCTGAAATAAGTCATTCGTTCATGGAAAGAAACTGTATGGACTGAATGTGTGCCTTACCCTTCTGAGACCAAGCTGGAGGTTAGAACAAGGGACCTCCTTACCATCAGAGACATTCCTCTCCACCTTTCCATGTCAGCAAGGTGGGCGCAGCGGCACACATTGCGCCACAGATCACAGGATGTCAGGCTGGCAGGAGTACATCAGCAGCTTGATGAAAGACGGGCTGTGCTGTGATGCAGCAGTGATCTCCCTAGCTCACCAGCAGCTCCTGGCTGCCCACCCAGGTGGGGTTCTGGCAAACATGACTCAGCAGGAGATCCAAGCGCTCCTGGGAAGGAACAGAGACACCCTTCTCACCGAGGGAGCCACACTGGGTGGGCTCAGGTGTCTGGTGATCCGGGACAATCTCTATACAGACACCCACAATTACACCATGGACCTCCGGACCAAACAGCAAGACAACAGTGACACCTGCACCTATGCCATTACCGTCGCCCTGGCCAACCCAGTGTGCCTCATCCTGGTGGGCCAGAAGGGGATCCAGGGAGGAATGCTGAACCTGAAGGCTTTCAAGATGGTGCGTTACATTAAGAACTCAATGCACCAATAAAGACAAATCCTGAGTGACCTCCTTCCCCTGGCCATGAGTTCCTCTTTACTCCTATATCTGCAGGACATCCCCACTCAGGTACGGAGCTGCCCTTAGAGCACCCTGTTGATTAACTGCATTCCTTCTGGAGGGCTCCAAGGCTAGATGTGGTAGCATCCCATGGTAGTTAAGTCCCAATGGAACGATTTGATTTAAGGGGCAGCTCTACAGGTGCATTTTGCCAAACCTACCTGCTAAGCAAGACAGTAGCCAATTAGCTAATATGGAGATATACCTATCTCATAGAACTGGAAGGGACCTCGAAAGGTCATCGAGTCCAGCCCCCTGCCTTCACTAGCAGGACCAAGTACTGATTTTTGCCCCAGATCCCTAAGTGGTCCCCTCAAGGATTGAACTCACAACCCTGGGTTTAGCAGGCCAATGCTCAAACAGGGGAGGGGGCACATACAGCACACTAAGGATCTCCTGAGAGCCTGAACAACCCTCCAACAACAGGACTTGCTTGCAGCTTTGGCTGTCAGAAAGGCACACTCCTCCAGTATCCTTGTTGTAGGGGACAACGCAATAGCTAGTGGGCCTAGGCTCTAGATTCTGATGTTTTGCCATGTAAGAGATACGAGTTGCAACAGTACGACTGTCAGCACAGACAATACCCAAATTCTGAGACTTAAAAGCCTTTCTATAGAAATCCCATCCACTAGGCTTTCCTAATAATAAAGACATTCCTGGCCATTGTAGTTGGGTAGAGCAGTGTTTCTCAACGACCAGTCCTGGACCGGTGCTAGTCCCTGAGAACTTCCTGACACAGTTTAGGAAGGCAGCAAGCCAGTCCCGGGTATCAAAAAGAATGAGAAACACTGGTGTAGTGCATCAATGCCATGAATATGCTGGGGGCTTGCATCTGAAGACAGCCAAACTGTTAGAAGCAAGTTGGGCTTACAAAGATGGGCACTTTCCACCTTATTTTACCCTCCTTTGAGTCAAGGGAACATTAAACCATAGAGCCCAACTCAGAGGTTGACCATTACACCATCATTCATCCCAGCAGAAACATGTCCAATGGCCTTAGCAATTGCAGACGGACATACCTCTAATACCCTCACTTCTCACAGCATGCAGACCTAGTTTTCAGGCCAATAAAGCTGATTATCTGGATGAGTGAGACTTTGCTCCTGCCTTCTGAATTGCAGAGAGCGGGATGTTTTATGTTCCCATCAGATAAAGCCTTGAGATTTCACAGCTTTCTATCAAAACTGCAGTAGCACCAGGAGTGGCTGCTTGTTTTAACCAGATAGTGAATATTTACTGAATGACTCTCCTTGCCTCCTACAGTAGTATCTGTATATGTTAAACAAGAGTTAGGGACTGAGCAGACTAGGATACCAAGCCCATCTCAAGCAACAGGTTTGGTGGAGGAGAAAAGATGAACCCCACAGAAAACGCCCAGATTCTATTGACCCGGCTTGTGACAGTACATCCAACCTGTCAGAAAGAGGGCTGGGCAAAAAGGGCATATAAGATACTTCTGAGGAAAGATAACCGCAACATTGCAGGGAGCTAGAGGGCAGACGGATGGGAAAAGGTGGCCTCTAGGATGACAAGATTTGGAAAACTGCAACAAGGAAGAGCAGATTCCCAAATGCTGGGTGGAGGGGATAGCGAGTTTCAGGGAGACAGGAGAGCACGCAAGATACTAAGTACAGAGAGGACGCATGATAGCCTGCTAGGAATAAGCTGTAGCCCACACACCTATACCACGTGTGCACACGGAAGCAGTTTTATTCCACTGATTTCCACACGCAACCCATGCAATGCTCCCGGTAGAATCTAGCAGCCTTGACACCACACTGCAGCAAGTGCAGCTCCTTCCATTGGCTCCACCAGACACAGACAAGCTGCTGGGTCTTCCAAGAGCAACTACCCCAGTGGGAAACCACTTCATTGGCACAAGCAGCTGGGGGAGGTAGACAGCTATCTTTAGCCGCTCACATAAACCGGAGAAGGAGTTAGGGGTGTCTGAAGACTCAGCAGAAGAGGTGAAATTAGCTGGTTTCTGCGGAGTACTCCAGAACCTAAGCGGTCATTAAACACAGGCGGTGTTGGCCATCCTGTTTCTCTACAGCCTCAATAATACAATGAATGCACTGGCAACTTGTTACGTCAGCAGCCAGGTCGGGGAGCTTGAAGGGTGCTGAATGCATTTTGGACCAAGGCCACATTTTAATACATTAAACTCCCAAAAGCAAGACTGGCAAAGTTACTGGCACCTTTTCCCATGGCTTCCAAGTGGGGCAGGCTGGAAAACACACACTTCGCACTTGGACAGCACTTCAGGAGTTCCAAGTGCTATCTGGACATTGGCAAACAGGTCTCTCAGCTTCACAGATGAGGGAAATTCACCCACAAAGCCATATCACACATTTACTGGGCACAGGGCCTAGCCTTTTAAAGGAATACTTATGCCAGGATGAGAGGCAGTGTCTCTCTCTGGGCAATCACTGGGTGATGTGAAAGCCAGCCCCTGAATGACTGCATACCCCTCCTAAAGAGCAGTAGTGCCTCAGGGTATGTCTACAGTGCAAATAAAAACCTGCGGCTGTTCTGTGCCTACTGACTCAGGCTGCAGGGCTATTTAAGTGCAGTGTAGACTTGCGGGCCCGAGCTGGAGCCTGGGCTCTGGGACCCTGAGAATGGGAAGGTCCCAGAGCCCAGGCTCTAGCCCAAGCCCGCAAGGCTACACTGCAATTAAACAGCCCTTTAGAGAGAGCCTGAGTCAGCAGGCATGGGCCAGCTGAGGGTGTCTAACTGCAGTGTGAACATCCTATAGACACATACAGGCTGCTACAGCTAAGGAGGCAGAATTTCAGCCTGGGTGTTGACAGGCAGATCAGGGAGCCCATAGGAACAGCTCACTTTATATCTCTGGCCAAAGGGAAACCACTGGTAAAAGTTTAACAGTCTCCAGGATGGGGCGCTGGGCTTGGCTTCCGGGCTTTTCCCAGCAGGGCTTGGGAGGGTGAAAGAGGCAGAGGCAACGGCAGCTCACTCAATCACAGGGAGCAGAAGGAAGCAGCTTGAGTTGCTTTGTCGTGCCTCCTGGACCAGTCCTCCTTCAGCCCAATGGTGGTGGCTAGATGCAGGGATTCTGGCAATGCAAGGCAGGTGGACATGGTAAGATGCTGCAGGTTCATATACAGTCAGGAGTAGGGAAGGAAATCTCCCTCACTGGTACCAAAAGGCTATGGCACACCTCACCTGTGATTGAAACCCGAACCCCAGTTGTCTCAAGTCCAGAGCTAGGTCCACAGGCAGAGGCTGGAGTCACTGTAGCTTTTCTATATACACAGGGTGGGAACATATGTATACTTGTGCCAGTGGGGACAGGAGTGCATTTGTCCCCAGTAATTCTTGTTTATAGCTACAGTTGGAGGGGAGGAGCCCTCCCAACTCCCCTCGCTCGGAGCACAGTCAGCAAAGAACATGGATGGGAGGCTTCTAAGAGCAAGATGCCCCTGGGCAGCGTAGTGGCACAGAGGGCATTGCACGGCCCCAGTGGGAAACCCTCCTCTGACATGCACCTGCTTCCCGTAGCCAGAACAGAACCCGAACAGGGATGGATGTCCCAGGCCGACGAGAGGAGCAGCCCACCTCTGGGCTGAACCTCCACCAAGGAGAGGAGAATCCCACAGAGAACCCCGCCCCTTCTTTCCTTTCTCTTATCGATGCCTGTGCTCCAGCAGGGACTCAAAGTCTGGGGAACACACCAGCTTGTGCTTCACGTGTCCCAGGATGATCATCTCTCCAGTCCTGCTGTCTCCAATGCCCACAGATACCAGCTCCTTTCAACAACACAGGAGAAACCATTAAAAACAGCCAGATCCACTCCGTTTAGAGATTACCTGCCCATGAATATAAAGAGAAAGTTTCCCCAAGCCAGGGAGATGCAATCTTCATGACCACTCGAGAGACCCATGCTGTAGCTTAACTCCCTGGCCCTGATTCATTCCATGAGTGAGTTACGTTCCCGTCAAGCACTGATTTCTAATGCTCTGTTGTATGCATCTGAACTCTGGAGGGGAAGCAATTCCTTCCTAGCAGGGAGAGCCGAGCCCAGAAACTTACCTTCTGGCTGCCTGGGCACCAGGATCCCCCGTGTGCTGGTTACAGACATTGCCAGTAGATGACTAGGGTAGGCCAAATCCTTGCTAAACTATAGGCTCCCCCAGTCCTCCCAAAGCAAGTGTGCTGGGGTTCTCTCTCTCATCCACTGTCCCCAAAATAATCTCCACACTTCCAGTGCTGGGGTGTGGATGCTATAAGCCTTCATATCTTGGGGCCTCTTCCTGACCCCAAATAAGATAGCAGCAGCTCTTCTCAGTCCTCAAAGGGCACATCAAGTGGATGGCTCAGGGGAGTGAGATTTAGATACAGAACTTTGCACCTCCGGGGCGCTGGTTCAAGTCAGGCCCAGGTGGAGAGTAGATAAAGTAACTGCTACTGACGGCTGCTGGATGGGCCCCTCATGAAATGAGTTTTGGAGCCTCAGCCCAATTCCTAGCAGCTAGGGGTCCATAAGATGGTGTTTATATACCAGAGGGATGTACTGGATTTTGTGACCCATGATGTCCAACAACTGGCTCTCACTAGCCATCTCAGTCGAGAGGCCAAGGACTGAACAGACCCTGGAGAGAGAACGCTCCTCTCAAGCGTAGAGGGGGGTCCCTTGAGGCCAAGTCAGGCAATGAAACACACAGGCAATGGGGCAGCAAGCAAGCATTTAGGGATGGAGGAAGCATTCCCCAGGCTGCCAGCCTGTCACCTTTCACCAGCACTAAATTCACCATAGATGCAAGGACCAAGCCATTTCCCATGCATGCTGGCCGCTGAGCGAGCTATACCTGCAAAAAGGAGCAGGGGGTCCCCATGGTCACATCTAGAGTCACTTTGCCCAGAACCAGCTGCACCTTTCCTGATTTGCGGACCAGCAGCTTCCCCACCTGCCCTTCTGGCAGGTCCCCCAGGGTGCAGATGTTCTCAGCCTGCTTGGCCTCCTGTGGAGAGAAACATTCAGGGTTAGAGTGGTGCAGCTTCTTTGCCCTGGTCACCCCAGTGCTCTTCTCCAGTCAAGAGTTGGGATGCTCATGCCTTTCCTGGAAGGAGTTTCTCCAAAGAGGAGTAAGAGAACCTGAACGATAGGTCTCCATCTCCATGCAATGAGGCTCAGGTGTGCTGTATCATTGGAGAGACGCTAATTGCCTCTTTCAAAATTTAATGCAAGTTCCATCAGTGTCGAAACAAAGCAGCCTCCTTCAAAACCAGAGCCTTCCTTACGTGCCGAGGTTGCAAGCATATCTGTCACCTGGCTCAAGCTGGTAGGATGTCAAAGGCCAACGGGTTTGGGAAACTTGCATAGTGGAAGTGGGAATTGCTATGAGCCAAGACGCAGACTGAGCTGCTTACAAAAACTGCACCGATGAAATCCTAGGTGCTTTCCGGGAGTGTGTGAAGGACCCAGTGAAGGGATTGGGGAGCATTGTTAAAGTTGCCTGTGTGCCCTCCCCACCCCAGGTCTCTCACCACTGGATACAGCAAAATTCCCAGAAATGCCAACACAGACTGTCCCTTGTTGCATTGCTCCTTCTCCCATTGCACATGCACACCAGTGCCCCAGGGGGAGCCTCTGTCTGACAGGGCTCAGCTCTTAGCTAGGCTTTACCTACAAGTTCTGCTGATGGGCATCCCGAGCCCACATGCTTCCCTAGCGCCTAGCTACAATATATGCATACAGCTCCCCTCTAACAGGGGTGACGCACAGCATGCCGGCCCCCTGCTACAGCGTCTATCTCATTCCCACACCAGGGAAGATTCAGTGAGGGTCCCGCTTGACCTTGTACCTGGTTCTTCTCCTGCTTCACCATCACCATCTGTCCCTCCTCATTCTGCACCTCTGTTTTGATGGGCTTGGTGTCCTGCGTGGGCGGCTGCCCAGGAAGCGTGTCCGGCAGCTGCAGGAAGACTAGCTCCTCCTCCTTGGTCAGGCTCAGACATTGCAGCAGCTCTGCCACGGAGATGTCTTGCGGGTAGCTGGGAGGTGCCTTTGCCTGAGATGGCTTGGCAACCGCCGGTGGCTCCTCTGAATCCGCCTCATCGCGGGGCTCCTCTTTCACTAAGAGCAGAGACAAAACCACAGAGCTCACTGGGGTGGAGATAAGGTCACAGGCTACCTGTACTCCACCACGAGCACCCTGTTAGACAACAGCCACCTTCCCATGCTCTGGGAATGTCCGCTTCACACCCCCTGGGGGTGGGAGGGAAAGAGGCTCTAGCCACCTGCAGCGAATCTTGCAGCAGAATAGCTAGGGGCACAGGAAGAATGCTGACCTCTGGTGCATTTATTTCACCTGTCAAGCCCAATCCTGTACGGAGTTAAGCACCTTCAACTCCCATTGGGAGTCAGTGGGAATTGAGGCTCTTAGCACCATGCAGGACCTGACCCTTAGTGACTAGGATGACAGGAAATGCCACATGTAGTTAACGTCTGGGCTACACACTGAGCCTCTTGAATACACCCTTGGTTCTGGGTGGTTTCTCATCCCCTTCTCAGGAGCTGGAGACAAGAACCATCCTTAGTCAGAGCGAACAGACTTGTACAGCACTGTACCTCTTGTGCTGCTGTGAATGGTCCAACATACTAAGAGGTCACATCCCCATGCGGTTTCCCTCCACCCCCTGCAACCTCTGTACCTTGCTCCTCTTCTGATCAGCGGACCCCTGATATGCCTCTGCTCCCCATTCACTGGGGCAGGGAGGCTGGAAGTAGAAGGGCCAGACCAAATGTATGAGACCTGCTAGGGAGGCCTCCCAGGGACACCTTTCAGTCAATAGCCAGTACGCTTAGCTGAATGCTTGGATTTTGTGAGTACACGGGCACAGATCAGCTCCATGCTCCACTACCCCAAGCATTCAAGCTGCGAGGCTGTAGCTGGGGCTGGTGAGCTTAGCCCCCAGGGTGTATCCCCACAGGGATCCCAGCACAGAGTCTGACCATGATAGGCTTGGATCCAGTACCTTTCACTGAAGGCAAATCCACGTCCATCATCTCTTCCTTGGTGCTGGTGGCCAAAGGCTTCACATCTTCCTGGTCATCGCCCTCCTCCTTGAATAGCCAGCCTGAGTGGGCCAGGGGTAGCTGAACTGGCTTGTTCCGGATGTCATTCCTCAAGCGTGGGTCATCAAGGAACTGAAGGAGGAAAGAGGGAGAGGGAAAAGAGTCAGAAGGTAGAATATCCCTCAGTGCCAGAGAGGGGAGAGCTGCCAGCCAGGACTTATCAGGGCCACCAGACACAAAGACAAATACTTCATAACCCCTATGCAGATAGGCACCCCACCACCACCACTTTACATAAGGGGAAACTGAGGTACAGGGGAAAGCCAATTGTCACTGACATAGCAAGTTGACAGCAGAGCTAAGGACCCGACCCGGGAATCCTGCCTTCCAGGCCTGCACACCAACCATGCCCAGATACTGTAATTCTATGACTCCGCGCCACCTGTAAGAGTGTTTGGTCTGATCTGTGTACAAGCCAACTCCACAGGAGTCAGTGGGAGCTGTCCATGACTGCTGCAGGATCAGGCTATGTGAGTATCCTCTCCTCTCCACGAGGCAGTAAAGTCAGGAGAGTAACCTGTGGTGAGCCTGAAGCTCCCGCTGCTGGGTGCAGAAACTGACTCTTGGGGAGCAGCAGGGACGCCCCGCCTCTGGGGAAACAGCCACTAGGCCCTAGGTGTCCTGCTGGCAGGGCTAGAATTGGGGACTCCCAGACTAACAAACGTCAAGGAATTAGAAGCCCTAAACTCCCTCCTCAACCTCCCCACGCCCCTCCAATGGAACAATCCTGGAGTAGGCTCTTCTGTTCCAGCAGGTTGGAGAACTATAGCCCTGCGTCCCTGATGGTACCGCCCCCTCCTCCCAGCCTTGCTTACATCATCCTTTTCCAGCATCCGTAGGATCTGCTTGGTCTCCTCATCCGTCTCCCTCTTCTCTTTCTTTATGTTGATGATGTGGGAAGGTCCAAAGTCTGACATGTCCACGGTCTTATCCCAGGTGCCTGTGTGAAAGAGAAGGAGAGCGCAGGAGTGAAGGTTTGGATCAGGGTTAATCCCTTTGCTGAGCACTGTACTTCAATCCCCCTTTTCTTGGTGTGAATTAAGTGGTTCTAGATTCAGAGCCCTGCAGCCCAGGATCCCTTTGTTCCACTCTAGAACAGAACAGCACAAGCAGTGCAAGCTTCTCCCCAACACTAGCCTGCCAACGTGTCCCCACTCTGGCCTAGAGGAACTGCACCTCTGGGGAGAGAGGGTAGCTCAGGGCTAATCTTCACTGCAAGTTATCTCAAGTTACTACATGAGCTATCTTAGCTCGAGTGAGCATGGTGACAGTGCAAAACAATACTCAAGTTACACAGAGTGAATGGATCAGCAGCTGATGAGTTGTTATAACTTAGGCTGCTGCATCCCCACTGCATTAGTAGCTTGAGCATTAGCAGTACTTGAGCATCAACCCACACAACTCCACAACAGCTCAGTTAGCTTGACTTTAAAGCACCACTTAACTCGAGCTAGGTGTGTGCACGCAAACGGGAGCTTGGTTACAGCTTGAACTCATGTTGCTGTGAAGACAAGACCTCATTCTCCAGCCAGGGAAGACTCTCCAGTCTTGACTTCCCCAAGTGCATGTTGCACAAGCCACCAGGACATTTGCCCACTAGGAACAGCACTGAGACCCACCACACAATGAATCGAACAGTGGTGACTTTAATGGGCTGGATTGAAACTAGTAACCTTGTGGTAAAGAGCTCTCTTACCCCAACGTGGATCACTGAGCCCTTCCAAACCCCAGATCATTTTATTTCAGACCTTTGCATAAAGGCAGTACCAATGTTAACAAAAACAATCTACCCATGGACAGCACCTTTCATTCCAAAGTGCTTTAACAATTCTGACACAAAGATACATGCAAGCCGGACACAGGGATCATTCAAGTTGCCACCGAAATGCAGCATCTCTCCCTACCACTGGCCTTCGTTATTAAGTCATCTCCAAGGAGAAAAAGCAAAGCAGAAGGGAGACTCTGGGAAAAGTGGCTTCTGTGACACCCTCCTGCCCCCACAGCCGTAAGTGCTGTCCACACTCCTGCTAACAGTACCCTTCTTCTTCATCATTTCAGCTGGGCCTTGCTCGAAGATGGAGTGGGACTGAATGACCTCCGGCCTCCCTCTGCCTCGCCCATGGCCATCTCGCTGCCGATCCCGATCTCTCTCTTTCTTCTCTTTCTTGATGGAGATATCCTCTTTTGGCCTGGAGAAAAAGGTTTGATGGGGTATTGCTTATTGCAAGCTTAAAACACTCCTGCTAAATCCTAACACACTTGAAATGATCCACCCTCACATCTTATAGTGTAGTTACATACATTCAGAAGATGGCAGAATATTTTACAAACTGTCTATAGCAATCACTGCAAAGCAGCCACCCGTGGGGTGGAACGTGGAGGCTGTTTAATAGTGCACAGCAACCAGAACACATTAATTTTGGTTTTAGATGATCACATCCCACTCCACTGAGACAATATAAGGTGGCCACTTACTCTTCTTTGATCTTCCTGCTAATTATGTTGGGGGTGAAAGTTTTCTACAAAACAAAAACAAACAAAAAAATGATTACATCACTTGTTCAGAAAGTGATAGATATAAGCCTCAGAAAACAAATGGGAACCTATTTGATGACCCCACCATCTGCTGCTGAGCTCTGTAACACGGTGCTAGATCCTAAGAGACCTCAGCTCCCACTGATTTCAGTAGGAGCTGAAGGGAGCCAGGCCCTGGGCCCTTGATGTAAATCTTGCCGTCTGGAGGTACTTTACATCAGTCTCTTGTTTTATCATGGTACAATAGTTTCTCCCCATTGGAGGTGCTGTTTACAAGCCATCTTATGCACGGGCACCCAAATGTCTGTCTAGGCTCTGACTATTTCAGCGTTTATGGATGAAAGATGCTTTACAAACAGGAGTGAGGAAGCCTGGCACAGAACCAGTCTGGCTGCATTGCAGACTCAGACAATGCATTTGTGTCCCATACAACTCCCTGCTCAGTTACCTCTACAGAAGGTGCCAGCCCCAGTTACACAAATTGCTCACATGACATCAGGAATGGGTTAGAGGGCAGCCTTTGAAAGAAGAGGCTACAGAGGACAAGGAAACATGCAGAGATTGGCAAGGTCCTGCCCAGGCTGCCAGTTCAAAGCAGAATAATGCTGTTTATCTAAGGCTTGTTTTCCAACTGCTCTCCAGACATTCATTGATTAACCCTCACATCCTGCCCTATAAGGCGAGTAGATACGTATTCCCCCACTTTCCAGATGGGGAAAGGAAATAGAAAGAGTGACTTGATCAAAGCCTCAGAAGGAGTTAGTGTCAGCGAAGGGAACAGAACAAGGAGTTCTGATTGCAGAGGCTCCTGATCCAACAACTGTACTACATAGGAACTGCCATATCAGACCACACCAGTGGTCAATCTAGTGTGGTATCCTGTCTCCTCCTTATCAGATGCTGCATAGGAAGGTGTAAGCCACCACAAAATGGACAACTTTCTTCTTAACCCAAGCAGTTAGTGTTTAGCTTACGCCCCTTCCTCCAGCCGAGACAGGCAGAAAGAGACAAAAACAAGTTGACACTGGAATTATTGTAATAAAAATCAGGTCTCTAAGCTTTTTAATGTCAGGAGGAGGCATCTTTCGTTAGACTCCAAAAAGGAGCCAAGAACAATTAGCAGCATCCCTCAAAGAAGTGTCCCTGTAACAGCACTAAGCACATCTGTGGAAACTACAAATTCTTTGTGCCAGTGACTATGTGTTCTTGATCACTGTAGCACCACGTCATGGATACTACAGGCGAGATCCAGCACATGGTAAAGTCAGTGGTACTGACTCTGGTGGGTGCAGGATCAGGTTCTATAAAATGAGATCAAATTTATTTTATGGGCCACTTATTTGCTTAAAGAAAGTCAGAAGGGCAGTCTTCTCTGTGCAATTGGGGACACTTGCCTTTTTTACTCCTCCAAGGGTAAGGTCTCGGGAACGGATGGAGGGGAGGCGCCCGGGGGTAATGGGGGTGGCAGGTCTCCTCCCTATCAGCCCCCGTGCCCCAGTGAGTCCAGGCCGGAGGCTGCCTGGATTTCCAGCGTCGTTGCCTGAACTCCCCTCCGACATCCTTTCCAGTTACCTGGGGAAGAGAAACATCAGAGGGGGAAAGAAAACAGCTGACATTTCCAGCAACCCAAAGAGCTGACATCTGGAAACTCATTTCCCTGGCCGGAAGGAATGGAGGTGGAGGACAAAAAATTAACAAATCACAAGGGACAAAAGAGACCTGAGATACCAGGGGCATGATTAACTGAAGTGACCTTCGGAGGGTGCGGGGGGCAGGGCACAGCCTGCATGTAAGGAAGGTGTACTGAGCACAGGAGGACAGCCGAGTTGGGAGATCTTTTCTGTAGGTCATCGGCCTTTTGCTGGACTTGGGACGAGTTCCCCAAAAGGGGATCAGAAAGAAGGCCCACATACCCAGCCCTCACTATTTCAGGGTTCACACTCACACCCACCTGGAACCTTTGCTGTACATGATCAGATCCCCCACATTACATGGGAGCTTTGACCCCTTCACTTCTCCCCACACGCAGGCGCTCAATTACCTCCCAGCGTCCATGTTATGAGGGAACTCTCCCTCACCATAGGGGGAGGGCTCCCTCTTTCTTTAGAGCCCTCACTATAGGGGCTCAATATCCCACAGCAAGAGTCTCAGACACCTCCCTTTCAAGGCTCCCCCATCTCCAGGCAACCCCATAGGGGGCTCAGACCCCACCACCTGTCTCCAGGCGTGCAGCCCCCCCCCCCCCCAGTAGGCTTCAACCCCATATTGCCATCTCCAGGTGTGCACCCCCTTAGGGAGCTCTGACACCACCCCACCCATGGTCATGCTCACACACATAAGAGCCTCTGAACCTACTCCCATCTCCAGGCACCCCCCATAGGGAGCTCAACCCCCCACGCCCCGTCCAGACACGCACCTTCCATAGGAGGCTCAGACCCCCCGTCCAGACACGCACCCCCCCCATAGGGGGCTCAGACCCGCATCCCCTATAGGGGGCTCAGACCGCCCCGTCCAGACACGCACCCCCCGCATAGGGGGCTCAGACCCCCACCCAGACACGCACCATCCATAGGAGGCTCAGGACCCCCCATCAGACCCCAACCCTTGTTACCTATCCCGGCCTCGGCCAGCAGCAGCAAGCAGGAAGAAGCGTGACCCCACGAGTGACCTTTCAACTCTAGCCCGCATGCGTCCTCCCGCCATCTTTGTGAGGGGCAATGAAAGTGGAAGGACGCCCGCCGCACCGCCATGCTTGTGAGGGGCTCACACTCGTAATGGAGAAAAGAGCGTGCCGCCATGTTTGTGAGGGGCGACCGCTGACATAGGAGGAAGGAGGCGCCATCTTTGTGAGGGACGCCTACTACACTGGGGAAATCATTGCTGCTAGTGGGCAGGGAGGGAAACTGAGGCAGAGCACTGACTTGTCATGGTGACAAAGGAAATAAGTGGACAAATCAAGCAAAGAACCCAGGAGTCCAGACTCCCAATCACTCTCCTCCCACTACTGCGATTAGTACCTACCTACGCTAATGCTACAATCACCCTGCCAACCAACCCTCTAGATCACACTGGCATCTAAATGCTCATGCTAAGAATTGTACCGTAGACTGCAACAGAGGGTCCTGTGGCACCTTTGAGACTAACTTCTGTTAGTCTCAAAGGTGCCACAGGACCCTCTGTTGCTTTTTACAGATTCAGACTAACACGGCTACCCCTCTGATACTTGACACCATGCAAGGCACTGCATTTAGCCGTATGGAATGGAAATCTATCAACCTCATGAAGAAACTTGCACAAATACAGACAGATATCATCTACTTCTGTTAGTCTCAAAGGTGCCACAGGACCCTCTGTTGCTTTTTACAGATTCAGACTAACATGGCTACCCCTCTGATACTTGGTACCGTAGACTGTCACTAGCACAATTCCCCAGGATGAGAGGAGGTAAATGCTGCTAGAAGCTTACTAGTGGCATCCATGGTTTAAATACCTGATGCCCCTCATCTTATTCTTTGCAAATCAGTGTTGCCAACTCTTGCAATACTTACTGTTTTTCTTAAAAGCCCCAACTCCTGGAGGATATGGATTGCATGAGATTGCACTGATTTTTTTTTATTTGAAAGAAAAAAGTATATTTCTAGCTCTCATTTTAGAGAAAAGCTTGAGAATGTGACCTGGATGCATTCCAAAGGCTCAGAAACCAAAACACAAAACATTATTTTTTTAAATCTCATAAATTTTAGGCCACTTTCATGATTTTCTCAGGGACTGGCTCTTGATTTTTGAATGCTTGGGGATTGGAAATACTTGCAACTGCAATTTTGCACCCACACAACTATACACTCAGACACAATTTTGCAGACACTCTTTACAGTGCTGTGATGTATAATCACCTGGTTTCCAGGAGGCAACCAAGCAGCTACATGTCAAAGTATGGTACATCCAATTATTTGACCCCATTAAACTAGGCCTGCAATTATTTTCTGGAGAAAAATCCAAAGCTGCTTTTCAAAATCAAGCCCTGGCTCTATAAAAACCAAAACAGTCCTTTGCTCCTGTCAGTGGCTGCTTCCTGCTAGGAAAGAGCCTCAAGTATCTCCTCACTAGTGCTAAGTGACAATAGAAAAATCTATAGTGTTTCTGGGCTTTAATTTAACACCTCTGCAGGAGGGGAGGTATATAGGCAATGAAAGTGGGCTCTCCAAGCCTAAGGGAAAATCCCACTAGCTGAAATTGTTGCTATCAAATTCATTTTTCACGCATCAAGATAAAGGTGTTTTTTAAAACCAGCCCCTCAGAAATGAAAGGTTCCTTCATGACATCTGTTGTGCCATGAAACTGCAGTAATGGAGCATGTTAACACTTCAGGTGAAGAGGGGTAAGTAAGGATGCTGCTGCAGTCGGTCCTCATCCACCTCCATATCCCTTTGTCCTGTTTCCTGCAGTATCCACACCATCTCTACATTGTGCTTGTACGGTCACCCCTGAATGTGCCTGTAAAACCCATTCATTGGAGGGAAGAGAGAACTCAGTTTGCCAAAATTTGATCCTATTTGAAAATCTGGGTTCTAGATTTAGAACAGGACTGCTGAGGCTCTGCTTAGAAGCTCTATCCAAACACAAATTTGGGGCTGTTACATGATTTCTTTTGTTAAATTTTGTTTTGGAAGAGGCTAGAAGCACTCAAGAATGACTTTTAAACAAGAATCTCTATTCTCTGCATAGCACCGGCTTTCTTGTCATTAGAAATAGATGCATGGGTCAAACTCGGATTTCACTTTTCCTAGTGTAAATCTGGAGTCAGAAATAGAAAGACCCCATGTTGACACTGGTGTAAAGGAGACCAGAATTTGGCTCATCATTTTCAATAAGAGTTCCCTTGAAAAATAACGGTATACATGGGACCTGTTCAATGGAGCTATGCTGCTTTACATCAGCTGAGAATCCCCAGTTAGATACACAGACATTTTGCAAAACTCATAAAAGTTTCACAAAGCCACACTTACAAAAAAAAAAATTTCTAGAAGTTTGATAATCTCTCATGCACCTCTAGATTCATCCTTTCCTAATTAACCTTAGTTTTCATTATGCACTGTAGGTGGGGAACAGAACAGAGAGGAAATTTCAGATTTGCTTGTCCAGAACAAGCGGATGTTAGTAATGCCCAATTACAAACCTTTTAGAAGGGTCACATCTGCTCCTCAGGTGAATTCTCCCCTGTGCTGCAGGCCAGTCCAAGGTCGATGAACCACTTTAGGCCCACTTAATAAGAATTAATGGGTGACTTTCACCCATCCAGAATAAAGAGATTTAGGGTCAGCTTGGGCTACGCCTGAGCTGTTTCCTACCTCTGTGCTCCTACTCACACACGCACCCACACAGAGCCAAAGCACAGCTGGCATATATGGCCATTACACATCACTAAATCTAAGTGAGTTGTAAGTTGGTGCGACTTACATGCTGCGGGAGCACAGGGACTAGGTCATAGCTGATCACTGCTGCACTGGGATAACACAAGCAGAAAGATGGTGCCCAAGGTATCTAGGTGCCAAATCAACGTACACTCATAAGCAGATGCACACTTAAGCAAATACTCACACACGAAGATTCACACAAATGCTCACTGACATGACCATTCACATGTACCCCTCACACCTGCTGTCTCCCTGTCCCCATTCTGCTTCCCTGGCAATGAGCCTAGGGCTGAGGGAAGCCCAAGGCTAGGGTAGGTGAACTATCCTTTGGCAGTGTTGCAAGTTCTACCAGGCTCTGGCTGTAACAGAGGGGACAGTGACAGAGAGACATCATTAAAGGCTCTGCCGGGTAGCTGTGGCAGCATCCCGGCTGCCCTTGGATTGCTGACAGATAGATGGATGATGTAATTACCAGTATCTCGGTTACCTCTACTCAGTGTGCAACTGAGCGAGTCCCAGCTGCAGCCCAGGGCATGCTGTTCTGAAACATGATGGGGCAACTGTGGAAGAGAATGGAGAGACTTCCATTCAACCTGAAATCCCTTCACTTGACTGTCCGGTTTTTCCATCCAAGCCACTGGGAATGGAACTATTCCGCCATGTAGGCAGGGAAAGTCCAGCATCCATGCCTCCGCTTCCCGTGATTCCTCTGCAAGTAAAACTTGCAGGTAAAACTCCCTGCACCGGGAGCAGCCCTGACTCAGTAGGCAGGATGGTGAGGGGCCTTCCAGAGGAACTCACATAAACTTGGCTGTCTTTCTGGAAGAGATGGCTTAGCCAGACTCAACGTATTGAGCTCCATACTGGCATCAGGGTGAAACTGTGATCGACAGGAGGGCAGTTTAGATAATCTCATGGTCCCTTCTGGCCTTAAACTCTATGAATCAAACAGCCCCTCCCCGAACTGGGAACAGAACCCAGGAATCCCAACAATTACCCCACTCTACCCACAAGGATAGTGCTTCTCAAATGGGGGGTTTGTAACCCCACGGCGGGGGTGTGTGTGTGTGTGTGTGTGTGTGTGTGTGTGTGTGTGTGTGAGAGAGAGAGAGAGAGAGAGAGATGTAAGGCAGCCAGAGGGGTCATGAAGCACTGAAAATTTTACTACCGTTCTAAAGCAAAGAAAATCTGGCTTCTCCACTCTCCACAAAACCTTCCCCTTCAAGGGCAAATATGCTCTGCGAACCTCTCGAAACACACACACAAATACATTATATGGGCTTATAGTGTTATCATCAAGACATTTCTTATTCTTACTTTTATAGTAAATATAAGGGGATTGTGAAAAATTTTGACTTTGAATAAGGTTGAGAATCCAACCAAGTTATCAATTTCCAGTTAACCAGTAAGCATCCAAGTGTGAATAGGGTCAGGGCTGGCTGTATAAATGCAAGCATGGTGCCTAAAGCTGCTCAAATATATCACTGCTGCAACTCCTGTCAAACCAGTGGCTGAGTCTGGCCCATTATTCTGAAGTTTCTGATAAGGATTCAGTGTTGCTTAGTGACCACCAGTCTCTCCCCATTTTTGGTACCATGCGTGCAGTACATCACACTTCTGCACCCAACCTGAGGCCGCATTCCCCTCCCTGTCCCAGATCCTGTGATTCCCCACCCTCCACCACGGGAAAAGCCTCAATAATTTCACATTGCTATCCCTGCACAGCGGAGGATGCAGCTTGGGGAAGCTAGGCAGGGAACGTGGTTGCTCATCACCTGATGCTTTGCAGCCTGAGACCCGATTGGTGGAGAAGGGCTGTATTTTTTTTCTCCTCCATGCTGCTTTGATTTTTTTTCCTCCTCTTCTTTAGGGTGTCTGCTGTTTCCTAGCGCTTGCAAGAGTCTGGGCAGCAGCAAGCAGCAGCAATAGCAGCCGGAGGCAGAGGAGCAGTGTTAGCCCAGAAGGAGGCAGGGGACTGCATGGGAAGGAGCAGCACCTAGCTGGAGAGACTGCTTTTGCAGCCAAGTTTCTGCAAACCAGAAACCTCACCCCAGCTGTGTGCGTGACACACATTTAATACACACGGCAGCCACACTAACTTCTTAGCATCAGAGGTTCCCTGTGGAGACAGGTAAGGCGCTTTTACCTTGTACTCGGAGATGGGGTGTGTGTGTGGTTCTGAGCACCAGACCAGGTGCCATGAACTCCGGAGTGCTGAGCCCAGCCGTGACACTGACTCACTGTGTGGCCTTGGGCAAGTCACTTCTGCCTCTGTTTCCTCATCTGTAAAATGGGAGCAAGAAATCCCTCCCTCCCAGGGATTAATCAGTCAAATCTGGTGAAGCGCATGGAGGACAAGAAGCGCTAGGTAAGTGTTAATAGAGAGGATGGTGCTTCAGAAGCCCTGAGGCAGGAAAAGCCCCCATATAATAAGACAGTACAGCAGGGGAAGGGAGGTTAAGCAGCCCAGGCAAGGGCCCCATCTGTCAATCTCTCCAAGCCCTGGAATCTGTTCCAAGGGCTTGAGAAGACAGCTGTACCTGTCACATTGCTTTTCACTGTCCCCAAGGAAACGACCTTCTCCTTTCTTCACGACACAGCTGATCGGAATGGGGAAGATCGGAGAACTTTAACTGGGTTTCCATGAATGGGGGCTAATGTGTCATGCAGCTCTGACAGCCTGAAATCCCATGCTCTTAAAAAAAGCTGCCACTGGAGACCAGATTGGTGTGTCTGTGCGGGGGGGGGGGGGGGGGTTGTACATAGATGTATGTTGGTGGGGGAAGGAATACGTGTTAATGGCTGTGAGTGGGTGTGTGTGTGTGCTTGCATAATATATGTGAGTATGGAGTATCTGTGAATGGGTATGTATGTACTGTATGTGCATGGTTGTATAGTCTGTACGCAAGTATATGGGTGCAGGGTGTGTATGTATATCTGTTAATGAATGTCTATACCTGAATATGATTCATGCATGTGCATGGTTTTCTCTGTGTTTGCATGTATGGACATGCATGTAGAGGTATGTATGGTATGTATTTGTATATGAATGCATGTAGATATGTAAATATATATGGGGATGTGTTGTAGGTATATATGTTTATGGGTAATTGTGAGCAGGTATATATGTACTTAGGTGTACATGGCTGTGAGTGGATGCGTTGATTGTGATATGAGTGGATATATGTATGTGGTTGCGAGCATGTGCATGGATGCATAATATGTGTGTGCTTGCGGATGGGTGGTTGTGAATATATGTGGGTGAGTGGGTTTGTATGTATGCATACATATGTGTTTGTGCGTATACAGTTAGAAATGTGTGTGTGTATGTGGCTGTGTGCACTAATGTGAATTGGTGTGTTTGTATTTGTATACCTGTAGTTATGTATGTTTCAGTAGGCGTGTGTGTGTATACTCAGGTGTCTGAGTGGCTGTGAATGGGTGTACTTGTGTTTACATGTGCTTGTGAGTGGGTATGTATGTATATGTGTGTGCTTGTGTTCAGGTAGTGGTGTGTGTGTGTGCATGTGTAGGTGGCTGTCACATGCGTGTGAGTATGTCTGCATGTGGGTGTGAGGGCTGTGAGGAGGGAGGGGTTGCATGTGATTGGGGGGTGGTTACAAGCTGCACCCTCATACCGCCTGCACTAATCTCTGAGGTTCGGTAACATGCTGCTTTTGGTGATCTTGGCTCCCTACAGCTCAGGTTCTCTAGTTCCTGGCAGGCTCTGCTCAGGGAATTACTCTGCCTGCTAAAGCCTAGGGGACGCAGGGGGCCATTGCTTTCCTATAGGCAGCTAGTAGAAACACTAGGCCACCCAGCCAATTTATTGAACAGCAGGGAGCCCATCTCTTCCAACACCCCCCTGCTCCATCTCCTTGGTTTGGCTCAGACAGGTGAAAATGGAGCCTGCTGTTCTGAGTGAGGGTGAGAGGGCTGGAAGGAGACCGTGTGGGGAGATGGACGGGCGTTTAAAGGGGCACAGATGCAGGCGAATAAGCAAGGAGGTCAGAATTGTCCCCATCACGAGGCAGGGGTTTGGGACAGGCTGCGTTTGCTTCCCACGTCCCTTCTTTTGAAGTGGCATTCACATCAGAGGCAGGCTGCTAGGCTGGTTCTGCATCAGTCCCCGAAGAGACCAGCGCCCTCCCCACTCCTCCCACACACATGCTGCTCTTTCCTGGCTCTCTCCATGCCCTGCTTTGGATCTGGGCTAGAAGCGTGGGAGCTATCTCCCTTGAGTGCTGGCCGAGGCACCTTGTTCCCCTTCAGTCAAGTGGCTTTTCATTTACAAATCAGAGGTGGGAATGGAGCCCTCTGTGCTTGCGGGGTGGGGTATGTGTGTGGGGGTGAAATGGGTGTGCACAATTACATGAGTGTGTGCATACACGTGTGCACATCTGTGTTTATGTCCCAGTCCAGGTCTTCCTCTGCCTGTGCATAGTGTAGGTAACGCGTTCCTCTGAGCATGTGTGAGTGTCGCAGCATGAGTGTGTCTTTGTCTCTGTATATTTCTTTCTCTGAACATGCATAGAGAGGGAGTGACAGCTGCATCTGTGCATTCCTTGAGCTCTCTGTGCCTGCGTGTGCACCTCATACATGTGCTTGCCACTGTTCATACATGTAATTGTGCGTTGTGCCCTGAGCGTGCAGGGAGATAAAGGGAGAGCTACACAGGTGTGCATATGTATGTGTCTCCATTTCGGTATGTCTTGATGTACATGCACATTGGCACCTCTCTTTGACCATGTACAAAGATAAGGTGATCGCTTAACATGTATGTGCTTCCGTTTGCCCCATTCCTGTGTGTGCATCCCCATGCACGTCTGCGTACACAGAAGCAAAGCAATAGCTTCACACATGTGTACCAGCATCTCCTTGAGTATGTGTGTTTTCCTCTCCATTACTGGACATGTATATGTAGTGCTATTCACTTGTGCCTTGCTTTATACATGCATGTGTACAGCTCTTTTTCTGTGACAGTTACACACACAGTTGGGTCTGTTGCTCTGTGCAGGGGTCTCTTTGTCATTGTTCATGCATGTGCCTCCTTATTTGTGTATGTGCCTTTTCCCCGGTACATACCTGCATATATTTTCCGGTAACAGAGACCAAGCAATTACTTGCACATGTGTGTATCTGCATAGGCCTGTCGCTGTTCATATAAGTGCTTTGCCATACATGAATGTGTCTCTGTATACTTGTGCATACACAGAAGCTAAACAATAGCTTGCATGCGTGTATGATGTGGCTGTCTCTCTGTATGTCTTCATGTCTGTGCATTGCCATGCATGTTCTCTCTTTTTGCTCACTTCTCTGTATCTGAGCATGCATCGTGCCGTACCTGTAGGAATCTCTCCTTCTCCACATGCACCTTTTTCTCTCTCCCTCTCTCTGTGGATCGCCACACATGCCTTCACGCCTCTGCATGCGTGGGAGATCTGCATGCATTTATGACTAACTTTGCATGAGCCCATGTACATCAGACTAGCTGAACAGCCTGCTATGCATTCTTCAAACGCCACTTATTAATTGGAGCTAAAAATGGATTGGAACATTATGCCAATTGCTGCCAGAGACTGATCTGATCTGGTCATCCAAAACCCCTCATTGATACCCGTTGCCAAGGTCTGTGTAATAAAAACACATGTACACATTGCACCAAATTTGACCGTAGGGCTGCAGATTAGATTTTGTTTGGTGGCACCCCATGCATGATGAGACTTGTGTGTGTGTGTGTGTGTGTATCTTTTCCCTTCCAAAAACATAGCTTCTCTAGATGCACCATGTCAGGGTTCCTCACTGGACCTCTAGACTGTGCTGTGTTACTGCCGGGGAACCCAGGGATGACCCTGCTAAGGGGTACATAGGAATCACACAGCTCACTACCCCATGGCTCTCGCTGTGCACTCTCGTACTCCGCAGTGAGAGCTGCTTGTACATTCAGTGTAGGTCAGGACCCGTACTGGAAATGCTGTCTGAGTGGCTTCCAATGGCGCGTGGGGCTTCAGGGCATCCAGATCCCCGTGGAGCACTTTCAAAAGGAGAGCAGCAAGCACTCGCTCCTGACAGTATTTTATGCTTTGCTAAGCCCCGCTCGGTGCTGAGATGGGTCTCCGGGTTAGCTGGGCGCTGACGGCCTCCCTGTATGGTGGTTGCAGAGGCACATTTCACTTCAGCTCATTCATCCAGTCAGCCTCGCTGTCCGCCCGTTATTGGGCTGTAAGTGCTTTGGGGCAGGGGCCTGGCCAGCTATGAAAGGTGCATTGCCAAGCTCCACCCAAGTGCATCAACAGGGCATATGGGGCAGTCCAGCGTCTGTTCCCCATCCTCACTCCCTCCTTTGTCCCATCCACCTCCCACTCTCTTTCTCTCCATTTGCTCCCGATCTCCAGGCTCCAAGCCGAACCCAGCCTCTCTCCTGCTCCGTTTGGATTCCTGGCAGTGCTTTCCCCCTAAGACCAGGTTGTGCAGGGAGCAGAAGCAGCCACACCAAGGGGCCACAAAGTTTGATCCCTCTTTCACCCCTTGCTTCTGGCTGCCATGCCTCTGCCCTGCTCCCTCCAGATAAGAGAGGAAAGAACAGCCAGGCTGAGAAATACCACTCTGGAGCAATTTCTCCCCAAGTCCTTCCTCCTGCATCCTCTGCCACACCGAACCAGATGGGGCCAAAGGGCCGAGCTTTTAGCCTACCTGCTGCAGCTGCTTCAAAGCCAACCTCGATCATCAGGAAGTGCTGAGCTTGCACAAAGAACCTCCTCTCCTTGGACCCTATCATGCTGCAGAGAGATAAGCCTCTCCCAGCAGGAGGCGCTGGAGGAAAATGGCATCAGCGCACTGGATCTGTGAATTGGTACCGCGTTCTCAGTGGACAGCGGTGGCTATTACCAACCCACTGACCACCACAACTACCTCCCCTTCCTTTGCCAGCAGCCTCAGCAGGGAGGCTGGACTCCCCTCTGGCTCCAGAGAGGGATGGGCATCAGACCTGAAGCCAGAGGGCCTTGCTCCTCCTCAGTGCTGCCAGCCTGGCACATTTCACCAGAGCTAAATTCACTCGAGGGAAGGGAGGAAAAAGAGTCAATAGAGAAAGGAAAAATACTGGTATTGTTTGGGGGTGCTGAGCAGATGGGACCCATGCTGGAGCCGAGCAGGGCTGTAGGGGGCCAATGAATTGCTCCCTGGAACCTTGCATCAGGCCCTCAGCCACAGTCACAAGACACAGCTCTGTTCATTAAACCAGCAGCCTGCTGGCAGGTTGGACAGCAGCTGATTTAAAGGACAGTGTTAATGGCCTGGTCGGATCCCCAAGGATCGGTCTCTAAGCAAACAGCACAGCTGAGACCAGCAGCAGCCGCTGGCTATTAATCTTCACACTGATTGGGCTCCCACCCATGTGGAGCTGTGGCTTTCAGAGCTTTCTGCCCATAGCAGGGTGGTTGGCAGGGGAATGAAGCCAATAGAGATTTGGGGTTGGGGATTATCTCACACTCAGTCACTAACAGCACCATGTCCACAGTAGGCTCAGGATGCCTCTCCTGTCAGGGCCAGCTCCAGGCACCAACGAAGCAAGCAGGTGCCTGGGGCGGCCAATGAAGAGGGGGGCGGCATGTCCAGCCGTTTGGCGGTGGGGCCGTCACTCCCTCTCGGAGCGAAGGACCTGCCGCCGAATTGCCGCCGTAGAATGAAGCGGCAGTAGAGCTGCCCCCGTTTGCGATCGCAACTTTTTTTTTCTTTTGCTGCTTGGGGTGGCAAAATTGCTAGAGCCGGCCCTGTCTCCTGTCACCTGATTGCTTCCACCCATGTGCACGATGGTTTGGTATTAGTGCAGGCACACACTGGGGCTGCTCACCAGGGCTATGCATACTGGCAGGTTATTATTGTAGGGTTGCTCACATGTGCGGTGTATGTTGGTTGGTTGTTATTGTAGATTTGCTCTTGGGCTGTGCACGCTGGTTGGTTGTTACTGTAGGGTTCTTCACAAGTGCTGTGCACACTTGGTTGTTATTGCAGGGTTGCTCATGAGATGTGCGTACTGGTTGGTTGTCATTGAAGGGTTCTTCACAAGTGCTATGCACACTTGGTTGTTATTGCAGGGTTGCTCATGAGATGTGCGTACTGGTTGGTTGTCATTGTAGGGTTCTTCACAAGTGCTGTGCATACTGGTTAATTGTTATTCTCGAGTTGCTTTGCACACTAGTTGGTTATTATTGTAGAGTTGCTCATATGTGCTAAGCTGAGGCCTGGATTCATCTCCTCTCCCCCCGATATTAGAAAAGAGTTTGTGGCTGTTTGGTTTTGTTGCATGCAGTTATAAGCAAACAAAAGCGGCCCCACTCGGGTCCTTGTTAACTGTGGCACGGACCCTCTAAAATGTGCATCACCCAGGTAACAGCCTTTCCCCCCTCAGCTAGCACCTGTTGCTGCGCAACAATAACTCCCTATGGTTGGATATATTGAGTCATCGCAGGGTTAAATTCTGATGTGCTGAATTCTGAGAAATCGCAACACAACGCAAAGGTGTGGGCTGTTCATGTGGCAGCTATAAATAAAAGCACCTGCTTCCCAAACACAAAGGAACCATGACGGCGGGGGGAAAAGAAGAAAGACAATTAGGAAAATCTGACACGAAACAAACTGTGATCCTGCTGCAGGAGCCTGTGCCCATGTGAGAGAGTAGGGGGTGGGAGGAGGGGAGAGATGGAGTGGGGGAAGAGAAAAGAGAGACATTTGCAAATCTGTCCTTCTAAAGGTCGTGTAGCATCCCTGGGAGAGTAGATGCTGGTCTTGCTAATGGAAGAAACACCAAGGGATCTTTAATGACCACAGCAGCTTAGTTAGAGCTTGATTTTACATCTCATTGGAAAACAGCTTTTCAATACTGACTCCAAACATCCTATGCCGACTTGCCAGCACCACTTCTGTCCACTCAGCAGCTCTCCCATCCAAGCACTGACCAGGCCTCAACCTACTTAGCTGGGGAGGGCTCAGCCCCAGGTGCTCAGAGCACAGGGAATTAGGCTTTTTAGCTGCTAGTGATTCACCCAGGGAAGCACAGGTGATCAGACCTGTTCTCTCCAGATAAAAGCCTCACCCTTTGAAACTGATTGCACAGTTGTTTCCCAAGAAGCCAGAGCAAAGTGAAGCGAATGTAAAACTCACCAGGGCCAACTTGGTGTGCCCAACCTGCTCAGCCAAGAATACCTCTGTCCCCTTTCATCTGAGGATCAAACTCAAAGCACTTTACAAATATCAGTGGGCGGAGTCTCCATGCCCCCATGAAACAGAGCAGTAGCAACTATTCACAACTGTTCAGATGGGGAAAGTGAGGCACAGAGCGGGATGGGGGAAGTGACTTGCCTAAGATCAAACAATAAATCAGTGGCAGGATAGAATCCAGAATCAAGCCCAGAGGCCTCAGTGCTGGCTGGGCCTTGGGTATAAAAGCAGCTTTCCCTGTAGCACAAAGAGCTGGGGCGGGAGAACATTTACATGTAATTATACATTCCCCAACTCTAAGTCCTACATTGTTGTTTTTCTTCCGCCCCCCCCCTCCTTCCCGCCCCACATTAAGCAAACATAGCGCCATCCCTTTAAAGAGAAACACCCAGATTATAAAGGTGGCTTCTTGGCAGGGCTCCTTCCCCTCCGCCCAGGGAGCGCTGCAGCGGAAGAGCACCCATGCCTGCCTCTCCAAGTCACATCTCATCTCCTCCTCCCCCACCCCGGGCCAAGTGGATGGAAATGAAATCTCTCCTGATTTACACCTCTGTGTTTGAGCTTAGAGTCTCATGCTTAGCTCCTCCTTATGGAAAAAACTCCTCTCGGGCCTCATAATGCTACAAGGAACTGCAGCTTCAGCCCAGCCCTAGGCGCTCTTGCCTTTTGCTTCTTAAATAATCCCTACATCAAAGCTGCTGGCATCCATGAAGGTCACAGATTTGGGTTCACTGCAAATGAAAGAGGCGTGGAAGAAATAATGTCGTGCAACCACTCCAGACACCACACGTTGGCCCAGAGCTCAGCGTGCTGAGCAGATGTTGGCTGCTGGGCTTTTCTGAAAACTGGGCTCCCAGGATCACCATGGGAGCTGCTCGGTGCTGAGTGCATTTGGAAATCTGTTCTGTTTGCACTCATGCTGAATGCTGGGTGAAATTCTGCCCATGTACCACTCAGGTTCCATGTACACCCCAAAGCTGCCTATTGGCTGCCATCAGAAGCTAGTAATACATAGTAGAACCCACTTTATTAGTGGGTCTCACGCAGGGCTTGCACCCAGAGTGAATCTGCCTATGTTACCAATTCACCAGGTGCCCTTTTTACACATGGAGCACACACTTATGTTGTATGAACACACCCATTACATCCATGCCACATGTACCCATGGGTTCTGCCCACTGCACACATATGTAACACATGCAATGTCATGTGAACCCGTTACCTCTGCTCACACACCATATATACTTTGTATGTGCATGTTACAAACATACCACCTACACAATCAAAACACACCTTACTGACAGTATCTGCACCCAATTCACACCCATTCTTTGCACATACATGCACCTTGCACGCCCCGCATATGCTGTTCACTTTCCCTTGCCTGATCCATGCACAACACCCTGCATGCGTGTGCAGTAAACCCCCACTTCCACTGCAGTATATGGCTATCTGCCATTCCACCTTGCCCTCTGTACAATGACGGCAATCAAGCTGCTTTAAGCACAGTGCAAAGCAGTGCCTGAAATGACAAAGGGGATGTTAAAACTGGGGGTTACCCAGACACCACCCTGAACCCCCCTCCCCCTTGGCATTCTCACATTTTCTCTAGCTCCTGGCATGGACAACCCTCCTCCCCCTTCCCTGCCTGCAATTCCTCTCCTTTCAAAACAAAAAAAACCTCCTCAAATCCCTCCTCCTTTCGTGCCTGTTGGCCCAAAGCCCCTTCCCTCCCCAGCACCATCTGCTCCGAATCTGTCCCATTCAAGGCTTGCGATATACTTGCTGGCACCAACACCTGCAAGGTGCCGGCTGCTCTGTCAAACCTCCGTGTGGGCTGACACCCGCTCTTCAGCTGGCGCCATGGATTCAGATGGAATTAATTAGGGCTCCTCCGATGAGAGGGGCACATACATGGGGAGAGGAAGCGAGAGAATGACAGAAGCTGGGGAATCGCTGCCTGAGTTACTGCTCTTTGGGAAGAGAGCTATTATTCTCTGTGCTATTATTTGTATTCCAGTAGCTCCAACCAAGATGGTGCTGGGCCCTGCTCAGCCACAGGATCAGAGACAGTCCCTGCCCCAAAGAGCTTACACCTTAGATAGAGGAGGCCCGCCAAGGTAGTGTCAGTGGCCCCCTTTTACAGCAGGGGAATTGAAGCACAGAGCGGCGAGGGGTCAGTTTTTCAAGGGCTCACCACCCACAGCTGGGGCCAGATTTTTCCATAGCGCCCAACACAGCATGTGCTGGCCGTCTGGTGCCTATCAGGGGCACACACACAGCACAGTCCTTTTGGAAATCTGACAGTAAGTGACCTATGTAAAGCACCAAGGGAGTCCAGGAATGGAATCCAGGTCCCGCCCCGAGTCCTGGGCCAGTGCATTGACAACAAGGTACAACTGGGCCGTGCTCAGCCATTCCCAGCATGGCCTCCTAGCCATGTGAGCACCCATGCTTCCCGAGTCCCAGCTCCCCCCCGCCCCCCCTTCATTTAGGGCCAGCATTTTCACTCCCCGTTGACAGAGCTGTGACCACAGAAGCTGCGTGTGCATCCAGATAGCTGTGTAAACATACACCTCCACAGAGTACTCTCTCTCCAGTGCTGGCAGAGGGGCTGCCCCAGAGCACCCCCAAATTCTCACATCAGGGATAAGAATCTGCAATGGAGTCCCATGCTGGGGCAGGGGGTTCTGCCCTGGGGCCATGCTGTGGGCTGAAGGCTAAACCCACTCTGGTGAAGGGAAATCTGTCCATTGACTCTAACGGGCTCCGGATCTGGTCGTGAGGCCAATTGATTTTATGGCCTCTACCCCTTGGTTGCCCGTCACCATACTGATCCCCTCACTGTGCCGTAGGAGCCAGGCGGGTTGGACCATGGAGCTGCTCTCCACCCCCCGCAGCATCGAGATCAACAACATCACGTGCGACTCGTTCCGGATCTCCTGGGCCATGGACGGGGGAGACCTGGAGAGAGTCACCCACTACTTCATCGACCTCAACAAGAAGGAGAACAAGAACTCCAACAAATTCAAACACAGGGTGAGCAAGGGGCGGGGGGAAATGTGGGTAGCAACTGGATGCTCGTTGCCACCCTCAGCCAACGATTGTTCTCCCGAGTACTCAGCCCAGCGCTGAGTCACTCCCCGTGTAGCCATCGGCTGCCATCTCTTTCTCACTGCACAGCTGCGTATCTACATCCCAGATGCCTCCAAACTGGGTCCCTTTGTTGGCAGCTCCAGTGAAGGACCCAAGGGGTGCATGTCCTATGGAGCATGGAAGGGGTTCCTTCAGGGTAGGGACTAGGTTCATGGGTGGGGACAGCCTGGGGGGGTGCTGTGCCTGGTGCTGTGGGTAACTAGAAGAGTCAGGTTCAAAGCCCGGTCCCACTACTGTCAAAATCCTTCAGTGGGAGAAGGATTTGGATCTGAACCCCTCAGACTCTCAGCCCTCTAGTGCCACCAGCCCGAGATGCCTGAGCCAGGAAAAAGAGCCTCCTTTCCCCACCCAACTCTGCTGTGAAGTTAAGAGGTTTTGCCTGGGGAGATTTGATGCCAGGGGGCCAGAGCAGCAGTGAGCCCTGGGAGACTTGAGGCCTGCTCCCGTGAACCAGTATGGGGATGGGTGAGGAGGCAGCTGTACCCCTCAAATCAGCATGGAGAGGAGTGCTAAACGTACCCTCCAACACATAACCAGAGGAGACGTGGAGTGAATTACTCACTCTTCCTTCTCCCTCTGGAACAGAGTCACTAATTCAGGATCCTTTTAGCACGGTGGTTACCACGGTGATGCTATTTAATGTTAAACATTATTTTTCCCCCCTCCCCAATAATAAGCTTCTTTTTCCCCCACGTCTCCTGACTCTTCAGCATTTGCCGTTGCCACAGAAACGGCACTGCGCTGCACTGATGCTTTTGTGGCCTACTGACACGACAATTTATTCCTTAAAACAAAGGTTTTCAGGACACCTCAGAGCTTGTTTGGCTGTTTCCAGGGCTCTGAGAGATTTCTTTGCCCATCTTGCATGCAAGAGGAGTTGGGCACAACTCTTGCTGCGTGGGGTGGGATGTATATTGGCGCCTTAGAGGTGCAACACCGAAGGCACCATTTCAGACATTGCTCAAACAGAAAAAGAATTAGTGTTCCATAGGACTGAATGCTATGTTAATTGATACTGCAGAATGCTGCAGTAACAAGTACTACAGTATTCCAAAGTGATGAATGCCATGGCAATAATTACTACAGTGTTACGCAGAAATGAATGCCATGGCAATAATGACAACAATGTTCTGCAATATCAAGTACTGCAGTGTTCCACTGCAGTGAGTATCGTGTCAATAGATACTACATATTCTGCAGTAACAGGTACTACAACAGTAAATACCATGGTAATAAATTATTCTGCAATAACAAGTACCAGAGTATTCCACAGATATTAATAGTATGCTAATGAATATTATAATACTCTGCAGTAACAGATACGACAGTATTCCACTTCAGTAGATACTATGGCACCAAATACTACAGTAACAGATATTAGTAACAGTACTACTCTGCAGTGTATACAGTAATGAGTGCTATGGTGATGCTAGAAAGCAATGGTATTCTATTATAGTGAATTTGGCAGCATTCTCGGTCAGTCTATGCTATATAAGAGCAACACAGTAGTAGTGACAGTTGTTTTAGAGTAGTGGCCACTGTAGCAATATACCCAACAGTTTTCCACGCCAGTAGGTCATGCAGCTCCCTGTACAGCAGATCGTGGAGCCATGGCGGTTGTCATTGTAATAGACTAAGACTGTTTTTAAGAAGGGTTTTCCCAAGGTCTCCATGACCTGCCTCTCTGTTCATCATGGGCAGGCACAGGCTCCCTTACAGGCATGCACATCCAGTTCAGGGGAGCTGCTGGAGGGTCTTGCCAGATCAGCCTTGTGCAATGCTCTGAGGCTATGCCTGGATGGGTGCTGTACTTCCCAGGGTACCAGGGCCCGGGTGTCATGCTGCTCGTAGGAGGCAGCTTTGGTGGGGGGAAGCACTAGCCACACTGCTTCAATACCAAGCCTGGTTTATTTTTGCATGTGTGGCATGGCTCTTGCCCTTGAACAGGATGTGCCCACCAAGCTAGTCGCCAAGGCAGTCCCACTGCCCATGACTGTGAGAGGCCACTGGTTCCTGAGCCCCAGGACAGAGTACAGCGTGGCCGTGCAGACAGCGGTGAAGCAGAGTGATGGGGAGTACCTGGTGTCCGGCTGGAGCGAGACCGTGGAGTTCTGCACAGGGGGTGAGTGTGCCCTGATGAATCAGGAGCAATAGCTGGTAGCGGAACCTCAGCCACATGGTCCGTGCCCAGCTGGCACAGACTGTGATGAGCCCCCGCGGCCCGTCCTCGGAAGGGAATCTCCAGCCTGCTGCACCACAGAGGGGAATTGGTTCTCAGAGCTGAGCTCACTGTGGACCCACATCCCATCTGCCCTGGGGGGGGAAAAAAATCCTCTGTCGTGTCATACTGCTTATGCAAGGTCTGGGGAGTTCACGCTGTTTGTGCGAGCCCTGGGGGAGAGGGGAGATTCATGCTGCTTGAATATTAAACGAGAACTGAGCTGCCCATGAGTTGCCCCCTGGGGCTCCATCCTCTTTGTGCAGCCATTTCTCTTAGCCAGCGACTGCTCCCTAATGGGCCTGCTGCCAAGTCTGAGGGGGCTGGCACAGACCAGCTGCCACCAGCACAATGCCCACAAATAGATTCCTTTCTCCTGCATTAGCTGGGGTGGGGTCAGAGGGGGGGATCATTGCTCCCCTGCTTTGCTTTCAGACAGGTTGGAGCCCCCCCCAATTCCATAGTGACAAGCAGCAGAGGGAGGCTTTGTGTGTGCCCCTGCCTGTCCCCCCCTCCCAAATTGGCCAGGGAGCTCTCTGTTCCCCAACAATCCCCGGTCCTCTGAGCCTTGGGGCAATGGTACTGCTATCCAGGGGCATCCTATGCAGTCAAAGACCCCCTGCCCTGGGGCAGGAGCCTATTTGCAGGCTGTGGGTGTTCTGTGGCTGGGCTGAGGAGAAAGGGGACAGAAGAGGGGGATGGATGCAGGGCAGCCCAAGAGGGGCGGGAGCATCCTGAGCTAAAGGCATATAAAAAACCCAAGAGCAGTGGGGGCTGCTGACTTTGAGGCAGAAGAGAGGCTGCGGGGGATGGAGGTAGCAAAACCCTGTCTTGTGGAGCAACAGTGGAAGAGTGGGAGGCTTAGGGTGTGGGAGCTAGTCACACCCTGAGGGGGAAGCAAAGGGAGGGAGGAGCTGGCTGCTGCCAGCTAGGGGAAAGGGTAGGAACTGGTTGTAAAGGCAGGGGAAGGAATAAACAAAGGGGTGGGGGGAGCTGGCTGCAGCCATAGGAGAGAGGCAGAAAGATGGGAATGGGGAGGGGGAGCTGTCTGATTGCCACAGGTGCAAAGGGGGAGCCAGCTGGCTGTGGTGGGGAGGGGGAGCCAGCCTGAGCTGCTGGGGAGCCAGCTGTCTGGAGGGAGTGGGGAGGGGCCCAGCAGGTTGCATGGGGGTGGGTAGGTGGGGAGCTGGCTGCACTGATGTAGGTGATGGCCAATGTCTCCCTCCCCCTTGCAGACTATGCTAAGGAGCACCTGGCCCAGCTGCAGGAGAAGGCTGAGCTCATTGCGGGCAGGATGCTCAGATTCTCGGTCTTCTATAGGAACCAGCACAAGGAATATTTCCAGCACGTCAGGTAACACCCCCTTACCCCTCCCCCCCCCCCCCCCCCGCAGCTCCCCTAGCAGGGCTGGAACACACACCCAGCCTAGCAAATGCAGGGGGGTTGGGGGGAAGAAGCACCATCTCCAGGAGATGTTTCCCTCACCTAGAATGAGAGGGCACAAAGAACACAGAGCTGGGACTGCAAGGCTGGGCTCCCCTCTGACCCTGTCCTGTCCCAGACCTATCTGCACTCGCTCGAAAGTAAAACCGATTTCAAACACACTCCCCGAGTTGGGAATAGAACCCAGGAGTCCTGATGCCTGGTCCCCTGTTTTAACCCATAGACGAAACCCCACCCCTCTCTCAAAGCTGGGAATAGGACCCCGGAGTCCTGGCTCCAATCCCACTCCCTGCTCTAACCACTAGTCCACAAACACTAGCTTGTGGTGTACCCACACCAGCAAATAGTATCCGAACCGGGATTTCAGTGGGGGTGTGCTGGGGTAACCCCGAGGAGCAGCTAGTCTCTAGTGCAGCCGATGGAGCACAAGAGCCATACCCCCTCCACTGGGCTGACACTCTCTCTCCCGCTGCCTCTCAGGATGCATTGTGGGAACATGATGAAGCCCTCCCTGAAGGACAACAGCGGGAGCCACGGCTCACCCACCAGCGGCATGCTGCATGGGATCTTCTTCAGCTGCAACACCGAATTCAACACAGGCCAGCCCCCCCAGGACTCGCCCTACGGCCGCTACCGCTTCCAGATCCCCGCCCAGCGCCTCTTCAGCCCCAACACCAACCTCTACTTTGCGGACTTCTACTGCATGTACACCGCCTACCACTACGTCGTCCTGGTGCTGGCCCCCAAGGGCTCCCCGGGAGACCACTTCTGCCGGGAGCGCCTGCCCCAGCTGGACATTTCCTGCAACAAGTTCCTGACCTGCTGCATGGAGGACGGCGAGCTGGTCTATCACCACGCCCAGGACATCATCCTGGAGGTCATATACACCGAGCCCGTCGACCTCAGCCTGGGCGTGCTGGGAGAGATCAGCGGCCACCAACTCATGAGCCTCTCCACTGCTGATGCCAAAAAAGACCCCAGCTGCAAGACGTGCAACATCAGCGTGGGGCGCTAGTGACTTGAGGGGGGAGCTGGAGGGGATGCGTGTGTGGGGAGGCATGCATGAGGCAGGACTGGACTAACCTGAGGCTCTCTGCAATGGACGTGGTCTGGGATGGGGGCAGGGGTGGAAACCGGGACCTGGATGGGAGTTGTGGCCGGAGTGAGTGTGTACTGTGGATTTCCAATCTCTCTGTGCATGCCTCGCTGTCCAATGTCAATATGGACTTGGCAGGATCCCGGCCCAAGTGAGAGAGGACCTCCGGTGCTGCTCAGATGGGATCTTGGCTTCTATTGACTCCTGCAGACAAACCCTGGTCAGTGTGAGAAGGGAAACACCTGAGCTCCTGAGCTGGCTGCTAATCTGATTCACGCCAAGGTGGAAAGACCCACAGCTTCTGCACTTGCCCCACTAGGAAGTGGGAGCTCCAGCCCCCTCGGAACCAAGCTGCCCATTCATTGCCATTTTCAAGTTGGAAAGAACAGGAGCTTTGGGTTAATTCGGAAATGTTGTCATCAGGGGAACCCGGAGCTCTTCCCTCTCTGATATGAGCTCCCCTTCTCCTAGGTCTGCCCCTTCAGCCCTCCCTTACCCTGTCAATTCAATGAGCCCCTCCCTTTCCGCTACTCCCCCCAACCCTGCCCTTTGCTAAGTGCTCAGTCAATTCCTACCTTGCCCAGGTGGGGTAGATCCTCACCTGCCACCTGATTCCCACCTGGGGAGCCCTGAAGGGTATGTCCCACTGCAGCTGGGAGCCAGCCTCCTAGCCCAGGGAGATAGATTTGCACGGGGGGGAGCTTGTGAATCCAGCATGCACTTAATCACCTAGCCCAGGTGTGGGTCCTAGCTTAGATGGCCAGCTGTGAAACTAGAGCCTGCTGTTTTCTCCTAGTTGGGACTTTCAGCTATTGGAGGCTTGGCAGGCTCAGGAAAGAGCATGCAGGTTCCTCACCCTCAGCTCCCTCCATCCGGGCTTTGTCTCAGCCCCAGCCTGTCCTGGAGCTTCTTGCTTCACAGCCTTTATTTACCTGGTTAAGCGCCATGTAGGATGGGCGAGCGGCCCCATTGCAAGTCCCGACAGGCCCCGTGGCACTCCTGGGGTGTGTTGGAATTCCCGGGGGCGGCTGCAGCATGAATGTACCTGCTCCCCTGTCTCAGGTGGAGCCTAGCCCTGCCCAGGAGGCCCCCTCCCACCCCGGCTGGGCGGGGGAGGAATGCAGCCTCCCTGCTTGTGACTTCAGCCATGTCCTGGAGTGATCTGCCAGCTTCTGGGGTGAGGAACAATTTCAGCCTCTCTTCCTTTTGTCCCCCTTGCCCACTCCCACCTCCAAGCACGGCTCTCCCCTGGCCTCCCGCCACTGTGCACCATGGAACCAGCTGATCGGAGCGCTGGACCTCCTTGCTGCTACCATGTCCCTCGGGCATGATCTGCTTGCCATGCTACGGCCACTGATGTGTTGCCCCAAGAGGGGTCTTGAGGGCTGCATTTTTCTCCAGGCAATGGGTGAAGAGAGGCTTGGCTAGATCCCAAGGCATTCACAGCAGAGCCCCATTCTTGCTTCAACCTAACTTGTCCATCACTTGAGGCAGCCTGAGCCTAGCAGAACTTCCTCACGCTCCTGCCCCAGGCCCGCCCTGCTCCCCACACCAACCACCTCCTCCCAAGGCTGGGCCTCTCTCCCTCCTCTTTATAAATAGTGCTGGGCTTTCTGTGCTATGTGAAAACTTTAGCTTTCCAAGGGAGTCTGCCGGCACCCAGTCTGCTCGAATATGTGGCGTGAGGCGCCCAGCAGCCTTCTAGCCATGCCTGCGAGCTGCCCTTGGCCCCGAGACAGGCCAGGATGAGGGGGCATCTCCTAAATTGGAAGAGAGATGCAGAGTCTGCCCTTCACCACACCCCGCTGCAGATTGGGGCCAGGGCCTGGAGGACAGAGGCAACAGGGATGTTCTGCATGGAGAGGTTTTTCGGCATCTGGAAATCAGATAAGACCCACAGAGGAGCTTGTGGGCATCCAAAGCAGCAGGTCCAATCAAATGAACTAAGGACTCTGGTACCAACAGCTGGAAGATGTTCGGCGTCCCAGAATTCTGATTGCTGTCCTCTTCACCAGCAGGGGGTTGAACCCAGGAACCTTCAGCTTTAAAAGCCTGAGCTGGTACTGTGTGAGTTAAAGGAGCAAGTCCCCCTGCTAGCAGCAGAAGTAGTAGATTCACAACAGATTTTATGTAGACCAGCCACTAGCAGCAGATAAAGATCCTATAGTTTCCTGGTGAGCAGTCATATTCTGTACCCGGCATGTCCCCAGCTGCCCAGAGAAATAGAGCAGGGCGTTTATTATCAAGCAGTCACCCTTAAAAGGGAGGGAAATGTCAAGCGCTGGCCATTGCTCCAGGAAGGGAGGCCCTGCTCTGGCGAGCACAGTAGTGTTTTCATTCTTAGTGGCGTTTGGGGTGCTTGAGCATCCGGCTGTGCAGTGTTTGCTGTGTGCCGTCGCGGTGTTGTGCTGTTAGTGCTGCAGCCAGGAAGCGATAAGGACCTTGGCTTTTTTTACACTAGCTTTCGATTTTCCCCTCATACTGCAAAATCCAGCCACGCCAACTAAAAAACCCCACTCGGCCATTGGGACGTGGCTTGTGCAGAGGCTGATGATGCCCACAGGCAGTGCATGGTTTCCTGGCTGGTCTCTGGACTGTGTGTGGATACTGACACGGAGGTCCCAAAGGCTGCTGCATTTTTGGAAGCTTCTCCAAGCAGTAACGTTGATAGATCACTCCAGCAACGGCCACAGGATTTACAGCACCATGTGACTTATGTTTCATTGCTCGTGGCAATGTGAGAATTGAGGTAATATACTGGAGATGGGTGCAGGCAGGGAGTGGTAGTCAGCCTTCCCTGGGGACAGGCGGAGGAGGGTGGTGGTGACTAAGGGTGTGTCCACAGTGCGATGAAAGATCCACGGCACAGCTATGGCGGGCCTGGGTCAGCTGCCGCAGGCTCATGGGGCTCAGGCGGTGGGGTTATAAAATTGCAATATAGACATTCAAGCTCCCCCAAGGTTATGAGGGGGGTGGGTCTCAGAGCCTGGGCTCCAGCCCGAGCCGGAACATCTCCACTGCAATTTTTAGCCCTGCAGCCCGAGCCCAAGTCAGCTGACCTGGGTTCTGAGACCCAATGCCATGGGTTTTTTATTGCAGTGTAGACCTACCCGGAGAGTCTTCCCTGGAGACAGAAGGAGGAGGGGGTTGGTGACAATCGGCCTTTCCTAGAGACAGCTGGATGGGGGAGGTGGTGAGTGGGATTGACAGTTTCTCTAGAGACCGGAGGAGGAGGTGTGTGGCACAGCTGACTGTGAACTCGTTGAATCAGTGGGCCCAATTCAGAGGTGTTGTGTAAGGGGGTTGTAAGTTGCCCATTGGCCAATGCGTGTGACAGTCGGGGAGTCGAGGCTGGTGTAACGCGCACTCTGGAGCAGGAGGTTGATTGAACTTAGACTGACGTAGGTGCCCCCATGAGACCAGGAGGGGAGAGTCAGAATCTGGCTGGGAGGGTGTCTACAAGGGGGGGAGCGGCTCTCTGCTTGGGAGCTTCTTGTTGTCCCTTTAAAGGCGACATAGGCTAGGTTTCCCTTTCCGCAGCATCAGGGTGGGAGCCAGAAGGGGCCGTGTCTGATCTGAGAGACTCCATCTCCCTTTGCCCTCTGTGCCCCACACGTGGCTGACAACCGCAGCATGGCGCTTGTGTGGCAGTGTCCGCACCATCCCTGGCCTGATGTGGTGCTTTTCCAGTCTCTGTGTATGATGCACGCTGTAAAGAAAATCCCTTACAAACCTGTGCTGTGCTGACAGTGTGTATCAATAAACTAACAACCTGTGTGCAGCCCAGCCTGCTACTTGCATTGGTGTCTCGGGGCAGAGGTGTGTGTGTGTGTGTGCACCCACACACCAGGGAGGTGATCCAATTTCAAGGAGAGGGCTTTTATATATGGCTGTGCATGAGGCAGTGGGAAATTTGGGGGTATGGGGGCTGCAGTGGCTGGTCCATTGCTGAAGCTCTCCCAACTGAACGGAGCCTGAAATGTCTTCTAAGTTCAAAAGGAAGAAAAGCTTAAAAACTGATGAGGTTGCAATGGTGAACGTAGAGTCCCCACCCCATCCCTGCAACCATGTCCTGTTAAGTAACTCTGCCACTTGACCTCCCACCTGGCCTCATGATACCCTCCAGCTCAGTAATCTCTGGGGTTATTGCTGTAGCATTCCCCCATGAAGGCCTCTCTGTACAGCTGGGGTGCTCCTGGGTGGCTAACATGGCTTCCCTGTTTCCTTTGGGGGTCTCTGTACTGAAGGTCTTCCTGAGCAGACTCGTGACGGGCTACCAAATTGGCTTCTCCCTCTCCCACCTGCTGGTGTCTCAAAACATGGGGATCAGTATAGGACTCTGAATGAATAGACCCCCATAGAACACACCAACTAAGGAGGAATGGCTGCTACCCACCACAATTGCAATGGGATGGATGGATGGATGGAGTCTTGAGGGGACATTCATGATCTTGTGAGATCAGAGCAACCTCCATCTGACACTAACAGGGCCACGTTTGGGTGATTTTGCTCTGGCTTTGAGCCATGACATTATGGGGTCTTGACACAACAGGAGTAGCCTGCAGGATGAACTAGGAATTTTACCCTACTTTAAAGAATTGCTACACTATTCCATAGTAATTGATACTGTAGTATACGCCATAGAAACAGATCCAGCAGCGCTGCTCAACTGTATTTAATACTACAGTACTAAAAAAACAGAACAATGGTCAACAGAAATGAATGCTATGTTATTCTACAGTAAACAATATTATCGAATTTCAAAGAGCATATCACTGCTCAGCAGTAGTTAATACTACAGCAACAAAAAACACAACAGTATCCTGCAGTAATGACCCCAAGCACAATAGGTTACAAAAGAGTTTCTACTAGGCTAAATCCTACAGTCCTTACTCAGGGCTTGACTTTGCCTGAGTAAGGACTGTGGAGTATAGCCCACCCTACATTATCACTACAGAAGACTGCAGTATTTCTCCCTGTGAGGGTGGAGAGGATCTTGCAGCCCATGGGTCCATTCCCCTCCTCCCCATCTGCTCTGAGGTGACTCGAATGCTGCTCACAGACTGGCCACTCACCTTGCAATCAGGTCTGCAGAGTTTGGCTAACGCTCTGTTTTTGGAACTGGGCACAAAGTCCCAGATCCCCAAAGGTATTTAGGCACCTTACTCCCATGGGAATTAGGTGCCTAAGTACCTTTGAGGATCTGTGCACAAAGTGCCTTCAAATCAGAGGAAAAGAATTTGCAATGAACACAAACAAAGCAGGAAGAGGTTTCGGATTCAGAACATAGAAGTCACTACTTCACAGCAGCCCTGAAGTCAGTCTAGTCTGGAATTCTGTCTCCTGCTGCATTGACTAGAACTTGGGTGCATCTAGCCTAGTCTCCAACGGCACCAGTATCCGGTCTCGATCTACACTGAGAGAGCCCAGTGCCCTCTCTCTTGGTCTCCATCTGCATTGAGATAGACCATCCAGCACAGAATTCTGCCTCCAGCTGTACTGGGACACACTAATGGTCCATCTAGGCTGGTGTCCAGTCTGTTATCAGTAAGAAATGCCAGATGCTTCAGGGGTGGTAAAAAAATAAATAAAAGCTTCACTCATCATGCAGAGCATTCCAAGCTGTGACAGTTTAAATGCCTGTGATTTCATAGGTGTTACCAGTAAGACATTTTAAATTACTCATCTAAAATGCTGCAAAATTCATCTCCACAAGAGCAAGGCGCTTCAGAAGCTGCCTGGCAATTAATCCAGAATGAGCGAGGCTTGGCACGTCTGCATCACGCACCTGGCCAACTGTGCGGTACAATGCTAGGCAGGGGTGAGAGTGCAGGGTCTCCTCCTGACCCCTGGCCGGTGGGCAGCCTGTGCAGGGGAGCATGAGGGTCGATGGCCCATGAAATTTTTATCCCAGCAAGTGTCACTGCAGATGTCATTCTTCTTTATCCCAGAATCTGTTGTTATTAAATTATATATGAAAAGATCCTATTCACACACAAGTTCCCTTTGCAAATTAGGCAAGCTACAGAGAGAGAGAGAGAGAGAGAGAGAGAGCAAGCACTGCTAAATAAGATACTGACTAACTGGCAATTAGCATGCAATTACCCGTCATGCTTTGCACTATTATCCCACTCGTAATATTAGCATGAAGTACATAAAAAGAAAAGAAAACTTGCCACTTTGCATGCATATTCCTTCCTCCTGGAGTAGGGGTAAGGACTGGCTGCCTTTTATATTAGGGATCTAGCTGTGACCCTCAGGTCGGGGTTTTCTCCCAAAGGATATTCAGCTTTCTTATCTACAATTTGCATCATAAGAGACAAGCCTGGAGATTGTGCACAGAGCAAGTACAACATGGGCAGAGGCAGGCAGTGCAAGCTTCTCCCTACACTCCTACTCACCACTAATAATATCATCTACCTCTTCTGTAGCATTTTTCATCAGTAGATCTCAAAGTGCTTTATAAAGGAGGTCAGTATAATTAACCCCATTTTACAGATGGGGAAACTGATGCACAGAGATGGGACAGTGGGAAAGCTAGGTAGCACCCTGGTCTCCCTACTCCCAATACCATGCTCTATCCACTAGACCACACTGTGCTTTCCTCTGAGTGCCCCATTCAGTCCATGGCCTCTTTGCTGAAGCTACCAACCAAGGGGACTAATTCGTGCCAACTGATCATTGTTTTTGTGATATTGATGCCTACCGAACTGGGCCAAGACCCAGCAAACTCATTTCACATGGGCCACCTGGCACCCCTCGGACAGAGACAGCTTTTGATCATTACTGTCCAAGGATGGAGTTGGATGGATGATCATAAGAATGGCCCTACTGGGTCAGACCAAGAGTCCATCTAGCCCAGTATCCTGTCTTCCGACAGTAGCCAGTGCCAGATGCCCCAGAGGGAATGAACAGAACAGGTAATCATCAAGTGATCCATCCCCTGTCGTTCATTCCCAGCTTCTGGCAAACAGAGGCTAGGGACACCATTCCTGCCCATCCTGGCTAATAGCCATTGATGGACCTTCCTCCATGAATTTATCTAGTTCTTTTTTTAACCCTGTTATGGTTTTGGCCTTCACAACATCCTCTGGCAAGGAGTTCCACAGGTTGACTGTGCGTTGTGTGAAGAAATACTTCCTTTTATTTGTTTTAAACCTGCTGCCTATTAATTTCATTTGGTGACCCCCTAGTTCTCGTGTTATGAGAAGTCGTAAACAACACTTCCTTATCTACTTTCTCTACACCAGTCATGATTTTATAGACCTCAATCATATCTCCCCTTAGCCGTCTCTTTTCCAAGCTGAAAAGTCCCAGTCTTATTAATCTCTTCTCATACGGAAGCCATTCCATACCCCTAATCATTTTTGTTGC
Source organism: Malaclemys terrapin pileata (assembly GCF_027887155.1). Classification (NCBI taxonomy): domain Eukaryota; kingdom Metazoa; phylum Chordata; order Testudines; family Emydidae; genus Malaclemys; species Malaclemys terrapin. The sequence goes on along the minus strand of NC_071506.1, from coordinate 132,453,730 downwards.
CCTTTTCTGAACCTTTTCATCTAGTGGTGAAGCTCTGTAACCCACCAGCAAACACAGGCATATCCAGTCCCACCGCTCCCTTTTCCTGTTTTCATAGCAGAACTGTGTGATTCTGTCCCCCTAGACAACCTGGGACCTAGAGGGGAGGCGTGTAGGTTTTAAAGAAGGTCTCTCCAAGGAGCGTGGGTGTGTGTGTGTACACACACACATACACAGAGCCATGTCGGCAGCTGTCCTAAAACTGACACTGAAAATTGCAAATTACTTAAAACCATGATCTTTCCCCACCCTCTAAAGAAGAAAAAATATTATTGAACACCGCAGCACCGCTGCAATCAGAGCTCACTGCCACGCCTGCCCAGTAAGAGGTGCCCTCGTTATTATGCTCCTTAGCAACAAACACCCTCACAATGCCCCTAGCAACGGTGCCCTCTCTACTCCATCTCTTCAGCAGCCCCCACTCTCGACCACCCCCGCCCCCATTCCCCACTGCTCGCTGCTGCCCCCCACCCCAGAACTGTACAGTGCAGTACACAGACGCCACTTGACACTTAGAACAAACCAGCCTCGGAGAAACATTAGGATGGAGGCTATTCCAAGGCTGACAATCCCCCCGCCCCCTGCCCACATCCCCAGCTTAATCCCGTCACTAGCTAGTTAGGTCACAAGGGGGAGCCGCAAAGCTGTCTTGTTTCTGAAATGCAAAGGCACTAAACAAAGTCCAGGGGGAGTGTAGGTGCATAGGGGCATTAGCCTACCTCCCATCTGCTCCTCCCTAGGGGAGTATGTCTCATTTTAGACTCACCTTTGTTTCCCACGTGGACCTGAGGATATCCCATATCTTAAGTGCTGAAAACGACTGCCAGCGGCCACCTCCTGAATGCAGAATCCTGAATCCAGGCTCCCAGGAAACAAGATTTATGCCGAAGAACTGGTTATCTCTGCACCATTTCAATTACCTACCTCTGCTGTGTTCTCTTGGGTGTCAGCCTCACACTGTGTCCTGCTCTTTGCCCCCAGCAAGATGACATCTGTGCTTGGGGACATTATACATGGTACATTGGCAGCTGGGTTCACTCCCCCACCCCAACCCCTCTCCACTGCCTCTGAGACCAGATGTGAACCCCCAGACTGGAGCTGCCTGACAAACAGAAGGGAACTGGAGTGAATGTGTTGAATTACGCATCTCACTGCAAATCACTGCTTACTGGTTATAATCGTTTGTGATCCCCAGCGGAAAGGTGTGGTGAAACAAAACCACGCCAGGATTGTGCTGCATGCCAGGGCTCTGCAGAACTTCACGATGATACCAGCAGAGAAAGAACTCAGCGCTAGCTACTGTAAAAGCACAGGCCACTGTCATTTGGTTCATGACTTTTGCCGCATTTCTACACAACATGAGACAGGGATGCATTCTCCTCCCGCCGCTATTCTGTGTTGAGCGATCGATTGGATACTGGGACTTCCCACTCCACATGTCAGAATCAAGGGTGGTTGAAAAAGTGTTCACTGATCGGACTCTGCTGACGACACTGCCTTGCTGGTGGAGAAGTTCAAGTATTTCAGCCTCCCCCCTCCAAAGTCTCCAAGGCGCCACTCCATTATGGAGTTGAGCTTCTCGTGGCAGAAGATCAAGGGCCAGAACCACAGAGTGGGGCCAGCAGTGCCCCTGTTGCAGGCGAGTTCTGTGGAGAGATTGATGAGTTTATCTACCTAGGCTGCAAGCCGCGTTCAAAGTCACAGTATTTCTCACTGCCTGCTGCATGATGTCCACGTCTCGCTTATGGATGCCAAAATATCTTTGTGCTGAGACAAAGTTCAGGATCTATCAAACCTGTGTACTACCTGCATTGTTATACTGTCCTACCTTCAGTGGCCATGGAGAACAATGGATCACTATCCTCTTCATAACAGCCCTTAACATATTTGAAGACTGCAGGGCTGGCTTTAGGGCGATTCAGCCGATTCCCTGGAATTGGGCCCCGTGCCCCTAAGAGGACCCTGCAACGTCTCGAAGGAGCTGCCGCCAAAGTCTCGCCACTGTCGTCGTTGGCAGCTCAATCGTTGCCGCTGTCTTCGGCGGCATTTTGGCAGAGGGTCCTTCCTCCGTGACAGCGATTGAGCTGCCGCCAAAGACAGCGGCGGGACTTCGGCGGCAGCTCCTTCAAATCAGGCCCCGTGATGCCTAAAGCCGGCCCTGGAAGACTGTTATCAGTTTTCTTTTCTCATGACTAAACATGCCCAGTTTTTTTAACCTTTCCTCATAGATCAGGTTTTCTAAATCTTTTATTGTTTTTGTTGCTCTTCTCTGGACTCTCTCTAATTTATCCATGTTCCCTAAAGTGTGGTGCCCAGAACTGGACACAATACTGCACCTGAGTCCTCACCAGTGCTCAGCAGAGAGGGACAAGAATCTCCCATGTCTTATCTACAACACCCTGTTAATACAGCCCAGAATGATAGCCTCATTGACGATTCATATTCAATTTGTGATCCACTATAAGCCCCAGATCCTTTTCATCGGTACTACCGCCTAGCCAGTTATTCCCCATTTTGTAGTTAGGCATTTGATTTTTCCTTCCCAGTGTAGTACTTTGTGCTTATTCTCATTGTATTTCATCTTGTTGATTTCAGACGAATTCTCTTCGCTTATTAAGTTCAAAAGCAGCCTTGCATGCTCTTCGGTCACGTTGCCAGGGTGCACAAAAACACCCCAGCAACCATGCTCTCCACAACTCTCCATTGACCCTACCTGGAGCCCTTTGCAGGGCCATCCCAAGGATTTGTGGATTTGCAGGATTGAGCCAGATCTGGGAACTTCACTACACAAGGCCTAGTGCGATACCATCAAGCGTGGTCACTCTGGCTGGTGCAGTGGTCCTCAGTAGACTATGCATGTGTGATGATGCTGATGCTACCCATCAAATCTCTATTAGTAGTTATCAATAGTATAACTCATGCCACACAGCTGAGCAGTTCAGATACCATCCAGTAGAGGGCAGTGGTGCACATATACATCGGCCAGCTTAGTTAGCGCAAAATTTCATTAGTCAGCAGAGATGTGCTTCAGGTCTGCTCTCCCCACTCAGTCTCTGCCTAAAAGTTGGCCCAGTTAGCACAGGGCTGATCGACAGCTATTGAAAGGACCAGGTTAAAACTGGGACTGGGCTGCAAATTATTGCAAATCAGGCTTCACAGGTGACCGGGTGTGCCCTTGATGTCAACCCTGAGATACAGCCCGGGGAGCTGAAAGAAGCTGCATTCTCTGAGTGACAGAACTGTGGCTGCTGAAATGTTAACGGCTGGCTGGGCAATGATACAAAGACAGTGTTAGGGCCAAAAGAGATTGAATCCAGATGCAAGTTGGGCAGATGCAAGGGAGTCAGGGAAAGGGAGAAATGAAGCCAACATTCCCCGCAGTTGGCGGCACCTAAATCAAAGTGCCATCCAGAGGTTCCGAGGAGCAGCAATTGTGTGCTGAGGTTTTCAAAAGCGACTCATGCATCCAAGTGCCCCACTTGAGAGTGGAGCTGGTCGGGAGTTTTCCAACCCAAGGTTTTTTTGGTCAGAAAATGTCAATTTGCTGGGGCTAGAACTGTTTGTGGAGGAGGGTCAGTTCTGATAACTCTCCCCCTTTGAGAAGGGCAAGTTCTGAAATTGTAGAACCATCCCGCTTTGACATTACTGAAACAAACACCTTCGTTTTCCGGTGCAAAGTTTTAGTTAATTTATACTAAAAAAAAAAAAAGCTTTAAAAATGGAAAAAAAGGTTGAAATGGAAAGGAGATGTTTCAAAGTTATCGAAACAAAAAAATTTTTCAGATCGTCAGGTCACAAACGTTTTTGGGAGTTTTGACTTTTCATCCCAATTCGGGATGGGAAAAAGGTTGGAACTCTCAAAAACGCCGCCAGGATGGAGAACTGTTGTTCCCCACCTAGCTCTTCTTGAGATACCTTAACGGGGGCTAATTTTTAGACAGTGTTTATTACCCACCCAGCTACCTACCCTCCCTCCCTCCCTCTGAAAACCAGGTCCTTGTCAGAGGTCTCAAGTTGGGCCCCTAAAATCCAAGGGACTCTCCCAGGATGGGCTGGTCCTTTAAAGGGATTCTGGTTCAGCCCCCAGCCTGTGATTAATTAAGCTGCCTCCAGGCGATGGGGCTGTGGCCAGGGACCAGGTAATCACTTGATCATCCCCATCACCTGGGATGCAGCCTGTGAGGTGTTCAGCAGATGTCGGTAGTGAGGGCTGTATAAGGACCTGATTCAAAGCCTAGTGAAGTCACTGCAAAGACTCCTGTGGCCTTTAAATCAGGTCCTCAAAGCCTAGCTAGCTAGATTCTCCCGCGGCTCACAGCAGGCTACCTGCAAGTGCCCACATCCCACTGTGATGCAGATGGTCCCTGGTTCAGCACTCTAAACATGCTCACGTTAGGGACCAATGAAACAATAGCAAACAGGAAAGGATCTGTCTGGGAGAGCTAGGACTTTATTATATTTTCCAAATACATTCCGAAGGACAGCAGCCAGTTTTGGATCCTTTCCCACCACCCAGAGCTAGTGCATTCCTTGCTGATTTCTGCTGGGACCTCTCCTCCTATTGGACGAGCCCCATGTTCACAAGAAATCTCCTCAGGGATAGGATCCTTCCTCTCCTCTGGGCTCTCAGCTATAGTCGTAGATGCAGCTGCAGACCACTGCCTGGTCCTGGATTCCCCGTGTCCGCAAGAAGAATCAGTTTGATAGCCATCTGTTGCTACCAGCTCGGTGGTGCAGATGGAAGGGACTTGGACAGCAACACCTTTGTTCCTCCGTTTCTTGCCTGTTTGCCTCTCCTCTCCTTTCACTGCCCATTGTTCATCCTCCAGGTATATGTTCAATGGTACCTCCAGAAGGAGGTTTATGGGTATTTCTCTGCCTCTTCTCTGGCAGGGCTGCTTTGAAGACACAAAAGGGACAGCTTTTCTCGCCCTTTGGTATCTCCCACCCCGGGCTCCTTTTCTCCTTTTTACATTTTGCCTCCTTCTTCCCCTCCTTCCTTTAGAAAATTTTGCTTTTCTAGTAGAAGCCTCATAGCTTCTTCCCCTGCACGGTCTGGAATAGGATGTGGAGGGGCTTACGCCCTTCTTTCTGGACTTGGCCCTGGAATAAGATCTTGAACAGATGTGAAGAGAAGGCACATCAGAGTCACCCATATTCTTGGCTCCCCTCTTCCCCCTGGCATTAGATGTCAACGGAGCGTCATAGCCACACAGATCCTCCTCCGCCTTCCCCTTTGCTCTGCAGCAAGATGTCAAAGGTGCGTCAGAGTCCGCTAACTCCTGGCCTCGGCCCCTGGTCCTGACATAATACGTGCACTGGGCCTTATACACAGTCACGTTCTGTTTTTTGGGAGTTGGCTGAAGGTGGGTGACACGTTGGCGAGCTTTGGCGTGCTGTGGCCTGCGATAGCTCTGCACTATGAATTGGGCCATGGAGTAGGTGACTCCAATCTTCTTGGAAAGCTGCCGTGGGGTGTAGTGCATTTCCTTCCATTTTTCTTTCTGGAGTCTCATGCTGCTCCCTGCCTGCTCACCTGACCCATCTCCATACCACCTTCACTTAAGAGTATTGTGCCCGGCACTGGGGTTTCTGTGACATCAGCAGCTGCCTGGGTGATGTCATAAGCATGTTTCATACCTAGGCTGTCATCAGAGACCTTCAAGAGGTGGATTTCAGTTTAATCACTTTCGGGACAAAGTTCAGTGACCGGTTTTATGGAATCCTTAAATTCAAGGGTTCTCCAGCTGGGGGCCATGACCTGGTGCTGGGGGGTCAGGGCCGGCTCCAGGGTTTTGGCATCCCAAGCAGCCAAACAAACAAACAAAAAAGCCGCGATCGTGATCTGCGGCGGCAATTCGGCGGGAGGGCCTTCGCTCCGAGCAGGAGCGAGGGACCGTCCGCCGAATTGCCGCCGAACAGCTGGACGTGTCGCCCCTCTCCGAAGTGGCTGCCCCAAGCACCTGCTTGGTAAGCTGGTGCCTGGAGCCGGCCCTGTGGGGGGTCATGCCCTCCCTGCCCTTCTCATGTGTTAAATGAGAGAGGGGGGGGGTCCCAGCTAGGCCCTGGCTAGCGAAATGCAGCTTTGGAAAAGGTCAATGATAACAAATCTATCCACCCTATTTACTCTAGGATATCCAACGTCACAGTATTTGGGCACCATTCTCTTTTTCTAGCACCACTGGGCCGAGGAAGGAGCAACAGGCTACTGCTGGCAAAAGAGAAACTTAAGCATTTGGATGGAGGGGACACTCTGAATGAAGCAGTTTGCTTAGCAAGGTAATTACAGCACATGCTGCAGCTGATGGAAAGAACAATGCAATTCCCAAGGTCCTGACTCAGGTTTTAGTCCACAGTTGCTCTTTCCTTAATCAAGCAAACTCTGGTTGGAGTTACTGGCAGTTTTGCTGAGTAAGGGCTGCCTAAAAACTGAGGGAGGGTCTGAGGATTTGGCCACGCAGGTCTCTGGTGGTGCTTAGAGCATCTAACCTTTATCCTTCCGAGGGAGATCAGATGAAACCCCAGGCTGTGTCTTTTGGAGCAGGCTGACATCCTGTGTCCTCTGCAAAGACATTAAGAGCTTTTGGCACTTGGAGTCGGTATTTCCGCTGTTGTCTCCCAATCTCCCACAGCCCTGTAGGCTAGCTGTCGACAGAGCTGCCACCCCACCCCAGGGGCAACTGTTTCCCAATGTTGCTAATACCCTTTATGGGGCTCACAAAGTGCCTTGGGAGCCTTCTGGAGGAAAAGCACTGTATTACTCTCAGAGCCACAGGAGAGAAGCCATCCAGGCAGCTCATGTAGAGAGAGACACAAGACAGAATGGAAGAGGGACAGGCAGGCTTGGGCAAGGGGATGGAGGCAATATCAAACTTCAGCTTGTTTCTTGGATTATACAGAGGAGGAGAAGTGGGATGAGTTTGGGAGAGCTGAGGATAAATGTTTCCAGGGCGTGGTTTCCCTTCCCATGTGTCTCCCGCACGCCCATGACAGAGCTGGTGACTGCTCTGCCCACAAGGACTCTGGAGACTGTTTGGGTTGAGAATGGAGAGTTTGATCCAAGTGTCTGCATTTTGCCCTTGACATGCATTTGACAAGGAGCTCTACAAATCTGTTCCAAGCCTCAGTTAAAAACTCCTCAGCTTCAGAATGGCTGTTGCAATCAGAGCTGGCCTGGACTGCACACTTCAGCCCTGGCTCTGAGCTTTCTTGACGCTCTGGAGTTTGGGTCTCTGGTTCAGAGAGACCCACTCACGGGTTCGCATTGCACGTGTGGCGCCTCCTGCAAAATGAGCCGGCGATTGAGCATTTCATATTAGCAAACCTGAGATGCAGACGTGCCAGGGTTCAGACCCAGGACTCTGCTCCTTGCTGACTGTAAATGCCCGTGTTACCTTATAGGTCTCTCTTAATTTCTCTGTAATATTTTCCTGCTATTTCCCTTACAACATGGGGCGAGGGGAAATGTTATTTGAATATAAAAACATGTTTAAAAAGTACTTATTAAATATGATCAATAAAGCCTTTCCTGTCTCCCAAAGACCCTGAATCAGCAAAGCACTCAAGTACTCGCTTAACTTTAAGCAACTGCTTAATTGTTTTGCTGACTCAAGCCTCAGATAGATAGAGCCTTTTTTAGTCTTCTCATTTACCATATAGTGGACACTCTTCATTGAGTCCACTAGAATTCATCCAGATTAACGTGAGTGTGAAAGGAGAATCAGACCCATGGAAGATTAAGAGATACAGAAGGCTGCAGAAAAGGATCCACACAAGAGAGATCACAGCTGGAAACATCTGGAGAGCAGAACACTACCACAGGAGCCCCGAAAGAGACGGCAGAGCTGGAGAACAGGCACGAGCATAGGATCCAAGAGATTAGGATTGCTCCCAAGAAGGATCCAGCACCACTGGAACCCAATGAGACAATGGCTTCTGCAAAGCAAGACCCCAGAAAGTGACAGCATCGCTGGAAACAACCACCAGATGGCAGAGGATGAAAGCGGATCCAAAAAGGATCCAAAAGAGAGTGAGGACAGATGGGAATACCTGGATAGCAGGCGCACACCAGCAAGGACTCCAGGCAGTTTTGTTTGCAACACTTTCCGTTTATTAGATGCAGATTTTCCAAGTGGGACCGGAGGTAGCGCCTGGCTCCTTCCCGCAATTGCTTTTGAGGCTGTCTCTAGATCAACTGATGTGTCATGAAAGAAGACAACACTCCAACTGGAGATCAGACTTTTAAAAAGAACGAACGTACATTTGGGGAAAAGGACTCCGATACATTAGGTGTCTCTCAGAAGAGCATCACTAAAACAAAACCCCAAACAGACGAGAGTTAAAGAGGCCGATGGCCATCCCCTTACAAGATAGAGTTTTTATTACATCGTTACAAAAGATAGCCAGCAGCTTCTGTGTGTTTGCTGGGCTCTTCACTCCTATGGGGTTTGTACATTCAGAGAGCTGAGCTGATACCTGCTTTGTCAAGTTTAGAAAGGAAAACATCTGCCATACAGTTGGACTTTCCTGCATTAAGCGATACCTCCCGGGGAGGGTGGGGGGTTATGGGAGTTGGGGGATACAATCGATTCATCAACGGTAGTTGCAAAGTGGTTAAGAAGAACATTTGCTGCTGGCTTGGGCGGTCCCCTGCTTCAAAGAACAAAAAGAGGCCCAGGAATGGATATTTAAAGAGATAAGACACCCCCCCCTCCATCTGGTTGGTGCCAGCAGCTGACTGTGCCTTAGCCTCTGTGTGAGTGTGTCTTAGTGCTGAGGTTCACTGTGTGTTTCTCCATCCAGTCTGTCTGGTTCCCCCCACCTCCCCGCGCATGTATTTGTTCTATACAGAAAAGAACTGTCCCTCCAGCGTGGGGTGGCGAGGGCCCTGGTGGCCGTGGGGCCTCATTTCCTTGTGTGCAGAGTGTCCTGGAATTTGGTGCTGGTGTACCGCAGGTGGAAGCCCTTCTTGTTGATGGTGTCATCCGAGTGGAACTTGATCATCACCGAATCGCCGGCGGAGGAGACCTCTTCCGGGGGCTGGAGAGGGAGGCAACGGAGTGGAGAGAGTCAGTCAGGGCACACTGTTTCTCCCTCATAGACCCAGAGGGTGAGAGACTGCAGGGGCCAGAGAGTCGACAGGCTCTCTGGGATGGCTGGGCTCATCTTCCCCTTCCTCATAAGTTGCTGCTGAGGGAGGTCAGCAGCAAACCATCAACAGCCCTGGAGCCAGGAGGGAGCAGGGCGAAGGCACCAGGGGGTGACAGCAAGGGCTAAATCCCAGGACAACTCCTGGGGTAGGGCAGTTTACACCCCACATTGCTTGAGGCGGCGTCCACTGGCACAGTTGAGCCTAGGTGGCCACTGGGCTAGCAGCATAAGGCTTATCTATGCACCCACCTGAACTGGGTTAGTTCAATGGGTGGACGCTGGGTGGACACTGATTTCTGTTTGGCTTACCTCTCTTTCCTAATGGACCCAAGTTAAACTGAAATATCCCTCCCTAGTCTCAACCACTTCTCCCCCAGCTCTGAAAGCTCAATCGCTTCCCCGCCAGGGGTAGGTGTTTCCCCCTCTCCTCCAATGGGCTTGCCGTGCTTTGCATTATCATTGGTTATTCCATTCTCTATAGGCTCTTACACTGTGCCCATCTCTGCAGTAGCTGAGTACTAGAGCTGGGCCAGTTTTTTTTTTTCAGGGTCTAGTTTATTTGCCAAAAAAGGCATTTTTCAGTCCAGACTCCACCCCCTATCCGGGTTGGAAATCCAGATTGAATTCAGTGAATAGTTTAGTCTCAAAACAAATGAAAAAAAAAAGTAGAAAAAGTCAAAAGGGTTCGTTTAGACATTTTCGAAACAAACCTTTTTGACTTTTGTTTAGAAATTTAGCTAGATTTGCTTAAACTTAAAAAAAAAAAAAAAAAAAAAAAAAAAGGCTGGAGACCACCACAAACCATAATAAAATCCTTGGGAAAAAATTCATTTTGGGTCAAACAAAAACATTTGGTTTTTCCCCTGGATTTTTCCGTTCAGCCACCAAACCGAACAATCAGTTCTTGGCTCAGAGCGCCATGCGACGCATGGTTTCACTCCGGGATGTGGTGCAGCTTTCCCCTCCTTCTGGGGCCAAGCAGGGTAGGGGTGGGAAGGAAGTGAGCACAGCAGAGGAGCTTACCCCGGATCCGCAGTAGCGCCCCAGGCGTGGCGCTGTCCCGTCATAGCCGTCGAAGAGCTCCATGTAGTCGTACCCGCAGTCGGCCTCCTCCTCGATCTCGAAGGTCTGGAAGATGAGCTCCACCCCGTAGCCCTCCTCCGCTACAATCACCCACTCGCAGTCCGAGCCCCCAGGGTAGTTGTTATCTCCGAACTGAGCGTGTGAGTACAGGTCCTTAGTTTTCACCTCAGCTCGCATCTGGCCCCCGCAGACTGGAAGTAAGAACACACACACGCGCATAGCAAGGAGGTGAAGAAGGGTGGGCACCTATTGCCAGAGAGGGTCATCTCCTTTCTTCTCTATTTCCTAATGTTTTCCCTCTGGCAGCCCCGGGGGGCCTCTCTCTATCCTGGAGCTCAAACACCCACCCCATCTGTGTGTTATGGAAGGAGGGAGAGTGGAGCTCAGTTTCTGGCCCCATCCAGCCTTTGGCCTCTCTGCTTAGTCTGCCAACCTTGGGTGTTTTTTGCACAGGATCTGCTGAGCAGCCGTGAGATAGATGGCCAGAAGGGCCATGCAGAAGTGAATGGCTCCCTGTCCCAGCACTGATCTCCTGAGCCATCCTGCCCCCCAAAATTGTGACTTCAAAAAGAAACACGGCAGCTGCTTTGCTTGCGCCTCTCAACGTTGCTTTACTATCAGCCGATGACCCCTAATCTCTCTGTTCTTCTCCTCCCCTTGCCTCTCTCCACACATTTAACACCTTATACAAAATACTGAACCACGCCAAGCCTCGGAGTCTTTAAAGCACCACAGTTCCTAGGGAGACACAAGGGTGAAGTGGGATAATATTCCAGCCCCTCTCTTCTGGGACCAGAGCTTCACACCTGGCCTGACATCACCACGACTCTCCGAAGGTTTTAGGGACCTGCCACTGAACCAAACACCAAGTAAACAAAAACCCAGTTACCTGTTGAATAGGTGGCCTGGAAGCCCTTCTTCTGGACGGAGTTATCAGAGAAGAACTTGAGGAACATCTTGTTGCTGGTGGAGATGACGGGGTCCGGTTCCTTAGCCCCACAGAACCTGCCCAGGACTGGAGCCTTGGCATCTTTCCCATTGTAAACCTCCAGGTGGTCATAAGTGCATTCCTGATGACCCTCAACATCCAGCTCTGTGAAGGTCTGGGAGAGGGAAGGAGACGGAGGGAAACAATGACAGTAGGTGGCAAAGCACCGAAGTTCTATGGATCTCAAGTCACAACAGTGATGGGGGGCCATTCCAAGTCCCATACACAGCACATCTCTGGCTATGCTGTTAGGAGCCACATTAGTCTGGACGCAGCCGGCAATTTCCCTGTGCAGAGGTCATCTTGTCTGCAATCTACTCCCATCCCATTTGCTCTCAAAGCAACATTAACAAGAAATGTCCCCTGGGGATGTTACTGCATAATTGTCCCCTTCCTCCCATGTGTGTCATGGCTCCATTGTCCATTATAGAGGCTATACACCTCCCTGCACAGCATCTGGTACTGGACATAGCTGGAGAGAGGACAATGGACTAGACAGACCATTGGTCTGAAGCGGACTGGAAATTCCTAGATGTCTTATCTTTCACACAGGGACCGGTGGCTGCGGTCACTATAACACATGTGTGTTTTTCTGCTGGTAGTCCCTTGCTCTATACATTACCAGTTTGACGCGGTGCCCAGGTGTGGTAGTTATTGCCCAGGTGCACTCTTTCTTGCTCGGGTACTTATCGGGCCAGTTAGGGCTGGTGATGGTACCAGTGATGGACGTCACCTTGTGATCACAGCCGGCTGCAGGAAGAGGATCCCAGAGAAGGAGTCAGCCAGGGGCTATCCCCCAAAGGGTCATTTCTCCATCCTTCCTCCACCCCCCAAACTCACTCACCCAACACTCCCAAAGGGCCAGCTAAGCTGTTTATCCCCTCGCCAGCCCCTTGTTGCTGGGAAAAATGAAGAGATGGGGAAACCTGTGCACGGTCCAGAGGACACTGGCAGCAAACCTTTCAGAGACCTTGTGCACTGAGAAGCCCAGCAAGCCAACCGAACCTTCCCTGCCGTCCTGGGGACACACATACCTTCTTTGCAATCGTGGTTGTTGTCGTGCAGCACAAAGCCGCTGCGGCACTGGCACTGGTAGCTGCCGAAGGTATTTAGGCAGTCGTGCTGGCACCCTCCATTATCCTTCGAACATTCATCTTTGTCTAAGGAGAAGAAAAGAAGCAGTCCTTGGTTTAGCAGGGCCTAGGTATTGTTCCCTGCTGGGTTACGGTGAATCGCCAGCATTGCAATGGACGGCCCTTTCAATGGGGTGAAATCTAGGGCAGCTGAGCCGTTCAGAAAGGGCCAGACTCACCCCCAGTGCAGAAGGCTCACTCACAAGGTTCTGTGCATTGCAAAATCCCACTTAAATTCCATGACTGAATTGGTGTCCAGGGCCTCCCTATGACCTTTCTGCACTGGGGTGAACATCAGCTTAAGGGACCTCAATCCGTACCACCGACTGTTCGAGTGGAAACATCTTCCATGGAGACAAATTGTGCCAACTAGTGCCTAAATGATACCTCACTCACTATTCCCAGACTCTGAGTGCTCTGCTACTGAAAGTCCCTGGACCTGGACTCGAAACGTTCAGCTATCAGTGGAAGGAAACTATCAGACAAGCAAGTTCTTATTTCCAGCAGCAACCAGATCTATGGGCCTGACCCTGACTCTCACTTCCACCAAAGCGAATGCAGTGATTGAAGCACAAAACTAGTGCAAGCGAGAGGAGAACCAAGCTCCGTGTCTACAAATCTTTCCCTGTGCTAACTCCATATGGAAATCAATTCAATATATATGGGACACAACCATTACCTGCTTACTGTACAGACGGGTAGGTAGAAAAACAGACACAAGGACAACCAAAGATGCAAGAAAGACCAGGACATGGTGTCCTTCTTTACTTATCAATAGGAAATGTCACAGACACAATAAAAATTGGAAATAAAGGTCAACTGGTCAATGACAAACCAGAGGAGTCTAAAAACAATGGTGAATAAAAAAAAATAAAAAGCCAACAACCAGTTCTGTCAAGCAAGGAATTTGGGGCCTGGGCGACTCTCTGAGCGAGGCTGTGAACTAGGACAGAACGGAAGGACATTGGTTCCCTGTTCCCTGGATCCTTTGGAGGGGCAGTGGTGTTCCTGAGGAACTGAACGGAGGATTGGCCGGGTTCCTTTAGGGCCTCGTATTCTTTTCTGCAGGCGGAACTTCAAGCCGGGTGGGCGAGCTTTCGGGGGCTGCGGCTGCTGCTTCGTTTCTGAAATGACAGAGAGGGAGAGAGAGAGAAAATTTAAAATGAATCGGTGCTGTTGTGCCCGGAAGGAGAGTTGGACACCAAGGTAAGGGAGCCAAGTAAAGGGCTGGGGGGCAGTGGGACATGCAGAGAGCGGGGGCCATACTCAGTAGCAAGTGTTACAGAGCCGAACAAAAGGGGAAGCACAGACACAGCTACTGCTGCCAAACTACAGGAGAGGCACAGCACAAGGGAAAGGCGTCAAGATCTACCGGAGCCCACGGAGTCACACCCCGCCCTTTCCCTCTGGCTCTTGAAAGCAAACTTTAGCTCCAGCATTAAGTGATGAATGGGCCAGTCGGGAGGAACTTTCTGGTGCAGCACCCCCTAAAGGCGCTTGGGGGAGTGTTCCTTTCAGGGCAGAAGCATCTCCTCCTTTCCCATGTTATCCTACATTCGCTGGTCTAACACAGCTTTAGCTCTGCATAGAGGAGAATGCAAGGAGGCAGAGGTGGGCTGGCAGACTCCAGAGAGGTTTGAGACAAGGGAGTATTGGGAGCAAATTGGCCCTTTCAAGCTATCAGTCAAATAAAGTCTTCACTAGCTGTCGCCTGCTAAAAGCCAATACAAATTCCACATTGTTCCTGTGGGGGACATGAGCATCGTGGGGGATAGCCCTCCAGATAGATAACTGAGAAGGCACAGGAACTGCCCACGGTTTGCAGAGTGTTAATTTGGAGGAGGTTTTGGAAGACCATATTTGAGGTTTCGTTGTTTGCACTTTGGGCACCTGGAACGGGATGGTGTGTGGAGATCCTCCCGCCTGCCCACTTACCTCTGCTCCGCTGAACCCTGGCTGCAATTATTACGGGAAGGACCTGCCCCTGCACATAGCAGAACTCCCTGAAAGGCGACGTTGTCTCCAGGCTTTGGAGCACGTGTAGGAAGGCTGGTTACTTAGGGCTCCCCATGGGCTTCCAGCCGGGAAGGTTAGATGATCTTTATGGGCAATTTCTTTGGCTGTAGGACAGGTCAAGAGGCAGCACGGTGACGCAGATAGTGTACTGGACTGGCAGCCAGGAGACCTGGGTTCTATTTACCAGCTCTGCCACTGACCTGTTTGTGTGACCTTGGGCAAGACACTTCCCCTCTCTCGGCCTCTTGTTTCCCCTCCCACCCTTGGTCAGCCTTGTCTAGGTGGTGAGCTCTTTGTGCAAGGACTGTTGCTCACTATGTATATGCACAGCACGGCCCTGATCTCGGCTGTGGTCTTGAGGCACCACTGGAATACAAATAACAATAACAGGACAGTTAAGACTGGGCATTTGGAGATTTCCACTTATGGCAGATTCTGACTCTGGGGGCAGACAACCAAGTATTAAAAATAGCAGTAAGTCGGCCCCAGCCCCTGGTCTTGCAGTGAGCTCTCGCATGCACTGCATGTTCAGACTGTAAGCCCCCAGGGGCTGTGGTTCCTTTAGCTCTGTACAGTGCCAAGCACTCAGTCAAGGGTTTAAACATCAAGAGTGATTGGTCTGCGAGAAGCACCCATTTCTAGTCAACAAGGAATGCAGGAACACTTTGAAAGAGCCTCCTGAATGCAGCCTATAAGCGGTGTCTCACCTGGAGCCTTGCGCACGGGAGACAACTGGCTTCCGGGGGGCTGTTCTTTTCCCCACAAGACAGCACGAATGCAGGAAAGGTTTGCTGGAGCAAAAGGCTGGTCTTATGGTTAAGGCATCGCACTGGGACTCGTGGGACCCAGGCTCTGTTCCCAGACTCCCCATGCAGCCTTGGGCCAGTTGCTTCACTTCTCTGCCTCAGTTCCTCATCTGTAGAACTGGGGCTTAACAGTCCTTCCTTTGTCTGTTTAAATGGTCAACTCCGCCGGGCAGGGCCAGTCCCTTACTCTGTGCACATGCAGCGCCTAGCACAATAGGAGCCTGATCTCAGTTAGAGCCTTTAGGTGTGCTACTATAATACAAAGAATAGCAAAATTTGTGTGACCGTGCTGTCTTGTGGGGAAAAGAACACCCCCCAGGAAGCCAGGTGTCTCCCGTGTGCAAGGGTCCAGGTGAAACACCGCTTACAGGCTGCATTCAGGAGGTTCTTTTATTTAAACATGCACGCAGGGCTCTGTTTCGCATGATGCATGGTCCAGTTACTCTTACGAGCCTGGCTGCTGTTAAGAACAGGGGTGACGTGCCTTTACAACTCCCATGTGCAACAATATGTACCCCCTTGTTCTGACCGCCCACTGCTGCACATGGCCAGACCTGTTTCCTGGGGGCTTATAACCAGAAAGCTCAAAGTTCATGATGCGGCAGAGGAGGGGGCTTTGAAAGGCCTAACTGTACAGGCAGCAAACAGAGCAGGGGGGAGAAGCGTGTCAATCAAGACTAGGGGGCTGCAAAGGGAACTGTGCGTAATAAACCCCCTTCAGGAGGGACACCTGGGATGGGGAGATAAAAGAAAGAATTTTCATAGGAAAAGAGCCCACTGGAAAGCTGTCTTTAGTAACTGTTTATTCTATCAGTTCGTTCATTGAAAATAAATAATCAGCAATAACGATATCGTCTGACATTTATCCCAAAGCACCTTACAAACTCTGGCCCCAATTCTGCTTTCCGTCTGCATCCCACCGCAATCGAGCGATGCAGCATTGGGCTGTATACACCCGTTTGTAGAGACACACACCCCAATTCACGAAAGCACACCATTGGCCAAAGCACGTGCTTAAGTCCCACTGACTTCCAGCGTTAAGCATATGCTTAGGTGCTTTCCTGGAGCAGGGCCACATGTAGCGGGTGATGAAATGCAGCCACCACTGGGATGGAGGGCAACAAGTAGGCAGATAACACTGCACAATAGTAATGAAAGGCCAGAAAGATACCTAAGCCCAAGAGGTACTGAATCACACAAACATACAGCTGTGAAGCAATGCTCCAGTGTGGAAGGGACATTAGAAGGGGAGCTTACCTGAGCACTGACACTGGCAGCTCCAGTGGAAATGGTTCCTTAAGCGTGGTTAGATAAGCACCAAGACTCTGCAGCACCTGCTAAGGAATAGGACATTCCAGCCAATGTCTTCTGTTCGGGTGGTCAACAGCTGCTGTTCCACCACGGCTCTCTCTCTTGCTGATCACGTTTACTTGTCTAACTTACGCACCCACATTAACCCATGCCATTAGTTCTGGTCCCAGCCAGCGTTTTCTCAGGTAGAATCCAGAGTGATCTGCCTCCTGCCAGCTGCCTCTGCTTATCCCCAGCTCCCAAAGTAGCACAGGAGGTGAGGAACACGACTCAGTCACAAAGATGGGAGGGTTCCTTCCTGTGCAACCGGACAGTGGCGGCCAGGCTTTGCTTCCTGCCTGAATCTGGAGCATGAGTGGCCCAAGAACTCCAGAGAGGACCAAGGGTATAAGAATACATTTAGAGAGGAGACCAGCCAGCCAAACAAACATCTGGGAGCTGCTCATGGTTGGCCCTGCCTGGTGTTGGACTGTAACAATAGAATATTCTGGGAGTAAATAGGGGTGATACACCAAATAGGGAATCCAGTTCTCTTTGTGTCCTCCAGCTTCATCTTGCTGTGACCTGAGTGAAGAGAGAGAAGGGATATTTTTATGGCCTCATTAGCAGCGGGCACCTCTGGTAATCCACAGCCTGAGGACGTTCCAGCGAGTAGAACCCATGGGACAAACTGGGGGCTCCCTGAGAAGTCACCTACGGTTCCCTAGATGCCACAAAATGTGAACAAGGGTGTGTAGTGGCCATCGCAGTTATAAAGCCACGGATCTGAATTGTTCTGTGGGTGGATAGGTGCGATTTGGGAAGTCTTTGGGGAATGCTGTGTTTCTACAATGGCAGATGGGGCAGGGGAGCAAACACAAGGCACATCAAAAGGCTGAGAAAGACCTAAACCGGCGCCTGGGATCCTGCAGCCCCTTCCCACCCAAGTAGTGCCACTAAACGAACGGGTGAAATCCTGACCCTATTGAAGTCAATGATGAAATTCCCATTGACTTCAGCAGGGCCCTGATTTCACTCACCTAGGTGACTAAAGGATCCAGGAGCAGGCCATTAAGCTAGGAAGTAGAGGAGAATAAGACACTTACCCGGATGCCTCGGCAATCCTGCTGGATGATCAGCTGCTGAAGCTTATCTGAGGTTGTTCTTTGTTGGATGGTGGCGATTCCTGTCGGCTGGGCCAGGCCGGATTACCTTACTTGCCTTGTTTTCATTTAAAAAAATAAAACAAAAATACCATACCCGCAGCCCGTCCATTGGCTCTTCATTCATTCCAGCCGCTGCAGAAGGCTTTGATTAACAAGCAACATGATGGTGCTATAGGAGCTGCCGAAGCCCTGTTGGATGGGTTCTTTGGAACGTCTCCTGTGGCAGCATGGGATGGGGCAGGGTGCTCATCAGGAGCTGTAGGAAATTCTCTGAGCTTTGGGGGCAAAACTGCTCAGGCAGATGGCTTGAAGGGGCCAGGACCTTGAGGAATCCATTGGGGATTCAAGGAGTTTGTCATCATTGCTCTACTTTCCTTGGCCCCAATTCAGGAATGCTCTTAGGCATATGCTTAAATCCATCCCTATTCAAGAAGTATGTGCTTCCCTTTAAACACGTCCTTCAGTCACTTGGACTTCACTGGGACTTCAGCATGCGCTTAAAGATAACCATGTCCTAAACATGTATGAAATGTATCAAAGACGATTTGCAGCTGCAACGTAATGAAGGGACCTCAGGACAAATCCTGTCCAGACTTAAAACCCGTCCTAAACAAAAATGAATTGGGGTCCTTGAGCCAGCCCCTCAGCTGGTCTTCCATGGAGCTACGCTGATTTACATCAGCTGGACAGCTCACCCAGGAGTTTGGTTTTTTTAAAGAAGTGGATAAAGGATTTCCAAAAGCTAACACTGCTTCCAAGGCATTGGTGTAGGAAAGAAGAGAAAGACACACACCACACAGGAAATAAGCAGGTAATGGTTTTCACTGGAACTGTCCCAACATTCCCTGTCTGCTTTAAAGGAAGGAGACCCAACCCAAGGAGCGTAGGCAGCTGAATGGCTACATGTATCAAAGATGATTCACCACCACGGCATAATTAAGGGATCTCAGGACAAATCCTGCCTAGACTTAAACCCTGTGCAATGCCTTAGACTTAGACCCAGTACAATTCCATTGCTGCATAAGGTACAAGCCAGGGATCCAAATGACCCTGCATAGCCAAGACAGTAGGACGGGTCAATATCTCACCGCTGTTACTAGTCGAGGAAAGTAGGGAGAGTTTTTAGTCCATTCTAGATCAGCACACATCCCAGCAAGAGGAGGAAGAGAGGGGACACCCTCAAGCAGAGAAGGAGCGCAGATGCTTTGCCACGTTCCCAGCGTGGCCGTAGGAGGGACAACTGCCAAAGGCATTGAGCAGACAGTGCCATCGTCAAAGCAGAGCCAGGGATTGGGATGCACCGCGGAGGGAGGCAAAGCGGAGGTGGCGATGAGAGGAGACACTCGTAGCCCAGGCGAGAAGTGGCCCACTCGGATAGCTCAAATTCCTTGAAGCTGTTATGATACAATAATGCTAGAGAATGCAGTGCCCTGGGAAGGGAAGGCCAGCACCAAGGGCAGGTCAGGGGCTAGGGCAGCTCATTGCTTTCCCAGGAGTCGTCCTGTTAAATGTAGCACAACTAATCAGATGGCAGGGCCATCTGATTAGTTGTGCCCCATCTCTTTGGGGCAGGGCCTCTCTTTGTTCTGTGTTCGTACAGTGCCTAACACAAGAGGTCCATGACTAAGGCTCCTAGGTGCTACTGCAATACACATCATTAATAATTCCATATACAAATGACAGCACTTAGATATCTGGGGTTTGATTTACAGAGGTGCTGAGCACCGGCAGGCCCCATTAACTTCATCTGGCCCTGTGGGAGCTCAGCATCTTTTAAAGTCAGGCAGGCAGTGACAACTGGTTCTGGAGCCGTACGCTGGTTCTGTCATTTGCTCTGGCAGTTTTGCACCTGTAATTGACTGCAGGGGCTAAAGGTTTAGAGGCTGACTTCAACGTCTAGCCTTGCAAATGAAATAAAAAGCATGTGGGCGTGTCTATTCCGAGACCTAGCGCGTGGCAAGCTGGAATTTCAAGCAGCAAGGTGCCAAAGTGCACTAGGGAAATTTTAGTGCGTGGTAGCAGGGTCCACCCAGCCCCTTAGTGTGCGGCAGGCTGTAGATTCACACCCCAGCTGGCCACGCACTCAGTCTTTGTGTAGACAATGCCACTAAAAGCTTTCCTAGCTGGGAGTGGACAATGCCCAGGCTTCCTGCATTGGAGGAATACTCATGTGGGAAGTTTGTTTGAAACGAATGAAGGCCCATAGGCATGAGCTGGCATACGGCTGTGTTAGCCGGCACGTATCCCTTACTTAGAGCCTGTCATCCCCTGACTGCTATATGGACGTATCCTTAGCCACACACAGCAGTCAACGGGAGCTGAGGCCATGTTGCTGACAGCCGAATTTAGCCCAGTGTGTATAACTTACCCTGGTAACAGTGCAGCTTTACGTCACTGCTGAACTCGGCACAGAGGGATCCACTGGGGCTGCCCGGGCTCATTCCAGGGGGTGTCTGGCTATATCTGACACACACAAGGCCACATTCTGCTGCCCTCACTCACGGTGAGTCCTGTCTTTTTGCCATTGACTGCACTTGCACACCGGGCATGAGCGAGGGTGGCGGAATGAGGACCAGAGTAAGCCGTGATGCCCACATCCTCGAAGATAGTCCAGCACCGGACTCGCAGTGTTTTAAATAGGAGTTCAGTGCCTGAATACCTGAGGATCTGGGCCTAAGTACACTGGGCCAGATTTCCACCTCCATGATGCTGGTGCAGACCTGCAGCCACTTCAGCATCTTCTGGATTTACCCCTGTAATGGGGCAGACTGTGACCCATACACTGTACACACCCCATAGCATACAGGGACCCACAGGAACTAACTCCAGAGGGACAGTGATTTTGCCTATTAAACGGAGAGTTTTGGAAACAGCCTTAGTTGGGGGTTGTTTTTTTTAGCCAATTTCCTTAAACAGGGGCCTGGCCGGGATTTTGGTCCAAATCTTCAGCTGGTGTAAATCAGTGTAGCACTGATGCTGGTTTACACCAGCTGAGGATCTGGCCATTGCTCCTAGTTGGAATGAGCTGCAGAACCTCGAACATGTTTCCCCACTCCTTCCTGGCTCTCCGGTGCAGCTGCAGGTGGGGCAGGGGAAGCATCTGCATAGAACTTCCTGGAGGCAGCAGAGTGTCCTCCAGTGAAAGGGGCTAGGGACTGCACCCTCTAGGCATAGGTAAGCGGCTGGAGCTGGTTAGCGATAGGGTGGGGGTGGAGGGACAGAGGACACCCAGGCCGCAGGCTGGTGGGTCTACCTGAGAAGAAATGGGCTTTGAAGCCCTTCTTGGAGACGGTGTTATCGGATTTGAACTCGATCCTCATGTTGTTGTACTGGGAAGTGATGACGTCGGGCTTCTCGGCACCGCAGAACTTGCCGTGCAGCTTGGAGTCGGCCGACAGCCCGCTGCGCACCTCCACAAAGTCGTATTTGCACACCTGCTGGGGTGAGGGTGGAGGGAACAGACAGAGGAGCCGGGCTGAGATGGGGTAAGGAGAGGCAGCCAGCAGGAGCTGACCAGCGGCTCATCCAAGGGCTTAGAGCACTGAGCTCAGGGCTTGTCTACAGTGGGCTTACCCGCCATTATAAATGTGCTGCAGCAGTGCAGAAAGTGACTAGCAACGGGGGGAGGCAGGTCACGATTTACAGCCATGCACACATGCATATTGAAGCTTTGCACCAATGTATCGGCACTAGCTAGACAGTGGCGGGGAGCTGACGCTAGACAAATTCAGACTGGAAATAAGGGGCACGTTTTCAACATAGAGAGTAACTAGCCATTGAAACAATCTACCAAGGGTCGTGGTGGATTCTCCATCAATTGCAATTTTAAAATCCAGATTGGATGTTTCCCTAAAAGATCTGCTCTGGTTCAAACAGGAATTAATTTCAGGGAAGTTCTCTGATGATCACTGTGATCCCTTCTGGCCTTGGAGTCTATGCATCTAGTGCAACAACCAACCCGATGTAGAAAAGTCCCTCACTTCCTCTGAGAGCTACTACATTGGCTTTGACCCATGCACTTACCAGGACATAGAACCACCGTGAGAAATGAACATCTGACCTCCCTCTGCAGCCATGCCTCCCCCTACCCCCAGACCATGCATGCCGGGGCTTACAATTTTGCGGGGATCTGCACCTGGAGTTGCAGCAAGCTGGTCTTTTGCAGGTGGCGGTGAGGAGTTTAGAAAGGAGGAGCTCCTCCTATAAGGAGATGGGGCCTTGGTACTCACGTCATTCCCCTCGGTCTCAAAGAATTCGAATTGCAGCGAGATGCGGTACTGGGAAGGCGCCACCAGATGCCAGACGCAGTCCTTGTTGGGCGGATATTCCTTGGGCCAGCCAGGGCTGGTGATGGAGCCGTTGAGTCTGGTGAGGAGGCCTCCGCAGGCGGCTGCAGGGTACAAAGCATGGGAGCATTGGCCAGGCTTCCCTCCTGAGTGACACTTTGACTGTTCTAGGCCAGGCACCGCTCAGAAGCAGATGGGTGTGCTGGAGCAGTGCAGGGCTAAGTGCAGGGGGGAAGAGCAGTTACAGCTCTGGGGCGGTCAGCAGGGTCAAGGGAAGGGTCACGGCCACCCGTAGATACTAACCCTCACACCGGCGCTTGTCCAAAGCTAGCTCGTAGCCAGGGTCACAGGCACACCGGTAGCTGCCCAGGGTGTTCACGCAGCGCTGCTCACACCCACCATTGTTGGGCTGCGAGCACTCGTCTACCTCTGCGAGGGGACAAAAGCAGAGAAAGGGTTTGGTAGCGGGACACCTGGAACAGGCTGCCAGGGCCACGTCTCGGCACTGGCCAGCAAGGGGGGCAGTGCCATTCTCAGAGCCCCCCATGGAGGACAGGAACCAAGCAGGGCTGGGGACTGCAGCCCCAATTGAGCACTCAGGAGAAAAACTGGGGAGCAGTGGCCTGAAAAGAGAGAGGCCTCTGAGCAAGCTAAGCTCCCGGCCAGTTGCTAGCGGGCTGGGCCATACCTTGGACTGGGCTTGCTTTTGGTCCCTCTGCTCCTGGAAGCCCAAAGATAAAGGTTGGGATTTTAAAGCCAAAGAGCTTCCCCCAGCTGACATGAGGGAACAGCTCAGCCTGCCCCTTTCCCGCTGGCAAGCAGAGTCCATCCACCCCGGCACGCTGTGCCAAGCCCATCCCATACAACAGGAGGCTCAGAAGAAAGGGTCCATTGCCACATGAGCTCCAGATGCTGCCGGCAGAGGAGAGACGAAGGAGGCTCCGGTACCTTTGAAGAAGTTGACGGCGAAGCCAGCCTTGTTGATGGAGCCGTCCGAGACAAACTTCATCCACAGCTTGTTGGAAGTGCTCTTGATGTCGTCGGGCTTGTCGTAGCCACAGTACCGGCCGATCAGGCTGCTCGACTCGGTGCTGCCGTCCCGGATCTCCAGGTAATCGTAGGCACAGCTGTCGTGCCGCTCGATCTGGGACGGGGGGAGCAGGCAAGACAGCAGTTCACCAGAGGGCTCCCAAGGATCCCTCAGCTGCTCAGGGGCCTGATCAGTCAGACGGCAACTTCACCTGCTGAGGTTAACTCCCAAATCCAGTAGCAATGGCCAAAACCATTGTGCTTTCACTTGGTCACTCTAGCTCCTTTCAGCTAATGATCCCAAAGCAATTGAACAACAGCCCCAGCAGGCAGGGGAAATACCATGATTTTAAAATTTGGGAAGCTGAGGCACGGAAGGGACTTGCCCAAGGTCACCCAGCAGGTCAGTGGCAGAGAAGGGAGTAGGACCTAGTTCAACTGATCCAAAGGAGAAACGTTACAGGTTCAGTTAAGGTGCGAGCAATTTCATACCCCAGTACACAAACTCGACATGCAACCAGGCCTGAGAGGTATAGACCAGGTGTGTGAGTGGGGGTCATGGTACTGCAGCTACAAAATGGAAGTTGGGGATGCAGGGTTTGATTCTGCTTTCACTTGAACCACTTCTATACTGGTCTGATCCTAATGCCTTCAGCAGGGACGCCTGATTTACACCACCGAGAAAGCATAAGCCAGCCCACAAGGTGTAGGTAAAGTGCATTTACGGGCATGTCTGTGCTAAGTGTGGGAGGTGTCACTGCAGCACGTGTACCTGGGCTAGCTTTGATTGAGGTAGCTTGCTAAAAACAGTGGTGAAGGCAGGGCCGCACGGGCTAGCAGCCCAAATACAAGCCCTCCTTGGATCCCCGGTATGGACTCACCTGCACTGTTAAGTCTCTACTGCTATTTTTAGCAAGTTACCTCAATCAAAGCTAGCGCGGGGATGGCACCCCCTGCTGCAATCAGATCTCTCCACTGCAGTGTACATAGACCCTGAAAAGGCAAATGACGCTTGCCTAGGCGGAGCTGTTCCAAGGTGCGGCTGAGGTGCAATTATACAACTCCCTGCCCCATTCGGCTTTGACTTCAAGCCCATGCTGGCTTCCTACCGCTATAGAGCTGAGCTGGGCAGAAATCCTCCAGCAGAACCGTTTACTGTCGGAAAACATCGATTCAATGGAATTGACACGTTTCACTATTTTGTCATCAATATTTTGGATGAAAAATGATGTGCAGGTTTTGTTTCGATAAGGGCAAAGCACTACATTTAGATTAATATCATATCAAGAGTCAAAACGCTTCCTTCAAAACCAAGCACTTCGACAAGATCGTTTTGATATTAGCACAAAACCATGTTTTTTGAAATTTCATTTCGTGGGAATTTTTGGAAATTTTCACTTGTCGATGTGATTTCGGGCACAAGGAAATTTTGCAATTTCTGGATTTCCCAGGGGATGGATGTTCTGAGTTCTGACGGTCTCTAAAGCGAGCTCGCCGGTAGGTTTCTCATTGCTAAGGAACGCTGTTCTAATGAGAAGAGCCAGCAGGTGACTTCGGATGAGTGCCGATGACTCAGTTTTGTGGCTTTGCTTACGGAGTGGAGGCATGTGGTGACTTCTGTGAGCCTGCCTGTTGTTGGGCAAGAGGAGGGGATGATGAAAAGAGAGGAGAGTACACGTTTGCTGCAGACTAATGGGAATTGCTGTTAACATGAGTGAGGTGTGATCTAGGGCTCAGATTCTCAGTGCTGCCAAAGGGATTTAGAAGGGGTTTAAACAGAGGATAGGGAATCAAGCATTCTGCGTTATAATCCCGACACTGACCTTCTGAGTGACCTCGGCCAAGTCACTTCCCCTCTCTGTATCTCAGCTCTACCGTGGGTAAGATAGCAATACTTAACTCTTATATGGGGCTTTTCCTTCAGGAAGCTTAAAGGATCATTACACCCACATGGGGAAACTGAGGAATGGAGAGGGAAAATGACTTGCCCAAGGTCACCCAGTATGTCACAGCAGAGCCAGAAATAGAACATATAAGCCTATCCCAATGCCCTATCCACTGGGCAATGCTGCCCCCTCGCCCAGCAGCTGCAAGGATTCACCAATTAATGCTTCGGAGGCGCTTTGGAATCTTCAGGCTACCGAAGTGTTGGGTGAAATCCCAAGAGGTGTTGGGCTCCTGCCAGCCTCAACAGGGCCAGAGAGAGTCCCAGAGGCTCAGCATGTCTCAGGATCTGGGCCACGGCGAGCGTCAAGGTTCCATGCCCTGTGCCCATTGCCCTGTATGCACTCACAGTGCGGGCTGGACACTCGTGCTGCCCATACCTCGAACGACTGGAAGGTGAGCCCCACATGGAAGCCCTCAGAGATTGTGATCTTCCAGGTGCACACTTTGTTGGGCCGGTATTCATCCGGGTAGTTCGGAGACTGGATGTGGCCGTTATCCTTCTTCATTTCTCCCCCGCAGATGGCTGCAAGAGAAGGTAATGCCAGCCCGGCTGTAAGCAGCGGCCCAGGCAGTGCACAGCAGGGTGACACTTGCCTGGGGGAGTGGTGGTGCTGCTGCCAGGCTGGCCCTAGCATTCGGGGGCAGCCCCCGGGGAGAAAGTTATCTGGAGGGCTTGGTACCACCCAGCCCATTCCCAGGAGAAGGCTTAGCACTGACAATCCTAATCAGCTCTCCCCAAAGAAAAGTAACCCTTGAGATACTGCATGGAATCTCTCCCCCCTGGAGTCACCTCCCTCCCCGCACCAACACGAGCGACTCAGCCAGTCCCAGGGGCAGAGCCCGGTACCTTCGTAGACGGCGAAGAACCCTTTGCCGACCCAGTTGCTGCTGCTGCGGAACTCAATCCAGAGGCGGCTGTCAGTGGAGATGATGGGCTCAGGGAGCTTATTCCCGCAGAACCTACCTGGAGAAGGACACGTGCTTTATTGAGTATCTCTCGATG